>NC_067147.1:6612933-6982606 GCF_903995435.1 Acomys russatus
GTGCCACCATGCCCCAGAGCCCTGGGATCAGTCATCACGGTGTCATGTGAGTTTAAACCTTTGCTCCTTTTGAGTTGACTTATGCCAAGTATTTGTTATAGCAAAGAAACCCGATTCGTACAAGGTCCTCTAAGCAAATCTCAACTGATGCGTGAGGACCTGTGGGAAAAGTTAAGTCCCCTCACTCTGTCCAGGACTCCCTCAGTGCCCAGCCATTAAGGATCCTGGGGTGCACTCAGGAAATCTGTCGCTTATGTGCAACGAGATCCTGAGAGAGAGTAGCGAGGGCTCTGAGGGAGGCATGGGGTCTGAGATGTAGGCATAGCCCTTGCTTGAGCTTGGCCTTCTGCTTGGGATGTCCATAGGACCCTGTGAGAGCCCATGGCTAGGAAGGACTAGCTATGCACAGGGAGGCACAGTGTCAAAGCACCACCATAGTTTTAGGGGCTCATCAGAGGGTTTTAATTTCTGACTTTTTTCAAATCAGAAGGAAAATATGACCTTTGGGCTAGTGAAACTGTTTTAATTTATAATGTTAATATTCATTGATATTAATATAATCTACAATGTTAATATATTCATGACTCAATAGTAAAATAAGCTTAGTCTGTTGTTATTTTGATGGAGGAAGGGGGTCTTAAAAATAAAAATATGTTGGCCCAAGAAAGCCAGAATGCCAGCGTAGGTAGAAATGTGAAAAATGGTCCTTGTGACCCCTGAATCACAAAGCTATGAATGACCCAGTACAGTGGGGTTCAGCTGGTGAACCTGTCTCGGTGGGATACAGGATGGGACAGGAGGGGCTGTAGGGACAGACCCCCTCCCCCGCAAACCAGTGCCCATTCTGTCAGCGAAGATGCCTCTGCAGCCTCAGGACCAACTTAAACATCTATGAGAAATGGATGCCTTGGCATCACAGGACCTTTGGCGTTGGAGATAGGCCAGAAAAGAATGGGCCCTCAATACCGTGGACCATTTGAAGTCTTCCCTGCCTCGTCCCTTGGGCATGAGACTCGCATCTCTGCTCTCTCATCTGTTGGTGTGACAGCCATTCACACCAGTCTACAGAAGAGAGTCACATGACACTGACACCAGTCATGAGGACTGGGCCTCAGGACTGGGGGGAGGTGACTTTCCTGGCCCTCTGCTTGTTAGGTCTGTGTTAGCAGCCCCGTGGCTTCCCAGGCCTCACCCTGCTGGCTGACTCAGGAGATCTGTGGAGAACTCTCTGAGTCCAACAAGCTTTGCAGGCAAATTTGTTGAGCAGTTGGGGTGAGCGGTACAAGTCTGGGCCATGGTCAGGTAGACTTGGTTTCCAAGTGCAGCCTTCAGCCTGAGACCTTGACAGGAGAGCCTAGGAACATGAGTGGCCTGCCTGACAGACACTCCCATTGGCTCACTGAACAGAAACATAGGTTCTCCGTGTTCGGTGACCATCTCCCTGGTCTCCTTCGTTTTGACTCATGGAGTGAGTTTGGGGAGCAACGAGGTATACATTGCTGCTGCCCCAATCAGTTTCCTGCATGCTGTTGCAGCCATAACATAGTGCTGAAGGCGGGAGTCACACCTCCACAATGGCACTGCACGGGGATGCTCTCATATACTGTTCACAAGGGGCAAACCCGGTGGGACACATGGACTCAGCAAAGGGGATCATTTTCCAAGTAAGGAAGACCAGGAGATAGCTGCATCTGGGGAGAAGGTCTGCTTACAGACCAGGGCAATGTCTGAGGACTGAGGGTGGGTTACCTGCGGAGCCCCATCCTGTGAGGGGCCTGGCGGTCAGCGCCTGTGTCCTTCTTACTCACTGCTCAGGTGTCTAAGGCAGAAGGGGCTTTGAACCAGCCTGGACAAAGCTCTGTCTCTAAGTAGGTAAAAGGCAAACACCAGGCTGCAGCCAAACTAGGGAAGGGCAGGAGGTAACCCACTCAGGGAAGCTTTCTGACCAGCCGGGGATGGCTTGGTGGGAGTTGCAGAGTCACCTGGCACAGCCCTGGACCTAGGAAATACTCAGGAAGTGAGCCAGGGAAATGCTTCTCCTCGTGATCAGATCAAAGCTGGAACCTCTAAGAATGGGGCGTATAGGGAATCTGTGGAGCCTGTGTGAAAGGCACCATATGATTGTACTGCGAGCAAAATAGTAGTCGCACACATTCCATCAAGGGAGAGACCAATGCCATCAACATTTCAGCTTCCCCCAAATTAACTTGTAGACTTAATATAATTTCCAGCCAGAACCTGGGGAGATGACCAGATATTGAAATATATAGTTATAATAATTTGAACATTTTGACATTGGGGTGATAATAGCATTTTTATGGGAATACTAAAAACCCTGGAAATTGTAGTTTGATATATTGTTGATAATTAACCATAACTATTATTAAAATTTAATCCCAGGCCCTTTCCTAGTTTGGCTGCAGCCTAGTTTTTTTTTTGTTTTGTTTTTTTTTTTTAACTTTAGTACTTACTTAGAGAAAACATCTACATGGATTAAAATGTAAATGTTAAAAAAAAAAAAAGAACATTAAAGTACTAAAAGAAATTTCGGTAAGGAATCAATTTTGAGATGAGAACTATCTTTTTTATACCGCTGCACTTGGGACAGAAGCCTCGAGGATACAGATATTTTATTTGAAGATTGTGTGCATGTGTATACCTCAGTCTGCACAGAGAAATAAAATGTGACAGGAAATCAGCAGGGAGATGGTAAACCAGGAAAAGTTCTTACACCGTGTAAGACAAATGATAATCAACATACCAGGGGTGGTGGTGGTGGTGGTGGTTGTTGATTTGAGCAGGGTCTTGCTGTGTAGCCAAGGCTGGCCTTGAACCCACAACCTTGGGAGCTTCAGCCTCCCAAGAACTGAGATTAAAAGCGCATGCCGCCACTCCCAGCCTGTGACTTTGAAGGAACTCCCAACTAAGATTAAGGTTAAGGATAGGATTGGTTGACCACAGGAGAAATGATGCCTCGTGAGGAAGTCAGTCTTAGTGGCATAGGTGCTTGTAAAATCAGATACCAGCCTGTCCAACTACCAAAGTTCTGGTGGTTTTTATTTGCTTGTGTGGATGATGGTATTCCTTGCAGGTGGGCGGTATATGGCAGGGACTCTCCTGGGACTCTGGGTGTGGAGGACACAGACTCTTGCCAAGCAATTTGGCAGCCTGTCCCCAAACCTTTAAAAGATCCGCCCCCCCCCCCCTTTTATCCTGCTGGTTCCATTGCTAGGGCTTTATCCTGGGGAAACAATTAAATCTGCAGGGAGAGAGTCCTCAGCAAGAATGTTCATCCCAGGGTTATTTATAAAAGGGAACATTTGGAAACCGCTGGAGTGTCCAGTCTTGGGCTGTGAGTCATTCCTATGTTAGATGCTGTCAAGCCCTTAGGAATACTCCTGAAAAATGCAGAGTTGCAAGGGAATGCCACGATCTAAGATGGGGAGGCTGATGGGCCTGACCCATGGGAAGAGGCAGGAAGAGGTAGAGGCCGACCAGCACACAATGTGTGTTAGGGGAGGGCTGGCTGCTCCTCCTGTTTGAGTCTAGTTTTTGTTGTTTTGTTTTGAAGCAGGGTCTCGCCACATAACCCTAGCTGCCTGGAATGTCCTTGAGCTCACAGGGATCCCCCTGCCCCTGCTCACAGAGTGTCAGATTAAAAGTGGGCACCACCACGTCTGGCCACCACGCCTGGCCTGCCCAGATGTTCTGCAGGTTACAGAGTGTCAGTTAGTTACTTTTCGCTGAGCAGGGAGTGAGTGAGAGGTGCTGTGGTTCTACTTACGGAGATACTTTGTGTAGGTTCTTTAGTTACTTTTCTATCTCAGTGATAAAACGCCATGAGGGAAGGCAACTTATAAACAAAAGCATTTAATTTGGAGCTTGTGTATTCAGACAGTAGAGTCTGTGATGGTGGAGCAAAGGCATTGGGACAATTACAGCTGAGAGCTCACATCCTGACCCACAGCCAGGAGTCGGGGTGTGGTGGCAGATGGAGAGACAAGAGACTGGGAATGGCTTTTGAAACCTCGAAACCCATCGCCAATGACATGCTTCCTCCAACAAGGCCACACCTCCTAATCCTTCCCAGACATTTTCACCAACTGAGAACCAAGTATTCAAGTACTTGAGCTTATGGGGGCCATTTTTTTCTTTCTTTCTCTCTTTCTTTCTTTCTTTCTTTTTCTGTTTTTGAGACAGGGTTCCTCTGTGTAACAGCCTTGGCTCTCCTGGACTCACTTTGTAAACCAGGCTGGCCTCGAACTCACAGAGATCTGCCTGCCTCTGCCTCCCAAATGCTGGGGTTAAAGGTGTGTGCCACCATGCCAGGCTATGGGAGCCGTTCTTATTCAAGCCACCATGGTGAGCTATATGCCACAACAGAAGGGTGGAATCTTACACCTCTAGGCTCTGCTGAGGGTAGTGGTCTTCACGCTCTGCCGTGGGTCCATAGAGACTCCTCTCTTTTCCTGGCTACAGCCACTTCCAAAGAGCTGCTGCCCGCCCCCTGCTCCCAGTGTGCATGATGGATTGGAGAATTCAAAACATCAAATAAAAAATACAGAATATAAAACTTTTAAAAATTAAAAAGTTCAAGACTGGGGGCTGGAGAGATGGCTCAGAAGTTGGGAGCACTTACTGCTCTTGCAGAGGACCTGAGTTCGGGTGTCAGTTCCCACAGCAGCTCACAAATGTCCATAACTCTACTTCCAGGGAATAGCGCCTCTTTAGGCACCTACACTCATGTGGTATAATATTCATTTAAGCACACACACACACACACATGCTTTTTAAAAAATCTTATAAGGCTAGGTAGTGGTAGTGCATGCCTTTAATCCCAGCACTGAGAAGGCAGAGGCAGGTGGATCTCTGGGAGTTTGAGGCCAGCCTGGTCTAGAGTTCCAGGATAGCCAGGGCTGCACAAAGAAACCATGTCTCCAAAAACAAACAAACAAAATCTTAAAAGAAATTCAGCACATAAAAACTTTTAAAAAGTGAATAGCATATATATATATATATATATATATGTTATATATATTATGTTATGTATGTTATATTGTGAGTTATATATATGTGAATATTTTTAGTCCAACAAATGGCTTGATAATTAGGAAAATTCCTGTTTTTCTACGCACACTCTAGGAATGGCTGGTGTCCTGGGAATTTGTTCCATTCACTTTCCCTCTTTAGAAGTTTAGGGGCCAGTTCTACTGGCCTGACAGAGATTTCCACATGGCAGGCCATTTAATGCATTCGCACTATGTTGGCTCACACAGCCCTACCAAGCTTTTAATGTTTGCGATGTGATGTAGTCTGGATGAGAGTTTTGATTGGGTGACGGCCCAGTGCTAGTCAGAAGCATTTTCAGGAAACACTTATGCTTGGCCCTGTCAGGGTTAAAGAAAGCTTTGCTGAAAAAGAGCTGAGCCACTCACCTTGGCATGGTGCTGACTTCTGTATATCGCTCCAGTCCTTGCCCAGCACCCCCGAGGGGCTGTGACAGTTTTTCCCCTTACCTACCTGTGGATCTATGGTGGCTTGAATAAAAATGGCTCTGATGGGCCCATAAGGAGAGGCACTACTAGGAGGTGTGGCCTTGTTGGAGTGGGTGTGGTCTTGTTGGAGGAAGAGCATCACTGGGGATGTGCTTGGAGGTTTCAAATGCTCAAGCCAGACCCACTGTCACTCTGTCTTCCTGCTGCCTGCAGATCCTGATGTAGGGCGCTCAGTACCATGTCTGCCTGCACACTACCATGCTTCCCACCATAAGGATAGTGGATTGGACCTCTGAACCTGAAAGCCAGCCCCTACTAAATGTTTCCCTTATTAAGCATCGCCGTGGCCACATTGTCCTGTCACAGCGATAGAAGCCCTCAGGCACCATCACTGTGCAGAGTGGTCCTCCTGCTCTCCGTCCCTGATACCAGCAGCTCTGTCCTTCACCTGTCAGAGCAGATGGTCCACCTCCCGCGAGCTCTGGTGATTTCCATGAGGTCTCCCTGTCTTTTTGAATAGCAGGAATCGAGGCAGCAGCTCCAGGGTCCCTAGACCCACCCCTAGGCATCCTGGTACTGTGACCAGAACAGCTGACTGTTGCTCATTTCTATGGGGAGGGGATCCTAAAGGTACCCCTTGAATCCTCAGAAATGATCCCACCATGAAACTCTGTGTTGGCTGTCTGTCAGACATTGCTACCAGGGCCCAGAGAGGGGAGTTAGCTAGTGCTAAGAAGGGGCAGCAGAGTGGATCTTCTCCAGTCTTCTGTGCCCCCTTGTCTCAGGGCCCAGGCATCCTGAGCTCTGGCACCTGATGTCTATCTTTGTTACCCCACGCTCTGTCCTGAACATATCATGCTGCCTTTTTACCCAACCTGCTCATGCGAGCAGGGATGCATAGTGGTAAAACTTGCTGATGGCACTCTGGGCTGCCTGCTCTAGACTCTGCCTCCGCTCACTGGGACTCCTACTGACTTGGAACGCTGCCCTCTGAGAGCTTAAGGGACCGAGTTGTGGTGATGTTGTGCGAAGCAGACACAGGAACAAGGGGGGCCTGGCTGCTGACAGCGCGGGCTCCAGTGCCTCCCTGCTCAGGCTCTGCTCCTTGGACCCTAGTTTTGGGAGAAACATTGAGGGAAGAACCTGCGGGTGGTGTTGGGACTGTTACATGAATGAAGAGGCAGGCTGTGCTGGGAAAGGGATGGCTGGGGCCAGTGCTCCTCCTCCCTTTGCCCCAGAGACTCTAGTTTGAGGGAAGTCTTCTTGGGAAGAGCCTCCTTACAGAGGATGGAAGCGAACAGTAAGCCTGCCTGGCCCCTGTCCAGCCATGTAACCTTAGAACCACCATTGGCAGTGACACGGTGCAGCTTATGTAACCTGAAGGCTGTAGTGAGAAGAGCTGAGAAGCTGGGGAGTGGGGCCTGTGCAGTTCAGGAAGCTCCTGGGGGGCTCTGTCCACCTACTCCCCATGGGGCGATGCTGCCCCTTTGCCGGCCTCACGGGTGGGTAGAGTGCAGGGTGCGAGCTGGCATGGGGGCTGCACTTGAATTTGGTGGAGTCCCTGGGGGTGGGAGTCCAGCTTTCTCAGAGGCCCTTTCCTGCAGTTGAAGATGTTCGGGGGTGCAGTTATACGTTAATCCACAGCACCTCCCTACTACACGATGGCGCAGCATCTCCATCTCTCTGGAAACCTGCTCTGGGATGCTTAGCCTTGGGTGCAGGCACAGAGACTGGCTCTGTGGATTTTGACGTTGTTTGCACAGGCTAGGCTACAGCCTGGTGGTGGAGGCATGTGAGAAAACCTGCTATTTTTGAAGTGAGGGCCGTCACCAACATTCTACCTCGGGTCTCGGGGCTCTCTTTTCTCCCCTGTGACCTGGCTCCCAATTGTGAGCGGAATAGTGATGAAAGACTACGCTACAGAGATGACCTCCGGCATGTTGTGCCTTTCTTAGTGAAAAGCAAGCTCAGAAGTCTAAAGTGCTTCTCCTAGGCCCCAGTCTCCCTCGTCCCCTGCTGTGTTACTGTGTTTACATGGGCTCAGTGGTTGGGGGCCTGGGCTTCTCCATTGCTTGGCCTATTTACTTTTTTCACAGTAGTCATCATTGTAAGCATTACCTGGTGTTTCACTGGAATCATCATGGAGGCTTTAGCAACTTGGTATGTTTATTAAGGCTGTCAGCTCTGAACAAGTGTCTATCCATGGCCCCTTGGATGGAGGCGTAGTCTTTAGGGGCCAAAGGACTAGCCTGTAAGATGCTACTAACCTGGTCATGTGGTCCTTACCTGTGCCCTTTCTTCATCCCTGCCCATTCAGAGGCAGCTCCCTGAACCCTTCAGAGCCTGGCCACCTCCGATACCCTCCTTCCTGCATGCCGCCCCCCACAGGTCCAGCCTTGAGTCCCCCTGTTATCCAACCACAGGCCTCACAATGTTGTCCTCTCTCTCCAGAGGGTCTGCTTACCTGCCTGACTGTCCACAAGCCACCTTGTGGCAACTTCTCTGGTCACTCTTCCCTCTGTCACCTCCTGGACAGAAGTGACAGTTTCTGCTTTGATCTCCTCTAGCACTCCGTGCTTACGTATTACAGGAGGGTTAGGAGATGTCTGCGCCACCCCGCCCCCTGCTCCCAACAGGCTGAGGTTCTTGCCGTTGATGACTTGGATTCATTCTAAAGACATGCGGAAGAAGAGTGTACAATAGGTGTCCCTACGGTAGTGTTTGAACCAGGATGCCTGGAACTGTTAAATGCCTATAATCTTCATTTTTAGTGAAATGCTTTTAGTGTTTGAGAACTCTGTAAATAATAGATTTTTATCACACACTGAAGTGGGTCTTGATTTTAAAGAATAGTCACGGGTTTAACATTTAACTCCAGAGCCGAGTGTGGTAGTGCACACCTTAAATCCCAGAACGCAGGAGGCAGAGGCAGGCAGATCTCTGTGAGTTCGAGACCAGCCTGGTCTACAAAGTGAATCCAGGACAGCCAAGGCTACACGGTCTCAAAAATCCAAAACAAAAACCAACAAAAAACAAAACAAAACAAAAACCATTTAACTCCAGGGTGTCATTTGATGGATCTGTATTGTGAAGCTGGTGTCCGCGCAGCTTATGGAACGGAACATTTGGGCTCATCTTCCAGGGAGATTCGATGGAGGCAGTTGGGAGACTTCAGAACAATCTCTGGATTCCTTGTGAGCCTGAGGTTGGAGCCCCAGCTGCTGCCCAGTGCCCAGCAGGTGCCTTGCAGCCTCTCTCCTGGCCTCGCTTCTGGGCACCTCAGCATGAGTCACAGCGTGTGCAGCGTGGGCTTGCAAGGGTGGCAGGGAGCCCAGAATTAGCTCGACTGTGCTCTAGGAGGGCTGTGGAGGGGGAGGGTAAGCCTATGCCAGGCTACAGCCACAAACCTCAGAGGGAGTGCACATCTCAGGATCCACCACAGGCTTCAGTGTGAGGAGGTAGCCCTTTGGAGCCTGGCACCTGCCCATGCTCACGACAGGCTTCAGCGTGAGGAGGTAGCCCTTTGGAGCCTGGCACCTGCCCATGCTCACGACAGGCTTCAGCGTGAGGAGGTAGCCCGTTGGAGCCTGACACCTGCCCATGCCCAGCTGTAGATGAGCAGCTGGGTGAAGAGTGGGTTTTTTGTGCCCACGGCTAGTGTGATTGGCACACTGAAGATGAGTGTGGGTGCCGGACAGACATGTCCGTGTCACTTCCAGGATGAGTGGCAGACAGACGTGATGATCACCATAGTCGATGGCCACAATCTGGCCAGGTAGGGCAGCTCAGTACGTTTACCTAGGCGTAGCACACTAGGCAGGTAGAAACACACCTGAGGCAGACAGACAGCCGCGGGGTCCCCTCTGTCTGGCAATCTTCTTGCTCTTTATAAACTGCTGCTTTGCTAAAATGAGATGATTGTTAGCACATGACCTCACTGCATCACAGAATGCTTATCTTCCCTCATGCCTTTTCCTGCTGGTGTGCGTGTTACTGTAGGTGCCAGTGGCTGTCACCAGAGGAAGCAGGAAAACTGAACCTGACAATCTGCCAGTCATCAGGACAAAATGCAAGGGTGGTTCCATGCCTTCAGGGGCATGGAGGATTTGGGCTCTCACTAAGCCACCAGCTGAGTCAGCTGGAAGGAGCAGTAAGAGGTTGACTTGCAGGTGTGATAGCATCGATCTAGAAAACAAGGCCATCCGTAAGATCCTGGTATGCAGGATGGTCACATGGTCACATGGTCACATGGCGTTACCCTTGTGGGCCTTCCCAGGTGAAACTCATGGGAGCAGAGTGATGAGTGTTTCTGTGTGATTAGTCATATGAACAAAACAGCCAGGGAAGACAGGACCCCGAGGGTCTTTGCTATTCAGCTCTGTGGCAACACATTGTGGCTTCCCACCCCGGCTGGTCGTGGTGACCATTGTCTGGTTTCCAGAGGCCACATGAGTTGGCTCTGTTATCACTGAGTAAGCCGTAGAAGACTTGAAAGGGCCTATGCTGTAAGTGCCTTGTCTTCCTACTGGGGTACTGGTACCCCAGGTTAGATCCGAGGGTGTCAGAGAGTGTCAGGAGTAGTGGTCAGATAGTATCTGGACCTAGCACATGAAATGGGAATTTTTCCCCATGCATGAGACTTGGATCAGGATGTCAGCTTCGTCCTTTCAGTACTGGGTGCAGGCTTTGCACATGCAGGCTTTTGCTAAGCACCAGGGCCTCCCGCCCTCTTTGCACTGCTCGCCTGGTACCCGGGCTAGGTGCTGGGTACCTTTGTGTCAAGAGTTGCATGATTAGCTGCCTTCCTTTGTTCAGATTTGATTCTTTTCAAAAGACAGGCTGTATTCAACAGCCTAGCTGGGCCCGCGGCTGTGCTGTGAGGTGGGCAGGGCCCCGAGGCTCAGGGAGTGGGAGGCACTTGCAAGCCCCGTGAACGTGAACCGGGCCTTAGGGATGCTGGGTCTCCTGCCTCTTGCTTCTGTGCTCTGCTCGGGGGCCTGCTGCCTGTCATTATCCTATCAGTGTGTGCTGCCCACACCTTCACAGCCTTTCTTTCAAAATCAAAGGTGTCTTAGCATTTTCTTTGCCCCTTTATTTTGCACTGATGCATTATATAATAATAATTATAACTGTATTATTATTATTACTATTATTTGCTGTGCTGAGGATTGAACTCGGGGCCTGGCACATGCCACCGAAATGTTGACCGCTGAGTTACCTACTCAACCGTTTTCAGCTTCAGTTTTCTCTTCTTCTCTCGGATCAACAAGCTCAGTAGAACTAAGATAATTTTGAGGGAACTTTGAGCTAAGTGCTTCATCTGCACTACGCTGTTTATGCGTCCGCCAGGCACTCGTGAGAGTGGGGACATTGGTTAGTGTGCAGCTGCCCTTTGTAGACGCTTGTTGAAGCCACCCAACAGGTAATCAGACAGCAAGTGTGTGTGGAGGAAGAAGACTCCTCAACTCTGTCCTGTTTAGCCTCCAGGCCAGTGGTTTAGCCTCTAGACCTTCACAGGGTCACCTAATACCATTAGAAATATCAGAGATTTTATATTAGGATTCACAACAGTAGCAAATTTGCAGTTTTGAAGTAACAATGAAAGTAATTTTACATTGGGGGGGGGCAGTCACCACAACATGAAGAACCGTATTAAAGGGTCACAGCGTTAGGAAGGCTGAGAGCTGCTGTGCTAGGCTATTCGGGGTAATGGAAAATGCCAGAGAAGGGGACGGTGTTGCTGCCTGCTCATGGTGTTTGGTAAAGCAGACGGTTGAGAATGCAGACAAAATATGGCAGTCCCTGTCCGTCCTCCAGGACCCCCTTTTCTCCTCGCCTATGCTGCTTAGCTGTCCCACGCGGCCCGTTTTACTGCTGGCTTCCCCGGCCTTCTTGCTGGCCCTTTGCCCTTCTCTCCCTCTGCTGAGCTTGGGGACACACTCTGAGTTTACAGGTGGACAGAGGGAACCAGACAGAGAGCAACATGGTAGGTGGCCCGGGGGGCATGCACACAGATGGAGTGTTTAGTGCCAGGCCCATGGTCCCCAGGAAGGCTGGCCGGCTGGAGTCAGGTCTCCAGATGCCTGGCAGCAGGCAGGTAGGTCAGGCAGGAATGTGGCGGGGGGCGGGGGGTGGGGTGGGGATGGCCAGCCTCTGGCCAGTGTTTGCTTCAGCCCTGCACCTGACAGATTCCATTGTCTCATGAACGGGGTTTGTTGACAGCAGCGCTTACTTAGGTCCTCATGACACGGAAACAGTTAGAACCTCCTCTGGGATTCTTTAAAATAACCACGGCTGCCTTCTTGGTCACATAACAGGATTGTTCCACCCTTGCTCACTTCTTCCACATTAGGGCAGTTACACTGCAACGCTGGTACCTGAAACCAGAAGGGAAACGAACCGAAATGAAATAATCTCCATAAGCAAATAACCCTCCACGAACCCAGGGACTCTAATGCAAACAGCAGTGGAAACTCAAGAGTCTGTAGCTGCTGTCCTGGCCTCATGAATTTCACAGCGTCCATACAGATCTCACGCAGTCTGCCCGAAAGCTGCCTGCAAGCTCTCTGTGTCTTTACCCGAGGCCTTCTGGGAACTTCTGAGAGACCAACTCATGGCACAAGTCTTTAAATAGGGTCTGTTCACACACCCCGTACCCCTTGTGTTTGCATGAAGCCATTCGAGCCTGGGACTTTTTACCTGTTCTCCCTGAACCTCTAGGATTGTTCTGAATAGTTAGAATAATAAAGCCAGGACCTTTGTCTGGGCTAAGAGAAGGTGGCAAAGCATTAATGAAATTTATCCGTGGAAAACTAGAGGCTCACTCGGCTTCTCCACTGTAGCCTTTTGTACGTTCCAAATGTCACCGTGCTATGGATGGAGGCCACAGCAGGCAGAGGAAGGTCACTGGAATGTAAGCTGTCCGAGAAACCAGAGCCCCAGTCTCCTGCGCAGGACAGGTGGCAGCTTGTACCAGGGCTCAGAAGGGTCAGCCCTTTGAGGCCCTTATCTGCCTGATAAACTTTCACAGTGACAGGGTTCAGTTTAGCTTTGACTTTTTCTTGGGCCTGATAAAACTTGTTCACTAGTGAGTTGTTCAGTTTGCAAGCAACCCGCATGTTGTGGGGTGAGCAGTGCTGTGGGAGATAGGTACCCAAGACGGACTGCTTGCCTCTTTCCTGCCCAGACCCCATTGTGTGTGCCAAGGGCGAGCATTGCCCAGAAAGCCACTTCCGTCGGGAGGTAAACTTGTGTGTGTGGCAGCTTTCCTGAGACCATCGGCCTGTGGAAATGTTTCTTTTGACTCACCTTTTGAGGTTTCACTGTTTCTGGGCCAGTGGCAAGGCCGCACCCAGTGGGTGCACGTGCATGCAAGGCAGAGAAAGCCCATCTCATGGCTGGGCGGAGTCCTGTGATCCCTCTAATGACCTACCCTTTGGTGTCACCGTTTACAGTGTCTACTGCCTTCTCCTAGTGCCCAGCTGTCGTATAAGCCTTTAACATGGAGGTCTTGGTTGTCTTAAGGAGGCATTTACTATCTAAACCGTAGCAACTTAGGTCTCTGCATCTGCTGGCAGTGTAGACCCATTCCTGGCCCATGGCTGAGGACTCGCAGTCATCTCAAGGGGACTGAAGGCCTGAGGGTGGCCCCTCCAAGCACACATTTGTGCCTGTCTGTCCTATGGCCGGGATTCCAAATGGCATGGCCAGTCAAGTGCAATGGTCACAGCTTTGAACCTGGAAGGAGGTTTAGGGATTGTGTCTGCTAGGGTTTCCATCTGACTGTTCAAAGCCGCCTGCCTCTGCCTGCCATCACAGAGGCAAGCAGGCCTTGTATTCCATGGGTGTTATCTGAAGGTACACATTTTACTCCCTGAACTTGCCATGTTGGCAGAGATTGTTAGCCGGTGTCACAATATCACCATTTTCTGCTTCCAGGAAATTTCATTGTTTGTTTTAAATTTGTGGTCTTTTTAAAAACATTATTTATAACATTATATATAATATTAACATTATTATAATTTGCTCACATATCCCCTCACTCTTATCTTCTCGTTCCCACCCTCCCTCCCTCTCCTGCCCTAGTCCCCTCCCCCACTGTCTGGCCACAGCCTATCAGGTCTCATCTGGATAGCCTGCATCCCCTCCCTCTGTGTGCCCACAAGGCCATCCTGCCAAGGGGCAGGGATGAAATCGTGGGCACCAGAGTGCATGTCAGAGGTTCGTTGGCTTTACTTCCCCTCCCCCTTGGAGAAGGAGCCGTCCATCAGCTACGTCTGAACAGGGCGTCTGGGTTCTCTGCATGTGCTGTCCTTGCTTGGTGCCTCAGTTTGTGCAGATGCACAGCTGTGTCCAGATCCACCAGCCTTTACGGTCTCCTTGTGCAGCTCCTGACCCCTCCTGGTCTTCCTCCACCTCCACCACCACCACCCACTCTTCCCTTCAACTCTCAGCGCTCCACCCAGAGTCTGCCTTCAAGTTCCGGTATCTGTCCTGATCCCCTAGCTGGGTGGAGTCTCTCAGACGACATCTATGTTGAGCTAATATCCACTTAGAAGTGAATATATACCAGGCATATCTTTCTGGGCCTGGGTTACCTCACTCAAGACGATTGTTTCTAGTTCTGTCCATTTGCCTGCAAATTTCAAGATCTCCTTGTTTTTAATAGCTGAATAGTATTCCATTGTGTAAATGTACCACAGTTTCTTTATCCATTCTTCAGTTGGGGGACATCTAGGTTGTTTCCAGATTCGAATATTCCGACTATTATGAATAATGATTCTATGAACATAGTTGAGCAAATGCCTTTGTTGTATGGTAGAACATTTTCCAGGTATATGCCCGGTAGTGATATGGCTGGGTCCTGAGGTAGAACTATTCCTAATTTTCTGAGAAAGTACCAGGTTGATTTCCAAAGTGGTTGTATAAATCTGCACTCCCACCAGCAGTGGAGGAGTGTTCTCCTTTCTCCACATCCTTGCCAACATCTGCTGTCACTTGAGTTTTTTATCTTAGCTGTTCTGATAGGTGTAAGATGGAATCTCAGAGTCATATTGATTTGCATTTCCCTGATGACTAAGGATGCTGAGCATTTCTTTCAGTGTTTCTTAGCCATTCCATATTCCTCTGTTGAGAATTTTCTGTTTAGCTCTCTGCTCCATTTTTTAAATTGGTTATTTGGTTTGGCACTATTTCATTTCTTGAGTTCTTTATATATTTTGTATATTAGCCCTTTGTCAGATGTAGGGTTCCTGAAGATCTTTGCCCAGTCTGTAGGCTGTCATTTTGTTTTGTTGACAGTGTCCTTTACGTTCCAGAAGCCTTTCAGTTTCATGTGGTCCCATTTATTAATTGTTGCTCTTAAAGTCTGAACTATTGGTGTTCTTAAACTTGTAGTCTCAGGGTATGTAGTTCATTTTGTAATCTCGTCTACGCAGCATGGAGCGTTACCTTCTAAAAGGAACCGGATTTCCAATCTGATTGGAAATAATGGAGCAATCGGAGTTGGATTTGCTTTCTCTTCTTGAACAACTGGACCTAATATCTGAAGCAACTGCTTTTCAAGAGTGGACCACACCCAGTGCGGGTGTTTGATGCAATCACTTGCTCTGAGCTTCTGTCTGAGAATGCCTTCTGAGCCATGCCGGGGGTAGGGGGGCAGAGGCCCGGGCAGACCTAGGCATGTTGGGGTTGTTAGCATCCATGGCGAAGTGTACTGGAGAGAGGACGGTTCTGAGCAGGAGAGGTGAGTGGGAAATCTTTGAGCTGTCACCAAGGAGCTGAGTGAACACCATGCTGTGTGTGCAGAGGCTGGACCTGGAACAGCTGCTGGGCCTAGTGGAAGGGAACCGTGGGCTGACCAGAGAATCTGGAGATGGCGGCGCCACATTGCTGAGCACTCTAACCTGCTGGAGTAAAGGGTCCTTAGTGTACTCTTGATCACCTACCTGGGACCATGGGAAGGCTATACCCAAGGAGATGGTAAAGAATGTACCAGAACCCCCATAGCAAGACCTAAACACAAGCCATTTTAGGTGGCCCTACAGCACTCAACTGAATGTGCCTCACGAAACTCAACATCCTTTAAGCAAAACATTATCTGTATCTGCCATACGATACAGTAATCATGAGACACGAGGGCAAGGTGGGAAGTAGCAAAGGAAATTAGGCCACTCAAGCCAAAATCTTGGAATGCAGTGCAGTGAAGGAAGGGTTAGGCACTGACTCAGAATGCAGTCCTCTTCCTCGATTGCCCCAAGGCCCCTCTGGCTCCTCTCTTCTCTGTAGCACCCAGCTGTACCTGGCCTCTTTAGTATCCTCGCTGTTCTGCTGTTTTCTGGGCCTGGGGGTTGCCCTGCCCTTATGTCAGCAAGCTCTCCCCCCACATGGGTCAGGGTTCCCCCTTCAAGCTATTGAGGCTCTGCTCAGCAGCCACCTTCTCAGAGAAGAGGCCACCCCAGGGTTGAGCATGGCATCCTTTGCAAAGTGTTTTGTTTTGTTTTTTTGAGTATTCCCACATCAGCTCTGTACAGGGCCCAGTGACATAAATCAATGGGACAGTGAGTCAGAAATATTCTGTTGCTTGCCCAGAGGTATCCAGCAGGCTGAGACCAGAAGTCCTGGCATTCCACCCTGGAGCATGAGGAGAGACAAGGCCTTATTTTTCATATGACATGGGCTTTTTTTTGCTTTGGAAGTTTCGGGTGTTTGTTTCTGTTTGTGTCCATGTGTGTTAGGCAAGTGCTCCACCACTGAGCGCCCTGCCAGCCCCTCTCACTTTGCTTTTAAAAACTTTACCACCTCGTGTATCTGTTTTTGTCCCTCTCTGTCTTTGGAACATGAGAACTAGGTTCTGTCTTTGGTTGTTAATCACCACTGGACCTTCATTGCCTGTGGCTATGGCTGGAACTTAATGGTGGCTAATAAATATTTGTTTCATGAATGATTGAAACTAAAATGTAGTGCCTATGGGGCTTTGCATTTGCTTTATCCTATGTTGAAAATCCGTGTAGTTTTACTGTGAAAGAAAATTTTCAGTTAAAAAGTTTTGAGGGGCTGAAGAGATAGCTCAGAGGTGAAGAGTTTATATTACTCTTGCGGAAGACCCAAGTTTGGTTCCTGGATCCCATGTTGAGTGTCTTAGAGCCATTTGTAATGTTGGCTCCAGGGGATCTGGTGCCCTCTTCTGGTCTCCATGGCCACCTGCACTCACATGCTGCACATAGGCACATAACTTTTAAATGTTGGTATTGTTGAGATAAGTGGTATAGTTGAGGTTAGTGATACAGTGCTTGCTTAATATATGCAAGTCTCTTGGGCTGACCCACAGATTCCAAAAGTAAATAAATGAATTTGATATTCTGTTGAACTGCTAGGGCAGTGCAAGGCATGTCTGTTAGATTGTCACACAGGTGCCCAGTGTTGGCAGGACAGCAGGGCATGCCATCTTTTACAAAGTACTTTCCTAGGCCTTGCCACATGGAATCTGTACATAGCCTGGTGACATTAGTTCCCTGTGCAAAGCTACACCGAGAAGCTGAAGCCAGGAATTCCGGCTTGCCAGTATATTGTGTAATGAGAAGTAAGTCCCATTAGGAAGTCTGTACGTGGGTCCCATGGCAAGGCAGTCCTTGGAGTCTGATGTTTATAAAGTGAAATGTGTTTCTATCTACACTTTGCATGTATGCATACATGTGAGTTGACAGGTTAGGAAAGAATTATCTAGGTGTTCAAGGTCTGTTAAGGAGGCAAGGCTGATGGGGATAGATATTGGGACCAGGCCAGCCTCAGTCATGCCTGAGATGTCTTGAAATGTAGTGAGAAGCTGAGGGAGAGCCCTTCCAGTCCTAGGACTAGGAACCTGACATACACAGACATATCAGCAGGAATTTAAAGGGCAAGGCCATGCAGGCACCGTGGGCATGACTGATTTTGAGCTATTAAGGTCCAGCTTACGTAACATAAGCCAGTTAGAGAGGCACAGGGGTCCATCTGGAGACATAAAGGCAGCTTTCTCTATCTCCAATAGAATTTCATGTCAATAACACTTGTGGATCCATTGCCAGAAGAAAGACAGGGCTTTTGTGTGCAGGATCTCACTGGAGTCTCAAAACAGGCAGGAAAAAAACAAAAAACAAAACAAACCCTCCTCCATCTGTTCCAATGGAGGAACAGGCAGAGAAAGAACGTGTGAGTTTCCAAGTTTCTTCCCACATCAGGTGGTAAACCTGGCAAAGTTTCCAGGTCTTAGAATCTTCTATGCCTGGCGTGGATGGGGGCCTAGCTTGGTGGTAGAACATTTGCCTGGCATGTGTGGGGGCCCAGGTTTGATCACGAGCATTGAAAAAAACCATCCAGACCTCCAAAGCAAAAGCTGTCTTGGAGGCCCCGGCTGAGATGCATCTTATGTGGAACAAATCACCTAGGGGACTGACAGGCAGAGAGAATGGCAGAACAATGCTAGCATAATAGCTCTGGTTGGAGGGTTCCTGCAGACACGCTCCCAGGCAAGGACGAATGAGAGTGGCCCTCAAACAAGAATGGGGACTAAAAAGCGATCTCCTGTGAGATGTGCGTGAGAAGAGGTGGGCACACGTTCGCACTGTTCTGTTTTCCATGTTGGGGGCGGGGCTGTGTCTTTATAACTGTCTCTTTGGGGGATCACCTTTCCTGGTCCTCACAGCAGCTCATGCTGACCGGAGCCGTGGGGATCACTTAACACCTGGAAGGGGAGGGGCTGCAGGCTCTCTCCCGCGAGGCTGTCTCTGTTCTACAGCTGTCATTCTAGGTGCAGAGTGGCTATGGGCCATGCCAGAGATGACACAAAGACACACAGAGGTGCAAAACAGCTGGAGCCTAGCTGAGACGGCTAGAGGGTGAGGCCCGGCCTGATGCAATTGTCTTTCATAGTTGGTGTATTTGTGTTTGGGGACGAAAAACTTGGTCCTCAATGTGCATGCTTGCAGTCATTTAAAATGTGTCCACTGAGATGTACCTTCTTCCCACTGGTAGAATTATTTAACAAGAATGAATCATGATGTCCCCTGTTATATCTCACTGGGGAAAAAAAAAAAAGACTGCTCTGTTGTTTTTCCTACATCAGATTTTAAAAAAGTCGGGGTGGAAAACGACATAGATTTTTATTTTTAAAACCTATTTTATTTTTAATTGTGCTTGTGTGTGTGCTTGCACGTGTGTGTGCATATGTGTGTGTGTGTGTGTCCACAGAGGTCAAAGGTGATTTCTCACCTTCTGGTGCTTGAGTTATAGGCAGTTGTGAGCTGACCAACACAGATGTTGGGGACCTAACTTGGGTCTACTGTAAGAGCAGAGCACACTCAGCCTCAGAGCAATCACTCCAGCCCACGGAACAGGTTTTTAAACCAGGGAGTTCTTGTGTCCTACAAGCAAGCACATGGCAGGTTCAGGATGGTTGGTCTCTCAGCCTCCCAGTGAGTGGTCAGGAGGCAGTCAGTAGTGACATCCTGAGTCCACTCCGCTTATCCTCTTATCAGTCTTGCTGTGGTCAGCTGTGATTCCCAAGGGTTCATGTACTGGGGGCTTGGTCCTTGGTGAGGTGCTGTTGGAAGGTATTGGAAACTTTGAAGAGATGGGCAAGTCATTGGGGCCGCTGCCTTGCCTTTGAAGCGGAGTGCGTCAGTCTTGTTAGTTTGCCCCGGAATGGGACATCGTGAGAGAGCACGCCTGGCTCCTGCTCCCTCTCTGGCTTCCTGTCTGTGGGAGGGTGGGGGCTGGGGCTGACTGAACTAGCTCACATTGGCAACAGGTGAATTTCATGTTCTCTGCCCTGTCTCAGGGTAGGGTGGGAGGCCCTCCTGAGGTTCAGAGAGAAGGAGTGGGGTGCTTCTGGTGTCTCCACTCTGGGGGGCCTGGTAGCCGTGAACAGTCACAGGGTTTCTCCTGGTCATCCTGGAGTGGGCTGTTTTACTGAGACTCCTCTCTGCGTCAGCCTCCGCCTTCCTCCTTTTGGAAGAAGGTGAAAGTGAGAACTTCCTCCTTCTCCTTAGGAAAAAACAAAGGCTTAGTTCTTCTGCATAGACTTGTGCAGTTCTGGGTATGAGAACAATGCGCTTTTGTGCCCTCGGAGCCCAGTGGTGGTATTGCTGTTATGCTGTTCAGCTTTTGCGAGACATGACTGGACCCATGGCTCCCCGCCGTATAGTCTTGAAGGCTCTGACTTCATCCTATACTGTTGGGGATGCCAGTAAGGCCACTTGGGAAGGTGACAGAAGCCTGGTGGCCTCACTGGCTTCTAGCTCATGAGGGGAGATCTAGGCAGGTAGCAGGAGGAAGGCAGAGTGCAGCCTCGGGCTCAGACTCTTGAGTCCGAGTGAGCCTGGTTGAGCAGGGTGCATGCGCCATGCAAGGCCTCCTGGGCTTTCATGTTTTCTACTTGGTTTCAATAAGAGTCGCAGATTTCCTGCATGTCATGTGCCATGCTACAAACTCAGAGTGCGGTGGCTAGGGTCCCCGTGAGACGAAATGTGGGTGCTAAAAGGAGCAGAGGCTGTCACAGCTTAGCAGCTGTCAGCGTTCACAGTTAATGGCAGCAGGTAGGGGGCAGAGCCATGGTACACGCAGCAGCTTGGAGGAGTGTCAGAAGGATGCATTGGTGAGAGAACTGAGTGCCGGAATGTTCCACGGTGTACCATTCCATTCCTGTGACATTCTCGAGGAGACAGAATGTGAGTGACAGAGAACAGATCTGTGGTTGCCAGGGGTGTAAGCGGGTGGTGTGCAACCCTGAGTGAACAGACGGGGGAAGTGTTTGGGAGTGATGGGACGCTTATGTACCCATCACCAAGCAGCCAGGTGGTGGCCACGTGGCTCTACATGTGTCAAAACTCACGGGGCCGTACGTACATCATGATCATTTGGAAGTAAGTATCAGAGGGGTGAGCATTGCCGGAGTGAAGTCACCTCTGACAATGAGTCCCCTCACCCCACGTGTCACCTTCTTGGAAGCCACTTTCAACTTACGGCTTACGCCATCATTTTGTCAGGGCCTTGAGGTTCACTCAGGATTGTGAGCTGGTCTCCTCTGCTGTACAAAAATAGACCGCAGAGTCACACCTCCATTTCAGACTTGGCCCTGAACATTTATGTATAGGGGAGTCTTAGTGGGGTAGAATTTGGGTACCTGTCTCAGGATTTCTTTCTTTTGTGTGTTTGATGTGTGAAGTTTGCCAACCCAGAGCCGTTACTCTTCAGCCCTCTTTACTATTTTGAACTATCTTCTCTGGGGCCATTCCGGTAACCGACACTGTGACTGTGCCCTGAGCACACCTGCACCACTTCTACACGGTTACATATATTTGGAACTAGGGAACATCCTCGGTGTCACTTCTCCTCCCTGTCCAGTTCTGTTCCAGGTGGTACCCTGTCCTGTGTGTTCGGACTTCTAAATTGCCCTCTCACTGGTCCCAGGCTGCCATCTCAGCCTTCTTGCCTCTGTCCCCAATAGCCTGAATTTTCTGGCTGAAGATTTCTCTGTTGAACAAGGAGGACACAGAGAGACTCCTAACGTGTTTACTTTTTTTTTTTTTTTAATAACATGAGTAATAGAAGGAGGGAAGCACACAGATCCTGAACAGGTAGTTCCTTCCACAGAGAAGCTAAAGTGTGTTCTTTGCGCCATAGAATGTCAAGTGTAGCTCCCCGTGCTTGCCGTCAGGCCCAGTAAGAGCTCTGTGGAGACCCAGGTCAGTCATGTTGAAGGACCGTTGGCCCAGATCCCCTATCGGCTCAGCGGGTGCAGTTCTGGTAGATGGATTTGTGTACAGCATGCTACAGAGAGTCTGCTTTCTTCTAGATCCAAAAGGACATCATGGATAGTGCCTGGGGAGGGAGCTCCCGGACTCTGGAATGGTGTCAGGGTCAGTGAACCTCAGAAGGGAATAGGCCAGAGGGCAGAGGTTTGAGAGCAGGCAGCATCTCTGAGAGAGCAGAGAAATGATGGCAGAGATTCAACAGGTAGCCAGAGAAGATCGGCCTCTGGGGTGAGCTTGCTGAGTGTGAGGGGGAATGATCTTGGCTTTCTGTTCTCGCTCTGGGGAGGCCAGCTGACCTGCAACTGGCTACAGTTTACAGGAAAGTGTATGTGCATAAGTGAGGTTTGCATTACTTTGCAAAAAGTAAAATTACGAGGTTCAATCCCCTCGTAATCCCTAAATCCAAAGCCCAAGGTGCTCCGAAGTTCTTTTTAAGCACTTCTGGAGGTTCCTTCTATGGCAATATTCAGAGAGGTGAATACATAGAAGTGGGCAGAGATGCCATATTTCCTCTGGAAAAGCAGCAAGTGCTCTTAACTGCTGAGCCATCTTTCCAGCCCCCCATTTCATTATGTTAACTGTTTTCCAGTAGTTAGCCATGTCCATACCAAGGAGTTTTATGTATTTTATGTTATTTTTTAAAAAATTAACCTGAAAGGTAATGGGTTTCATTGCAGTGTACTGAGGGGGTATTTATGACAGATCGGTCTAGTTTTAAGTAGAAATATGATTGCAGTGATCATCTTTGCTCATCTCTCTCTCTCTCTCTCTCTCTCTCTCTCTCTCTCTCTCTCTCTCTCTCTGTCCCCTCTCTCTCTCTCTCTCTCTCTCTCTGTCTCTCTCTCTCTCTCTCCCACCCCCCCCCCCGACTCTTGGTTTTTTGAAACAGGGTCTTTCTGTGCGGCCTTGACTGTCCTGGACTCACTTTGTAGACCAGGCTGGCCTAGAACTCATGGTGATCCACCTGCCTCTGCCTCCCGAGTGCTGGGATTAAAGGCGTGTGCCACCACGCCTGGCATCTTTGCTCACTTCTGTGTATTCACCTCTCTGAATATTGCCATGGAAGGAACCTCCAGAAGTGGAATTATTGAGTTGAAGAAAAGGTGCAGTTAATGTTTGAATATAAACTGCCAAATTACAGTCCAATAAAGGTATGTCACTTTTAAATTCTTCCTGACAGCCTGCAGGATTGCCTCCCCCACCGCCCCCCGCCCCCAGTCTCCATGTTTATTTTCTTCTCGTGTATACCATTTGCCCACTTTTCTGTTGAATCACCTGATCTCTCATATTACTCTTTAGGACCGCTTTATAAATGAAAGATGGAAATACAAGTGTGTGTGTGTGTGTGTGTGTGTGTGTGTGTGTGTGTGTGTGTGCGCGCGCGCATGCACACACCACATGCACATACCTTTATTGAACATATTGTAGATACTTCTTCCTAATGCAACGTATACCTTTAAACTGTACTTAAAGCTTTCCCTGTATACAGTAGGTTTGGGAGAGATGAAATATGAAGCCACTTGTTTTTAGAATAAAAATAAGGAGGGAATGGGTAGATGGCTGAGCCAGTAAAGTGGTTGTTGTACAAATGTAAAGCTCTGGTCTCAGCACTTACATGAAAGTGGACACAATAGTGTGCACTGTAATCCCAGCACCAGCAAGTCAGAGACAGGCAGAGGCCTGGGGCACACCGGTTAATCGGTCCAGCCAAATCAGCAAGATCTAACTTCAGTGAAAGGCTTTGTCTCAGAAAAAAGGTAGAGAGCAATTGGAATGAGATCTCAGCCCCGGCCTCTGGCGTACACACACACATCTAGACACACACACACTCACGCACACACTTACACACACGCTTACACACACACACTTACACCCGTAGCCACACCTCAACCTATGCATACTCACACACATGCATACCCACCTGCCTCTGCCATTGTGTCCAGATTATTGCTGATTTTTAACATTTCAAATTTCCTATACTTTCTTCCTTAGAAATTAGTTATGGATTTGTTATCCTTTTAGCTTGTTTTGTTGGTTTTCTCTATTCCTTTTTTATTTTCAACTTTATTAATTTTTCTGTTCAGTATTTTCCTTCTGCTTGCTTTCAGTATAACTTGTTCTGTCTTTTTCTATCTCAAATTTTAAGCTACAAAGATGCTGATTCAGGATTTTTTTTCTTTAAGAATTTACAGCCAGGAACCTCCTCTTAAGCACTGTTGTTTTTGTTTGGTTGGTTGGCTGGTTTGTTGTTTGGTTTTGTTTCTTGGTATAGCTCATACATTTTGATATGTTGTAGCTTTGTTTTGATTAATCTCAAAGTATTTTCTAATTTCACTTAGGACCTTTTCTTTGACCTGTGGATTACTTGGTAATATGTCATTTAGTTTCCACATGTGTTCGACTTTCCTCAATTCCATTCTATCCATTTTTTAATGTAATTCTGTTGTGGTTGGAGGGGTCTTTGTGTGGCTTAAATATTTTTAAAGCATTGGCTTTCTTACTGCTAACAGATGGTCTACCCTGAAACTGTGGCTTGTACCCTTGAGCGGGGCCTGCGTCCTGTGGCAGCTGCTTCTCCAGGTCTCTGTCCATCAGTGTTCAAGTGACTATCTCTTCTTCTTCTCCTCCTCCTCCTCCTTCCTCCTCCTCCTTCCTCCTCCTCCTCCTTCTCCTTTTCTGTTGTTTTTTCTACTTCTACTAATTATTGAAACAAGATTTTAACATTTTCAGCTACTACTGCTGGATCGTCAGTTTTTCTCTTCAGTTCTGTCACCTTTGCTTCAGGTATTTTGAGAGTCTGTTATTAGTACTTTCCATGTAAGTGTTTGGTCATGATACAGTTCTTCTCCTTGTAATTTTTGTCTAGGACAATATTTCATATTATAGTAGCGTGGCGACTCTAGCCATGATTTGATTGATAGTTTCCTGGTTTTATTCTTCCATTTAATTTCAGTTAATGTCTTTGAACGTAACTCACATCCCGTCGTAGATAGTGTCTTGTTATATCATTTTGTGTTGTATTTTCTGCCAACCTCTAGCTTTTAATTGGAGTATTTATCATTTTGTTGTAATTATGAAGAAAGCATTGATAGATGCCATCTACCTTTTGGCATCTTATCTTATATCTGTTTTGTCTCTGCATTGCTGCCTCCTGCTATGTTAAATAGATGTTTTCTAGGCATCATTTTCATTCCTTTGCCATTTCTTCTGTGGTTTTTAATGTATTTTCTTAGCAGTTTTCCTGGGGGGGGGGTTCAATTTATATATTAATTTATAGCAGTCTAGTTTGGATTAATACCAGTATAATTTCAAAAGCATATAAAAGATCTCTTCTCCTATGTAGCCTCATTCCCACTGTCGCTTTCTCTGCTAGCATTATACAAACCAGATCTCATACACTGTGTGTTCACTAGGACAGGTTTGCAGTTATAGATTTACATAAGTGTCTTTTAAATTAGAAGGGGAAAAAAAGGAATTTACAAATGAGAATACAATTATATTTTCTCTTTAATTGTCTGTGTAATTACCTTTCTTGGTGCTATTTTTTCTTTTTTGGTGTGGGTTTGAGTAGCTGTCTAATGCCCATTGTTTCCTGTAACCTGGCGATCTAATAATAATTTCTTTACAGTTTGTGTTTATCTGGGAATGTCTTAATTTTCCCTTCATTTTTAAATTAGTGAAAGATTCATCTAGCCAGTTATTAGCCATTTTGCAGTGAACAGTTCAGTGGCGTTCGGCATATTTCCAGCGTGTGCAATGCTGATACCTCTTGTAGCTCAGAAGCACCGCCCCATGTTTTTAGAAACTAATGTTTCTAGTTAGTGCTTTTCACCCACAGTCTTTTCCTTCGTGGCTTCTGTCCTCCATGGCTTTGCTGGAGTTACTGAGCTTCCCTTGTGTGTGACACCTTGCCTCTCCCTTACAACTTTCTCTCCCTCTCTCACTTTGACAGTGTGGGTCTCAGGGGTCAAGGTTTGTGTGGCTCTGTGTTGCAGTTCATGGGCTTTCTTGGACCAGTGCATCATTAACCTTAAACTCGAAGTGTTTAGCGCTAAATCCTTAAGCTAGTCTAGCCTGTAGACCAGGCTGGCCTCGAACTCACAGATATCCACCTGCCTCAGCCTCCCCGGGTGCTGGGATGACAAGTGTGCCCCACTGCGCCAGACTTTGGCTTCAACTATTATTTCTGCACCTTTTGGTCTTGTCTTGAGCTTCTTTTTTTTTTTTTTTTTTTTTTTTTGAGACAGGGTTTCTCTGTGTAGCCTTGGCCATCCTGGACTCACTTTGTAGACCAGGCTGGCCTCGAACTCACAGCGATCCGCCTGCCTCTGCCTCCCGAGTGCTGGGATTAAAGGCGTGCGCCACCACGCCCGGCTTGTCTTGAGCTTCTTATGTGCATACATTAGATGTGTGTCTCCACACTTTTGATGCTCTGTTCGTTTTTTCCCACTTTTTTTTTTTTTTTTAATCCTGAGATTGGTTGGTATTATTAGACACAGCTGAACAAACTCCTCCTTCTGTAGGTCCACACTTACCACTGAGCTCTTTAGTGATATTCAAGTTTCAGAGGCCAGGCATGACGGCACAGGTCTAGAATACCAGCACTTGGGAGGCAGGAGTATCAGGAGTTCAAGGTCACCCTTGGCTGCTGCTCTGGTTGTCTCTTTTCAAACTGGTTTGAGAGGAGGGTGATTGAGCAGTTGCTTTTGTCCGGTTGGTCTAAGGGCGTGCCCACGAGGGTTTGTCTTGATCCATGAAGGGCCCTTGCGTATAATGGGTGGCACCTTTCTCTGTGTGGGAAAGTAGAGGCTAAGGTGCTGGCTAAGCACAAGCCTGTGTGAGTCAGAGAACAAGACAGCAAGCAGCATGCCTCCGTGGTTCTTGTCTCCATTGACTTCCGGTCTGTGGCGATGAGAATGGCCCCCATAGCCGCAAGTGTTCGAATGCTTGGCCCTAGGGAGTGGCACTTTTAGGAGGCGTGGCCTTGTTGGAGGAAGTGTGGTCTTGTTGGAGTGGGTGTGGCTTTGTTGGAGTGGGTGTGGCTTTGTTGGAGGAAGTGTGCCCCTGTGGAGCTCCCGTGGAGCTGGGCTTTCAGGTCACCCATTGTGGAACTCCAGTCTCTTCCTGGCTGCCTGCAGAAGGCAGTCTCCTTCTGCTGCCTTGGGTTCAAGATGTAGAACTTCGGCTTTCTCCAGCGTCATGTCTCCCTGCACGCTGCCACGCTTCCTGCCATGATGATAATGGACCGAACCTCGGAAATTATAAGCCAGCACCAGTTGAATGGTTTCTTTTATAAGAGTTGCCTTGGTCATGCTGTCTCTTCGCAGCAATAAAACTGGAACTAAAATAGCGTCCCTCAGTGATAGATCCTGACCTACAAGTCAAATAAATCCTTACCTTCCCAAGTTGCTTTTGGTCAGAGTGGTTTCTCACAGCCTCAGAATGAGAGTAGAACCACAGCATAATGAGTTCAAGGCCAGCCTGAGCTACTCTAGGCCCTCTCTCAACAAAAATAAATAAAATTTCAGTTACCATATTTTTCAACTCAAGAATTTTTGTGGTTCTCTTTTAAATTTTGTCTTTGCTTTGTTTTTTTTTTGTTTTGTTTTGTTTTGTTTTTTATTTAATTTGTTTATTTATTGTGGGGGGCACAAGTGCCAGGGCCTGCATGTGGAGGGTTAGAGAACAACTTTTTTTAAATTAAAAATTTTTGTTTGTTTGTTTTTCGAGACAGGGTTTCTCTATATAGCCTTGGCTATCCTAGACTAACTGTGTAGAGCAGGCTGACCTCGAACTCACAGTGCCTCTGCCTCTGCCTCTCAAGTCTGGGATTAAAGGCGTGAAATATGTTCGGATTACACTTTCCCCCTTCCCACCTCCCCAACCAACTCCGTGTCCTTTCTTTCTCTCTTTAAAAAAAATAAGCAAGGAAACAAACAACAACCAAACAACACCCACAAACACTCACTCCCCCTCTCTCTCACACACACAAATTATAAGAAACTAAAATAAACAAAAGACCACCAAGAGCAACAATGCCCAAACATAGCAATTTGAGACAAAAAGTCCACAAAAATAGCTCATTTTGTATTGGCCAACTACTGCTTAACATGAGGCCTCCCCTTGAGTGTGATTAATATGCCCAGTGAGGCTCCGTTGTAGAAAATGAATTTTTTCTTTGCAAGCAGTGTTAATTTCAGAGGCCTTCTGGGTTAGAGGTAGGAGCCGGTAACCACTTCCCCTCTCAGAGCTGGGACCTAGCTAGCTGGAGGTCTCTGTGACATGTGCATCAGCAGAGAACAGCTTTGGGGTTGTTTTTTTCTTTTTACCGTGGAGCCATCAGGCTTGGGGGCATATGCCTCTATTCTCTGAGATATCTTTTATGCTATACGTCTGTTTTTATATTATCTATTTGATGAGATGTCATTTGCCCATTTTCCCTTATGCTTATTTTCTTACATCCTTGAACTTACTTAATTAAAACAGTTAATCTGTGTTTTTAATCTAGTAAATCCAACATCTGTACTTCATATATATGGACCATATTTTGTTTCTTTCAGTGCCCTATAATCTTTAGTTGAAATTTTAAAAAATATAACGACAGCTTGGGATATCTGCCTCAGAGTTTTTTGTTGCCTTTTGTTATTGGTTATTTACTTTTATGAGCCAATTCTATATGGTTTGTATTTTTGTCATATACGGCTACTAAAAACTTTTACATGGCTATCTTAGTTGTCAGTCAGGTAATGATTAGATGGAAGCGAGCCTCCATGTGTCCCTGCTGGAGGGCTCCTCTCTGTACACAGCCAGGCTGTCCATACCTCTGTAAATCTTCACTTTGTTTTTACAAAGCATCAAGGTTAATCAGAGGTAAGAGATCTGGTCACCTCAGGTCTGAGTGTGTGCCCAGGCTTGCATGTGGCCTTCTGGGTTCCCAAGAATATTATGAATGTCCCTTTAATAAAGCTTTGGAGCTATCCTGCTGTTTCCCCATAGTTATCAACTGCCTTGGGCATTTCTGAAGTAAGTATTTGCCTGTACTTGACTCAACAAACACTTTACTTTGGAGGAAAGATGCTTTTCTCCCTGGGTAAGTACCATCTTAAGTTACAGAGGTGTTTCCCATTCAAAAGTGAGAAAATTATCACACAGATAGTCATCATCATCACCATCACCACCATAACCACCATCACCACCACCATCATCATCACCACCACCATAACCACCACCACCATAACCACCACCACCATCACCACCACCACCATCACCACCATCATGACCACCACCACCATTTTCATTATCACCATCATCATCATCACCACCACTATCGTCATCATCACTACCACCACAATTAACCCTAGAAATTGATAAAAGAATTCAAGGAATTTATTCAAGAGAAACAGCCAGCGCTTAGTAAAACAGTGAGCCTTATCGCATTCTCACTTGCTGCATTACACCCCGGGCACTCCCTCCACTCTCTAGCTCCATGGCAGCCTTGAAAACTAGCAGTGTCACAACTACTGGGTGAATTGACATCCTGGAAGTCACTGTTGGGGGAAGTGAAGTTGGGCTTCTTTAAAGTTCCATTCCCTGACGATGATGGTGGTGGTGATGGTGGTGATGATGGTGGTGGTGGTGGTGGTGGTGGTGATGGTGGTGTTGATGATGGTGATGATGGTGATGGTGGTGGCATTGGTGGTGGTGGTGATGGTGGTGGCATTGGTGGTGATGGTGATGGTGGTGGTGGTGGTGATGGTGGTGGTGATGGTGATGATGGTGATGGTGGTGGCATTGGTGGTGGTGGTGATGGTGATGGTGGTGGCATTGGTGGTGGTGGTGATGGTGATGATGGTGGTGGTGGTGGTGAATTCTTGTAGGTTTTGACTGGTTTTCTCATGGATTCCATGTCCTTATTATGACATTTTACTAATGTCAGTTGCTTTCCTTTTGTCAGTAACAATGATATGTACCCCATGGGATGTTTGCTAACCCAGTTCCGATTGGTCACTTGTTCACTCTGTCCCAAGGCAAGTTACACATCTTGTCAAAATCAACTCTGTTGCTCCAAAAAGTTGTGGCTGGCAGCTGGGTGAGAACCCAGCTTGGCGATTCTCAGCTTCTGATGGCCATTTGTCACCCGTGTTTTCTACTCTTCCTTATAGAGTCTCACAGAGTTTATTCCTCTAATGTGTGCCACACTTCACCAGGCATATCTTTGCAATAATTATCTCATTCTAGACTGTAAGCATTCTCTCTACTGGAAGCACCAGTATGCTTTATAGGTATGATTTATTTCTGCCAAGAACTTTTAATATACAGTTACCGTGTATTTAATCTCCATTTTAAAAAAAGGTAGAAGAAAATGCAGTTGCTTTCCCCAGCAGCATCCTTCCCTCCGGCTTAGCAGCTTCTTGGCCTGAAGTTCAAAGAGCAACTTCCAAGTCTGTCTTCACTTGGGGTATTAGTGTTAAGTCTGAAGTTCAACGGTTATGTCTATTCTCCAAGCCGTGTGTCTGCTGCACCCTTCATCGTGGATAAAGGGGGATTTCAGCTACCGGCTTCAGTCATCGCCTTGACTGGATCTTCTATGTAAACTGTAGCTCATGTACTTGAACTTGGGCTCTTTTGGATGCCTGGCATCCTCCAGGTACCTGATTGCCGCAGGCACGCTCCTCTGCCCGTGCCGGGTACCCTCTCGATAGCCTCTCACTATCCCCACTATCCAGTGCATTTGTTTCAAGGTTTGAGGCAGGGATCCCAGGATCAGAGTTCATCCTCTTGAAGGCCTTGGCCTTAGTCAACATGGGCCTCTGTAAGAGAGTAGCAGGGACTGGGTGACTTAGGGACAATAGAAACCCATTCCCCGCTGAACATGGCACTGGCTTCAGTGTCTGGGGAGGATCAACTCCCTGGCTCACGGGTGGTACCTTCTTTACCTTATTACATGGAAGAAGCGGTAAGAGAGCTCACTGGGGCATCTTTCATACATGCATTGGTTCCTGGCTCCACATTCATAATCTAGTCCTCTGCCAGTGGCCCCACTGCCCGGGACTGATACCTCAGGGACTGAAGCGTCAGCATATACACCTGGAAGGCACGCTCCCTTTGTGTATGACCGGATTGTACTATCAGCCCTGTGCCCTTCTGTCCACTGGAGTTGGGCTGGGTGGCAAGGACGGTGAGGTGGCATGTCTGACAGTATGTACCTCACTGTGGGAGAGAGTGGGGCTCGGTCCTAGGCCGCCACCATCTTAACTCCTTTTCTACCCAGTTCCAGCCCCACATGTTGCTTCCCGGAAGGCCCGTGTTTGATGTTGTGATCAGTGTCCTGGCTCTGTTTGGCGTGTGTTGTGCGTGTCCCTCTGTGATGAGCCATCATCATCCCTAGCTCTGTGAGTCATCTTGACCCCCCCCCCCCCCCGACCATTTGGGTGATGTTTGATGATGGAGGCTTTGGCGCTCACCCTGGCTGCCTCTTGTACTGCTTATCCCTGGTAGCAAGACCCACCATCCCTCTGCTGCCCTCTGCTGGCCGTGCTGGTAGCCGAGCGACACCTGTAGTTCCTGTCTTTTCCCAGCACAGGCTGCTTGCTTCCCAGGCTCAAACCATCTCACGTGGGCGGCACTATTTCTGAATCCCAATGAGTGAAGACGGACAGCCGGAGCAGGCTTGCCTGGAGGTGGCGTGGGTGGGTCTCCATGTGCTGCGTTTTGAGAGCTGCCAAAAATACCGGTGAGCAATAGTCCCTTCCATTAGCTCCCCGCCTCCTTTATGCAATGACGTCATCTCATTGGGCCTGGAACAACAGTCTGTGTGACAGACCTTGTCATCCTCTTGTGGCAGGCCCTGGCTGGTGAGTTACCCCAAGGCTACAGCGAGGACAGCAAGGTGGAATTCTTTTGGTTCTACTCAGACCCGGGTGTGCCATTCTGTGTGCAAGGTGGAAAGTTGCCTCATCTGGCTGATTGTACTGGCTGTACTTTGTATTAGTTTTGTACAGAGCTGGTGGGAGCAAGTCACTGCTGTCCCCTTGTTGCACTCCTGTCATGTACAGAGGCCCTGGCTGGGATCAGCAAGTGCCAGGGAAGCACACCCCACACCTCTATTTTTGCACCGAGTCCCAGCAGCGACTGCCTTCCAGGGGTAATTTGGGCCAGTGCTGGGCACACAGTGGGTAGTTCCTGAGTCCTGGGAGGTGGATGCAGAGTTTGGGAGTCTCTGTAAAAGAAGTACCGATGGCCCCCGGTACCATCAGTCTAGTTCATCCAAACCTCATCCTCCTGGCTCTCCGGCACACTCTGTAGGGTAGCATTAAGTCTCCTTTTGTTTCAGTCCCTCTGGAACTGGTGACTTACCCAACTCTGGACCGCTGGTGATTCCTGATGTCCAGACATAGAACTCCTATTGATGAAAAACAAAACAAAACTCCTGTTGAGTGAGGGAAGCCTAAATGATCATAAATCCATTACCAGTGGGCCCTCCTTTCTAGATGCTGCCCACTGTGTGCCGGGTAGGGGCTGAAATTCCACCTTAGCCGGCCTGTACTTGACCGCCTGCGGCTCTCAGGGAAAGCCTTGTCTGTGGGAGCCTTGGACATCGAACTGAGCACTCAACCTGGTCCCACCTTGCATCCTAGATCCATCACCCTTACTGGTCCCTTCCTGCTTTGGAACGCGTCCTGCCCATGTCTGCAAACTCTTAATTGACCAGTTCGGTGTGGAATGTGAGGTTTCCAAGACTACTCAGAGCCTGTACTGTAAGAAAGCAACTCTCAGAATGGACTGAGTCAGTTCTGAGGGCCCTCTATTTCTTCCCCAAAGATGCTGTTCCCTGCTTCTACCACCAGAGAGACACCTGCTGGACGCGACTGGCTCCTGTGTCTACAGGAGGCAGCCCTGAGCTTGCAGCACTTGCTTGTCTTACAGGTGACACTGCATGTTTCTACCTGGGGTGTATCCCCCTGGCACCTCAGCTTCGGCTCACCTCATGCAGAGAAGGTCACACCCGGAGCTCTTGGCACACCTCTAGAGTAGTTGCTCCACCACGGCTGCTACCAGAAATCACCTGAGAGCTTAAAAAATGACCTGACACCCGAGTCCCCACACGAGCCAGTTGGTTTAAAGCCATGGTTCTCACATCTGGATCTCCTGAGGGCCTTGTTAGGGTTTGGATGTTGATTATGTGGGTAGAGGCTGAGGGTGTGTAGAGCTTTGACCAGCTCCCAAGTAGGCTGAGTTGCTGCACTCCAGGCACCTCTGTGTCAGGGACACTGGAATCCCCTCTGTGAGGCCTCAGAATCTCTCTCCTGGTGGGTGTGTACATCAGCCTGTGCCAGGTCCCACTATCATGAGCTCCAGCCCATGGGGCTGGCTGTGAGTGGAAACTGAAACAGGATCCATGGGCGCCTATTCCTGGAGTTCTTTACTTGGTTTCAGGCAAGTAGCTGATCTGACCTGTCAGCTAGGAAGCTACTGGGACCTCCTCCCTTCCCCCCCCCCCCACCCCCGCAAAAGAGCACTTAATACCATGGCGGGGGGAGACTTTCTCTTTTTTTTTTATTGATTTTTTTTTTACTTTACTTTACTTTAAAGCCTCCTCCCTCCTCTCCTCCTGATCTCATCCTCCCATCCTCTTCCCCCTTTTCCCTCTCCCCTTCTCTTCAGAAAAGTGGAGCCTCTCCCCATACCAACCCACCCCAGCACGTCAAGTCTCATCAGGACTAAGTGCATCCTCTTCCACTGAGGCCAGACAAGGCAGCCCAGCTAGGGGAAAGGGAAGCAAAAGCAGGCAACAGAGTCGATGTCAGAGACAGCCCCCTTTCCACTTGCTAGTGGACCCACATGAAGCCCAAGCTGTCCATCCTAGTGCATATGTGTGGTCAGCTAGGTCCAGTCCATGCCTGCTCCTTGGTTGGTGCTTCCATCTCTCTAAGCCCCACAGGCCCAGGTTAGTTGACTCTGATGGTCTTGTGGAGTTCTTGTCCCTTCCAGGTCCTTTTCTCCTCCCCCACTCCTGACTCTCCCACAAGACTCCCCAAGCTCCGCCTAATGTTTGGCTATGGGTCTCAGCAACTGTTTTGATCTTCTGCTGGGTGGAGCCTCTCAGAGGACAGTTATGCCAGGCTCCTGTCTGCGAGCATAGTCAAGTATCATCAATAGTGTCAGGGCAGTAAATGGGCTGACAAAAGAAATTAGGGAAACAAAACCCTTCACAAGAGCCACAGCGAACATAAAATAGCTTAGTGTGACTCCGACCAAGCAAGTGAAAGACCTGTATGACCAGAACTTCAAGTCTTTGAAGGACGAAATGGAAGATTTTAGAAGATGGAAAGATCTCCCATGCTCATGGACCTGTAGGACCAACATGGCTATCTTACTAAAGAAATATACAGATTCAATGCAATACCTGTCAGAATTCCAGCATAATTCTTTATAGACCTTGAAAGAGCCATTTTCTACTTCATATGAAAAAAATTTAAAAAAACAAAACAAAACAAAACAGGATAGCTAAAACAATCCTATACACTAAAGGAACTTATGGAGGTATCACCACCACACCTGGTTTCAAGCTCTACTACAGAGCAATAGTAGTAAAACCTGCATAGCATTGGCACAGAAACAGACAGGGTGATCAACAGACTCTAGGGCAGATTTTGTAAAGAGGAAGGCCCCCTCTCTGAGCCTGACACTAGGAAAAGGAACTCAGCAAGACCCCTTAGCACCCCTAGGAGGCGCAGTCCTGGGACAGGAGCTTCCTCCTCTGAAGGCAGGTGATGTGTCAAAGGGGACTGGGCAGGTCCCCGTTTTAATGGCCAGGTGGGGTTCCACCTGGGGGCTCTCCTGGCCCCCCTCTCTTCCCTTGGAGCCCAGACCTCAGATGTTTGTCCAGTGTTCCTTGCAGCTGTTTGCTATAGCAGAGCTCTTGTGGTAAAATGGAGGTATGGGAGGAGAGCCTCCGGGTCACCTCTTCTCTGTTGACCTCAAGTCAGGGGGCAGGAAATGCCGTGCTCCAGGAGCAGGCACCCCCAAAGAGAAATGAGTCTCATTGCCCATGGGACTTGGTGCTCTCTCCACTCTTTTGTACTGATGCTACTTGCCACCTGATGACCTGACTCTGTGTGCGTGCGTGCGTGCGTGTGTGTGTGTGTGTGTGTGCACGCGCGCGCTTACATTGTGCCAGGTGGAAATCAAACCCAAGTCTGAATTTATGCCAGGCAAGCACTCAGCCCCTGAGCCGCACCCCAATCCTTAGCCTGGTGATGTAGGACTCTGTCACCTAGCTCAGGCGAGATGCTACTGATGTTTAATCCGGCTTCCAGTTAAGGAGAGTTGCAGTACATGATAAACCGTGTGACCATCACACTTTGGCTTACTGGAAGGGGACAGTTTGAAGAATCCCTGGTGTCCTTGCTTGTTAATGGGACCTGCCCACCCTCCTTGGCCATTTCCTGTGCATCAGTCAATGCAGGGGTGTGGTAGTCTTCACTAGGCAGCATCCCGCCCACTGCAGTGATGCAGGTGACCCTTGCCAGTGCAGTTATGCGCTGTATATTCTATATTAGTAACTGCGTCTACTAAGCACCCACTTGGCACCATGGCACATGCGGAAGCTTGTGGGTACCATCCTCAAAGACTTCCAGTCTAATTGAGGAAACCGGCTGGAGCCAAGAGACATTAAGTGCTGAGCAGTGTGGGGCATCGACATCCTGTGCCCAGCCCCGTTGAAACAGCACGCTGGGGGGAGAGTTGCTGCTTTTTTAGGTCTCCGAAATACAGAGGCTGCAATGATTTGGAATATTAGGTGTTCGCACATAATGAGCCAAGTGTGTCCCCATATTGCTCCATGTCCCCACTCTCCAAATGTGACACTTCAGAATTATAGAAGAGGGAGATATTTGTGTCAAACCAAACATGCCCCCGCATCTGAATCACACGGGGGCACTTTGTCAGAGGAGCCTACCAAATGGCTCAAACAAAATGAACTGTTTGGGAATAATATTTGTCGTAGCAATTTAGAAGAAAGTTAACGCGATGAAGACTTCTAAAAGCGAGTGTTATGTGTTAAAGCTGTGGGAGGGGGGATGGGGGCAGAGAGTGGGAGAAAGAGGAGCATCAACAAAACTAAGAGTTAGGAAGGAGCCTATGGAACCCCACTAGTTTGTAAGCCTACTGAAAATATTCTAATGAAGTTTTAACAGAAGTACCTCATAAAGGAAGATGATGCTTCTCCCAAGACTGAGGCCACTAAGTGGAAATCTCAGTGTCAGGCAGCCTCCTCACGAGTTAAGTGGTCCAGGGGTTCCAGAGCATGCAAGACAACACGGGCTGCTTATTGCTCTTGGTTTCCCACTCCAACCAGATGGAAAGATAGTCTTGCTGAATATCCCACACACTTTGGTTATAGGGCATAGAGAAATCAACGTCAAACTGACCAAAACACTCTCCATGCCGTCCACCTCTTACAGTGCCGGAAGGTGCTGTGTTGGCTGCACAGGTAGGCCTGACATCAATGGTCTTCCCCCACACTGACCCTACATGCTACAGTTTTGACCTTCATGTGCCCACTAGTTTCATAGTAGCTAAGACCGTGTATGGTGGCAACCAACTGCTGTCTTGACTGGGTTTGAGGCTCCCTCCACAGAAGGGGTTTCATGCCTGGTAATGTAAATGTGGCCCAAACCCATGGCTAGAGAAGCCATAGGTCTCAATGTTGCTTTTCTAAATGGTCACATTGTCGAACTAGCTTCTGAGTTTTTCTGTGTATGTCTGTGTCTCTGTGCTGCTCCCAGCCTTGGTCAGAGAAGCATCTGATTGCAGTGGGTGGCAGTTAATGCAGAGACCCTTTGCTGTTCAAAAGACTGTGCGTGCGTAGCTGTAGATGGAACACCCACTGCCAGGCTAGGGAACATCCCGGAAGAAGGAGCAGAAAAACGTAGAAGGGTGCCATGCGGTGCTGTCCTCTGGACATAACTGTTGCACACAAGAACTCTCAACAGCAGTGGCCCCCAGCACAAGACCGGAACAGTTAAGACTTCCAGCACAGAGAAGGGAGGGGCTCCCTGGGTGCCAAGCTATGGTCAGTTGATGGCTGCTGTTTTAAATGTCTGGCCACTGGTAGGTTCTCCATGGCCTGGTGGATGAATTCATTCCCACATGCATAAGGGCCATGGGAAGTAGACTTGGTTGAAAATATAAATATTTAGGGAAGAAAAGAAGATGGGATGTGGGGTCTTGGGGGACATTTGGAAATGAGCAAAGTGTGGCTATGATCAAGATATTTTGTTCCATGTCTGAAGTTTCCAAAGAATACAGCTTGTTTGTTTTTAATGAGTGCAGGTTTGCTCTCAGCTGAATGCTCTCCTTGGGTTTTCTAAACCTGGGCAATGAGGCTTCCTGAATGGTGAAGTATTTACCAAGCCTCTACTGCATGTAGAGATTAGGACATCAAAGGTAAAAGAACCAGGTGCCCCTGACAAACTCAAAGTCCAGGAGAGCAACGTGTGCAAAGCAAGCTGGGAGTAGGTACGGAAGCTTGCTGGTTGCCCAGGGAGAGGAACGATTGCTTATGGCCAAGGTGCTGGTAAAGGCTGCTGGTGCACGTATGTGTGGGCAAGGCAGAGGGATCACATTTCCCCTGGAGACTGTGTAAAACATTCGTTGTGGCAATTGACGGCATGCAGCCAAGGACGGTGGGAGGGGCTTTGTGGCACTACCATGGCTTCATTTTTCCGGACAGCAAATAAATTTTAAATCAATGTTGGCCTCAGCTCAAACACTTGTCATGTGTTGTCCAAGTAGAACGTCTTAACATAAAAAGAAGTTTATGCTGGAATGGAGAGATAGCTCAGTCAGTAAAACAAACATGAGGAACTGATCACCAGAACCCACATGTAAAAGCCATGTGTGCTGTTACATGCTTATAGTAACAACCGAAGAGATGGAGACAGCCTGACCGCCATTGCTTGCCGGTGGACCCCCATTGTTTGCTTAGCCAACTTGGTAAGTTCTGGACTAGTGAGAGACTCTGTCATTAGAAAAACGAAGTGGATGGCACTTGAGGAGCCTCGCCTGAGATTGTCCTCTGAGCTCCACATGTACATAAGTACACATATATGCAGACTCCACACATACATGCACCTATGTGTGTTCATGCATACACTTGTGCACATGTGCGCATGTGCGTGCACACACATACAATGAAATTTCTGCCAATTTTATAGTCCTTTAGTTTTCAAAAGCAGTGTAACAGAGTCCAAGCAGCATGTACCACATGCACATATGCACACCATTTGTCTCTGGTCACTCAACTTGTAAGTGATATAAGAAGGCTAGAACCAACTTCTACAGATTTATTGTTACTGGTCACAGATAGCTAGCCATGTGTGGACTTGAGCAGCTCTCAATAAATAGCTATATGGAGTATTGTGCTGTGAGCAGTCCTGAGAATGATGCTGTGATTGATTGTTGATGTCTGCCAAGGACAGGCAATGGGAGAGTGGTGCCAGGTGTTACCCTTTTGTCTCATCTTTCCTTATGGTAAAAACGGGGCATCTCCTAAAGCCGAAGCTGTGGCTAGTGGTGACTTTAAAACGAAACACCCAATACATTAATTTAAATTTATAACCATTTACTGTAGTCTAACACATGCACCCCGTGTTGAGAATACAAAGCTGGCCCTTACTAACTTCTAGCTCTTTGAGAAAAAAACTCTGTCAGTAAGTAATGAACCTACCTTAAACACCAGCAGCTTGTAACAGTATGGGAAAATGTGAACATGCTTAACAGAAGCTGTGTGGCGCATTTGTACTGGCTGGCTAAGCTATTTTTAGATCAAGTTAAAATAGAAGCTAATTTAATAGCTTTTTAGTTGCTAACCCACCAAGGTGATTTTAGACTTATAAAGGCATTAAACTACTACCTCCATTTTTGCTGAGTTTTAAAATACAGGCAAATGAAGACGTACAGGTTGGGGTTTGATAATTTTACTATTCCTTAAAATCTTCACATCAGCTTTGAACTCAAGTGTCCTTCCAAGATGATCCCTGGGATGTCCCAAGTGTGACAAGCCAGGTTGCAGGTGTGTGTGTCTTACCCTGGGACCAAGCTCTTTGGAACAAAACTTGGGAGTCGACAAAGTGCAAGTCAACAGATAGATCACATTTATTGGCAACAGTACTCAGTATGTCTGTGAGAGTAAATTGTTGGTATAAGTGGCCACCCTCCAACCCGCAGCCTCCCAGCCTGCCCACCCACCAGGCTAGCCAGCTGGTGCGTGTCAAAGTTACCCTTTCTTTCTGTCCTTAGTGCTGAAGCCTGGTTTTTCAGTGTCTTGCTACCCATTGTTTCCAGTGATTCCTAATGCTCCCTGTTGAGCTCTGTGCTCACATGTCATACCCTCAGGGTAGTTCTGCACCAAGCTTCCTGCAGATACAAGGACACTGGATAACAGTTCTGCTGTCCCAGGCTTGTACTGTTCTCTCCTGCGCTGTCAGCTGGGCCTTTCCCTTTTCCCTGTCAGAGATAAGACCCGCCTCCTCACACTCTACAGAGTGACTGACAGGCCCGGCAGCTGTCACCTGAGAACACAAAGTCTGGGAAGATAAAGCTGGGGCTTTTAATTTGCTGAGCTCCACGGAGCAGCATCAGGAAGAGGAGCAGAGAGCTGGGACTTAGGTGCCCCAGAATCTACCTGTACCTTTGCCAGTGACTCACCACAAGCCTGAGCAAATGTCTTCCCGTGTAGCTATGCCTCTGTCTGCTGGATGAGGGGGGCTGGGTCACGCTCTGTCCATGGCCCAGCGTTTTACTGTGGCAGCTGTGTGGAGGGACAGTGCGGACTGGGAAAGGAGACCGCTGTGGCTTTGCTGCATGTCTGTGGTCTACATGGTGATTACACAGCCAGGATCGCCCTGTGTTACATGTGCCCAGAGAGAGTGAAATGGAGGGTAGCCAGGCCCAAGATAGGGTACCAAGAGTCGGGGTGTCATGAGAATGCTTTTGCCTTCCCCTCATGTGATCTGAGGGACAGAGTTGGAGTGGCCATGGTTCCTCAGTCTGTGGCTCCAGCTAGAAGCAGCACTGTGGCAGTCAGCGAGGATGCGCCTTTCTTTGTAGAAAATACCCATGTCTGTCACCTGTACTTGGGCTGCCTCTGAGGCCGGATGGTGGGTGACATCCAGTGACATGGGGAGTGGGCCTCAGACTGAAGCAGAAAGACACTGCTGGCTGCCTCTACTCTTGTCCAGGGATCTCCCAGGGACCCGCCACCCCCACTCCCTCCCCCCAGGGACCCTCCACCCCCACCCCTCTCATTTCTGCAGCATGGATTTCTCAGTGGCCCAAGAAGAGGCCACAGCACTTGGTTCCCTCTTTAAGAAGTTCTCAAATGGTTTTTTTTCCATCCTGGAAGAGGGTAGAAGTGTACTGGTTGTGTTGAGGGTGACTGACGCCATGTAGCCTGAGATGGAGCAACTTCCGCTGTCTGCTTTTTTCCAGGAGGGAGCTACTATGGAGCTGCTGCTGCTTCTTCCTCCTCCTCTTCCTCTTCCTCCCCTACCTCCCCCTCCTCCTCCTTTTGTCTTTTTCTTCTCCTCATCTTCTTTCCTTTTTTCTTCTCCTCCTTTTCCTCTTCTTCCTCCTCCTTTCTTTTTGATCTATCTTATCTTTCAAACGTTAGTATTTTGCCTGCATGTATGTATGTGTACTATGTCAGTTCCTCAGTGTCCATGGGGGTCCTTAAAAGGGCATTGGATCTCCTAGAACTGGAGGTTCTGAACCACCACGTGGGTGCTAGGAACAGAACCTAGTCCCCTTCAGGAGCAGCAAGGGCTCTTAATCTCGGAGCCGTTTCTCCAGCCTTACTCTCAGGTCTCTCCGTCCAGGGTGTGCTCTCTTGGAAAGAACAATGGAAGCTGTCCATGGGGCAGTGCCTGTGGGAACTCTTTCCATTTGGGGTGCTTAGCTCAATATCTGAGTGGTCCATGGCAGATTTTGGGTTCTTTGTGACAACATTTTTGAGATATGAAACAAGAAAGGGGTATATAACAAACATGGCAGGAGTTGTTTAAACAGCTTGAACGTTCAGAATTCCACATGAGGAAAAGCACATTGCAATGTCTAGAAATTCACGTACGATTGAGGGTTGCCCTAGAAGGGTGAGGCTCCTTTTGCTTGTTTTCCAGACGGCTGGACCCCAGGGGTGCATTCCTGCCCTGGGCCATTCCAGTTTAGGTCCTGTTTCTGCCCTCTGGTCAGACAGCACAGCCACTGTGTGGTGCGCGCAAGAGGGGCTGTGGAGAATGGAGCAAAAAAAGTTCCGGGTGGGTTCAAAATGCACAGTGCCTGGCTGCCTCCTTTGCAGCAGAGTGCACTAAGCCTCTCCCAGGACAGCTTCCCCTCATCTCTGTGGCAGAGACAGCATGAAGACAGACAGGGAAGCCAGGACAACAGCGCTTTGCTTGTGATCTCCAACAGTGGAGGGGTAAGGGCTAAGACTGACAGTCCTGTTCTGTGCCAGGCACAGGGCGGAAACTCGAATACAGGACCCGCTTGTGTATAGTCGCAGCCTCCTGAACACTTCTGAGGGAGGGAACAGAGCTCTGGAGAGGGAAAGCAGTTCAGCTCCAAAATCATGTCCGACTCATCTTTACAAGGAACTGTTGCAGCATATTCTAATTATGAACAAAACATACATTCAGTGAGAAAATTGACACAACCCAGTGAAGCACATTTTAAACATGTCCAATGCCGAGTCCCTGACCCAGATGTGACTTTAGGCCTCATCTGTTTATGATCTTCTCTTTGTTCCTTCTTGTATAAGCTTTTCTTTTCTCAGAGCTGGGCACCGAACCCAGAGTCCGCATGCGCGCTAGGTTCTACCACTAAGCTACACTTCCACCCGGGAGAATTTTCTTTGTCATAAAACTAGGTTCTCGGGCACCACCTTATAGCACATTGTCCTTGGAGGAAGTATGTGGACAGCGTCATCAACGTCTCAGAAATCAAGACTCCCAGGCCCCCGCCCAGCTTGACAAGAGCAGAGTGCTTGCTCGTCGGTGTCTTTCTTGGGTGATGAGGCTCGTGTCCAGAAGCACATTGATGCCTCCCTGCATTCACCATGGTCATCCCCCTGTGTTCACAGCATGACTCTCACTGGCCGTGTCCTTATGTTTCACATGGGTGAGTCCCTAGGATGTTCTCAGTGTGGTGTTACAAGGGACCCTTGATTTACTTCCTTAGGGAAAGTTCCCCGGAAGAGAAACAACTAACACAGCAGGATGAGGCTCAGAAAGGTTTTTGATAACAGACTCCCAGAGTGCCAGCCCCAAAGGCATGGAACTTGACCCTCTTGGCCAGTGACTCTTACCAGCTAGCCACTGTCGTGGGACAGGCGCACGCGTGGATGAGGATGCACAAGCTTTGATTGAGCGTCAGATTTTCAGTTGCTGCATGAGTGGTCTTGTACTAGTTGCTCACCCTCGAAGATCCTGTATCCCTGCTCTCGTAATACTGAGCCATAGCACTGAGCCCCTGGTGGGTGTGAGCCTTCACTCAAAGGGAATAAAAAGCTATCCAGAGCCTGCTTTACTTGTGTAAATCCTTCTGAGTGGAGTGGTCCCTGGGGACCTAGGGTGTCACTGTGGTTTGATGTCCTCACCAAAATGCAAATTGACATGGAATCTCCATCATGAGGCACTAAGAGTTGAGCAGGCTTAGTGGGCAAAGCACCGACCTCAAAAACATGGGGAGCGGAGTTAGAAGCCTTGGAAACCCACATAAGTGCCAGGTGGGCGTGGCAGCCTGCCTGTTATCCCAGGAGACAGAAAGTTGTCAAGCTGGAAAACTAAATTAACTGAATCTGCAAGGCCAGACTTCTGGCCTCTATGTTTGCGCACATGCGCACACACGTGCACACACACACACACACACGCACACATACACACCAACACAGAGGCATTTGTAAAATAAAAGACATAGAGAAAGAGATGGAAAGGCAAGGTCTTTAAGAAGGGATTGGCCAATCCATGGATTCTTGAGTTACCTCCAGTGGGTCTGTTATAAAAACCAGTTTGGTTCTGTTTCATGTGTGTTCCTCTGACAGTGTGCTTTCCTAGGTGGGTTCAAGACTCTTCAGAGTCTCTATCAACAGCAAGGCCCCCTACCGCATGCAGCTCCTTCCTCATGGACTTCCCAATAGAGCTATGAGCTATATAAACCTTTATTCCTTAGAAGTTAAACAATGTGTAGTAGTATTCAGTTATGGAAATAGAAAATGGAGCCAGGCGAGGTGGTGCTTGTCTGTAATCCCAGCACTCGGGAGGCAGAGGCAGGTGGATCGCTGTGAGTTCGAAGCCAGCCTGGTCTACAGAGTGAGTCCAGGCCAGCCAAGGCTACATAGAGAAACCTTGTCTCAAAAAACAAAAACAAAAACAAACAACAACAACAACAACAAAAGAACTAGAAAATGGACCCAGACAGAGATCCTATTATGAAAACGTTTTTTCATAAAAGATTTTCTGTTGTAGTTTATATGAGTTACATTTTAAAAGACACATATGGGTATTACATATTTACATCCCAGAGATACATAGTTTAAACATTGGGGACAACAGCACAAAAACAAGAGTAGTTCCTGAATGCTTTGGTTAAAAAACCGAGCAGCCATGTAAAATGTGGATCCTGTGCCACAGAGAGCATGCTGGGAGGTACAGATGTGTGTGGAAGCTTGTGAGGCCTGGGGCAGGACCTACCTCTCTCATCTGCCTTCCTGCTCTGCAGGCAATCTTGGTCCTTAGACTTGCAGAGGTGCAAACACAAGATGGGCGCCATCTTGTGCTGGGCTCCACTCTGGACACTGAGCCACTGTGGTCACAAGGCACTGTGGAGCTGCCTGAGAGAGGGCACATCACACCCGAGAGCTGGCAAGCACAGCAGCCCCTGATCTGCGTGGCTCCACAGGACGGGACTGCCGCTGTAGGTGTTGTGTGCTTTGGTCTCCTTGTGCCGCTGGGCCGAGTGCTGCTAACTCACACCCCTCCTTAAGAGCAGTGGCCCTGAGGTCCTGTCCCTGTCACTTTAGTATTTCACTCTGCTACACAGGCTCCTGAGTTGCCCCCCAGGAGACAGAGGACTGTCCATTAGCTTGTTTTCCTTCTCCCTAAGAGAAGACAGGACCGGTAGTACCGTGAGCCTGTAGACTCCAACCTCCCATAAAGAGAAGAGGGTATAGGTGTCCTTCATGTCCACTGCTTTTTTTGCCATCACTAGCCACAGTTTTCTCTTTAGATTGTAAACTTCTGAGCTAGAGTTCTGTATCAAGCAATTTTGGAAAACAGGGAAAAAAAAAAGTCTTTTTTAGAACCACCCTCAGAAGTCATAGTGCTGCCCTGGATTTTAATAATGTAGTCACACCCCACACTCATTAGTTGCCTAGCACCTTCTGTCAACACTTGAGATGTTGCTTAGAAACTGCTGACTGTAGCAGCCCGCAGCAGTCAGCGGGGCTTTGCTGGACTCAGTCCGGTGGCCTTGCCAGGCTGGTTGCTGGAGTCTATTATTTTGAAGTGACAGGTGTAGGTAGGCAAAGAGGGCGTCACTAAGTTCTTGGCTTTGTCACAGGGAGAGGCAGAGATCCCAGCCAGAGAGGCTGGTATTGGTGACTTCTTGGGTGGGTGTGGTCTTGCACCTGCCAGGTGTAGGCTGGAGGTCTCAGCAGCAGCGTGCCCGCCCCCTCCCCGCCCCCTCCCCGGGGCGGGAGGGGGAAGGGGGAGTAATGTTTTCAGTGACAGCCTGTACCTAGCTCCATGCAGCATTGGGAAGGCTGGGAGAAAGCAGTTTGAGAATGTGTAGGGCCCAAGGAAACGTGATAAGCTTCGAAGACTAAAAAGAAAGGGGAAGCTGGAGAGCAGAGTGTAGGGACGGAGATTAGCATGTCCCTGCCCCACGCCACCGCCCCCCCATTCTGCAGAGTGGACCTGCCCCCCCACCCCGTGGCTTCACGTGGCTCCAGTATAAGAATGGGAGTGGGTTCCACTTAGACTATGTGTTTAGATTTTCTTCACATTAGATCTCCTCCCAGGCTCTGACCTTCTTCAGATGAGAATTGTTAAGGTCAGAGCCTGGGCCATTAGCCCCGACAAGCTAGGCTGGAACACCCTGTCCTCAAGCCAGCCCGTTGAAGAGATAAATTAATGAAGGAAAATAGGGAGAGGAGATTTGTTTATTGTGGCCACGCTGGGAAGAACTCAGAGATCCAATAATATAGCTCTTTCCAGAGCCCCTCTTCAGGGTCCCGATAGGAGATTTAGGTTTAACTAGTGGCCCACAGGTGGGCATAAGTAAGCAGCCGTGGCCAGGGTCCATGGCCAACCATCATTGGGCCATAATTGTCTCAGGTTCAGCCTCTCCTGCAAAGTGACCTGCAGAGCTACAGTCTCCCCATGGGAGACAAATTCCTCCTCTGATTGACACAGGCTTCCGCCCTCCCCACCCCACCCCCATGAGACTCCTGGAGGCATTCTGGTTTCCCGGGGAGCATTATTTCAATAGTCCAACAGCCAAAGGGAGGGGCCAAGTGTCTGTTGGAGGTTACAGTCCTGCCCTCTGCCTTTGCCACTTCCCTGGTGAGCATGTGAGGCAGGCGATTACCCAGTCGGTTGTGTTTTGTTCTCTGCTGGCGACTCCAGTCACAGTGAGCCAGGTGACAAGCACTCTAGACCAACTCCCCAAGGAGTCAGGCCACCCCCACTCCTGGCCCTCCGGAGAAGGAAGTCCGTGTGCTTCTCAGAGAGCTGTAACTGCCCTGTGCCTGCACACCTGCCCAAGGAGCTCCGGAGCGCGACGTGCTTGGCAGACACCTCGCTTCCTCATGGCTCGGATGAGTTGCTGGGGGAACGGGGGCAAGAACTCGGGCCCAGTGCCCAGTGGTGTCCCTACAGCCCCTCGCCCCTGGCTGGTGCACAGGGAAGCCCACTCTTCTTCCTGCTGCTAATTTCCAGAAGGATGAGAGAGGCAGAGGCTTGCAGTACACTCAAGAAGATGGCTGCCTTTTACCAGTGCGTCAGGCCTGACCCCAGGTGGGCCCCTGAGAGCAAGGTGGTGAGGTGGGGTGAGTCTGGAGAGGCAGAGACTGCTTGGTCATTGCCAGGGCCCGTGTGCTTACCATCCCTGACACTGAGACCAGACCTTCAGCACTTAGTGTCCTGTGTTCTAGAATACCTGTGGTCTCCTGCCTTAGGGACTTTATCCTGTCTTCTTCAGTTGTGTGAATTTTTGGAGCAAAATCATAATTATCTGTGTTTCCTTTTGCACAGATTCAGATTCAAGAGAGAGAGAGAAAAGGGAAGGAGGGAACAGGACAGACCTGGAAGGCTGGGTAAACACAGCGCTAGATTTGTAACATTTCACGCTTCTACTTTGGGTCTACGCTTCTACTTTGGGTCTACATGGCGTAGTAGATATCCTTGGAGTGGAGAGATGGCAGCCAGAGGTCAAGATGAAAAGGCATTGCAGTTATGACTTGAAGCTCATCCTTAAAGGGCTGGCTCCCAGCTGACAGTTGCAGCCGTGGAAGATACCCTGAGCCCCAGGCCGCTGACCTTATCCCTGAAGGGTAGTCTCTCAGCACGTTGTAATTCTGTGTCCTGGGTGCAGAGGGAAACCTAGCTATGGCTGATTTAAATTCACATGCTTAGAATAAGTAAATACATTGTATTCTCATACCCCAGTTGGAAAGTTCCTGGTATGGCAGCCTCCATCATGTCCAGGAGACTGTACATCTGCTATCCCTCAGGCTGGGTGGGTGGCCTTGAGAAGTTGGTTTTTGCAAGGGACCTGCTTGCCATCCTGGCAGTGGATAGTGCTTACATGTTTTAGACAGTCTACCCCTTAGGACTCATTTCTTTTTCTATAGGAAATATCAACTCAGGGATCTCTTATGAATACTGTCTCTTGTTTTGTTGGAGTTTTTTGTTTGTTTTTTTTGTTTTTTGTTTTTTGTTTTTTTCAATACAGGGTTTGTCTGTGTAGCCTTGGTTGTCCTGGACTCACTTTGTGGACCAGGCTGGCCTCGAACTCACAGCGACCCACCTGCCTCTGTCTCCTGAGTGTTGGGATCAAAGGTGTGGGCCATCATGCCTGGCTACATGAATATTGTCTTATACTGTGAAAAGCTGTGTGTATATGGACCTTCATCTTTGCTGCTGTTTCATAGGGAGTTTACTGAGAGCACCTTTTTGTTACTTAGTTACATAGTAAACTTAATGTCTGAGTCGGCCTGTTTTGAATGGTCCCGGATAGCCAAGGTGGCTTGTCTTGTTAATAGGCTTTGGATTGTGTCTTCCTATTTGTAAATCCCCTCAGTGGTGTGTCTGCTAGACTGTAGGAATGCCAGTCATATATGTAATATTCTGGAAAACTCAAGTGTTAATTTCAGCACATGTGTATGTGTGGAGTAAGGGGTGTATTGCCTTAATATAAGCAGAAAGTTCAAAATAAGCCAGCTTGCAGAAATGTTCCTTGTGCTTCGATTCCGGGGTCCTGTCCACCTTACAGTGTTCAGCAGTCAGCACTTGGTATGGCTCAATCTGGAGATGGGAAGTTTTCATGTTAAAAGCATCTTTGCAAGACACACCCCAACATTACCATGGGTTCATATTATAGTTCCCATAAGAATTATGCAAATAAAATATCTAAAGTAAGATTGTAAAGTTTGGAAGCCTTTGTGCCTAGCTATTTTTGAAGTAATGGCTTGGTCAGAAATATATATTTCCTACGCTAATAACCTGAAAATGTCTAAACTAATGTTTTCACCCCTGGTCTTGTGGAAGCTGCCATGCATTGTCACCTGAGAATTGAATTTCACTCGGGTGTGTTTGCGTGGTAAAGTTTGCTGGCATACGTGGACTCTTGTGTATATGTGTGTGTACGAGGCTGGAGAGCCATGTGGATTCCACTAAGGAACTTAATTCGTCTGTTTACAGGGTCTCTGAATACCACCAAATCAGCTGTTATGCAATTTTCAGAAAACAGTCATCTGTCTTACATAAGATCCTATTTGTGTGCTCAAACGCGCTGCTGTTTATTCTGTGGATGGCTGAGCTGTCCTGTTTTCTTTGCAAAGAAACACTCCCAAGGGTTGTGGCCCGATGCCTCATTCTCTTCTCTGTGCCTTTGCTGTCCCTGCCCTGCCCACAGCTGAAAGGAAGCCTAGGGAGAGACAGAGGCAAAGCCTCTAAGCCAGGCCCTCGCCACCTCACCTTCCTTTACTCTCACACAGCAGGCCTTGGGAGCCCATCAGGCTGCGGCTCCCTGCGACTGTAGTGTGGGGGAACACAGGAGAACCTCTCGGGCTAATGAACTTGGGTCAGGCACGGTCAGTCACAGATTGGAAAGTCTGTCCCTCAAATCCTGGAATGCTAGGTGGCCATGGCGGTTGAATTGTGACTGGTATGCACATACCATCGCGTTTTTAATAGGAAATTATCTTTCCTCTATTGAATGTTACTAAGAAGCGGTTTGTTCGTTCGTTCATTGGCTCATTGAGCAGTGTTTCATACCTAACCTAGTTCCTCCCCCATAGAGTTACCTTCAAATTTACATACTTAGAAAGAAAGGTGTGCTGTATCACCAGGCAACCTTCATTGTTATTATTTTTTAAGATGAGCATCTGGTTTCTTTACTTTCCCTTCCCTGCATAGTGCAAGCTTTATCACCAGCAGCTGGTGTCCTCCCATTTCAACCCTTTGCTTTGGACCCCCTGTTGGTGTAGGTCTGTCACCGCCTCCTCCGCTTCCTGACACACAGATAGGGAAGGGTCACAGACAGCCTGGTTTCCTCTTCAGAACAGGCAGGCACCTGTCGCCCTTAGACGTAGGCTGTAGTGACATCCAGTCCCAGTGTCGTTGCCTCTGTTCCATGGGTACAGCTGTCCAGGTCCTCTGTTCCTGGGGATAATAATATCATTAAGCAGCAAGCTGGCACTGTTTCTCAGCAAAGATTTCTCGCAAGAACTTTGTGAGAATTGCACATTCCATTTGCCTCGATAATGTGAAAGTTATTTTTCTATAAAAAGGAGCAGGCAGATCCTCCCATGACTCACCAGAGAACAATAGTTTAAGTCATAATTTATTTTTGTCTTCTTCCCCCAAGAGAAGGAGAGACTGGTTAAGTGTACCGGCTCTGGGAGCAGGTGTACATCTGCAAGCAGGCACCTGGTCAGATAGTCACCCAAGCACACACACAGACAACAGGTCTGCTTTGTGGGCGGAGAGGTGCAGGGGTGCTTGCAGTCTGTTGGAGGAGACTCTGGCTCACCCTGAGGGGCCTGTGAGCCTTCCAAGGGAGAGGAGCTCAAAGCTGAGGTCTGGGGATCAGGAAGGTCAGTGAGGCCAGAGGGAACAACATCTGCAAAGATTCTGGGCTGGGAGGGTGTGGGTAGCTGGCGACGAGGAGCAGGGCTGGGTGTGGACCTGTGCTGTTTGTGTAGGGGCCTCTGGTTCGAATCCATCCTGCCACCACACGACGTTTGGATCGCCCCGCATTTATATCGCTCTCTGTTCCTGACTGCATCTCCTTCTATCTCACACCCATCATCTTTCTTCTAGTAGCTGTTTTTTAACTTGTGTGTATGTGGGCGTGTATGAGTGTGACTCAATGTGTGCGTGTGTATGAGCTTGTACGGATGAGTGTATATATATATATGAGTGTGTATATGTGTGTGAGTATGTGTATATATGAATGTGTGTATATAAGTGTGTGCATGTGTATGAATGCATGTGAGTGTATGTGTGTGAGTGTGTATAAGTGTGTGTGAACATGTGTATGAATGTGAGCGCATTTATGTGAGTGTGGATAAATGAATGAGAGTGCGTGACTGTGTATGAGTATAAATATGTGCAAGTGAGCGTATGAGTGTGAGCGCGTGCGTATGGGTGTGAGCGCGTGCGTATGGGTGTGAGCGCGTGCATATGAGTGTGAGCGCGTGCGTATGAGTGTGAGCGCGTGCGTATGAGTGTGAGCGTGTGCGTATGAATGAGTGTGAGCGCATGCATATGAGTGTGAGCGCATGCGTATGAATGAGTGTGAGCGCGTGCGTATGAGTGTGAGCGCGTGCGTATGAGTGTGAGCGCGTGCGTATGAGTGTGAGCGCGTGCGTATGAGTGTGAGCGCATGCGTATGAATGAGTGTGAGCGCGTGCGTATGAGTGTGAGCGCGTGCGTATGAGTGTGAGCGCGTGCGTATGAGTGTGAGCGCGTGCGTATGAGTGTGAGCGCATGCGTATGAATGAGTGTGAGCGCATGCGTATGAGTGTGAGCGCGTGCGTATGAGTGTGAGCGCATGCGTATGAGTGTGAGCGCATGCGTATGAGTGTGAGCGCATGTATTTGAGTGTTTATATATGAATGTGTATGAGTGTGAGTGCATATGTATGAGTTCATTGCGTAAGTGTGTATATATGAGTTTATGTATATATGTGTATATATACATATAAATATGTGTGTGTGTGTCAGTGTGTGTGTGTTTTATGCGTGTTTGTGTAGTGCCCCTGGAGACCAGAAGACGTGTCAGATCCCCAGACCTGGAGTTGTAGATGGTTCTCAATTGTCTGATAAGGGTATGGCGTCCTCATTCAGAGCAGGGAACACTCCTAACCACTGAGCCATCTCTCCAGCCCCATCTAGTACTTGTTTTAGCATGAGTTTGTTGGTGACAAACTGTGTCAGGTTCTCTTTTTGTCCTTTTCCCCTTCTGGCAACGGCTTTGTTGACAAACTCTGCATACCATCCTGTGTAGCCTTTTACACAGTACAGTCTATGGATTTCAACAGTTGGGCTTATGTGAACATAATCTGATGTTAGGACATTTTAAATTCCCCCAAAGAAATCGTATGCCCATTAGCAGGGACCTACCATTTCCTCTGCTGCCCATAGTCCCACAGTCTCCTCTCTCTGGCCTATCCTTGGTCCACTTTGTGTTTCTTGTACAATGTTCAAAGGGATCCTTGTGATAAAGACTTGTGACTAACTCTAATAGAATTTAATAATGTCCCAATAATGTCACTCCTATTCCAGTGCCACAGGGGAAGGTGGCCCCTCTCAGGTCTCTTACTGATTTGAAGACATTTTATCTTTGTCTTCCAATAGTTTGGTAACAATGTATGTCTTGTTTTTGGACTGAGTTCAGCCTTTGTGGATTTAATTTGGCTCTTTAGACTTTTATATTTATTTCTTTTACCAAATTTGGGGAGTTTCACCGAGTCTTCTATACTATGTTCATTCTTATTCTATCTTTTTTCTGTCTTTTCTTTAGATTCACTAATTTGCCTTGTCCTAATTTCAAGCTTGTTGCTTCTTCTGCTTGCTCAATTATGCCTTCAAAGACTTCTGGTCAGTTTTTCCGCTCTGTTCCTTGTACTTTTCATTTCCAGAATTTCTCTTTGTCTCCCTCTTTAGGTTTTCTGTTGATATTTCAATATTGTTTGTACGCTGTTTTCTTAATATTCTCCACATCTTTTGTTAGCCTTTAAGCCTCATTAAGACAATTGTTTAAAATCTTTGTCTGGGGTAGCCAACATCGAGTCTTTTTCAGAGGCATTTTCAATTGGTTTATTTTTACCCTCTGAGCCATATTTTTCTGTTCCTCATCCTGTGTGATCTTGTTATTACTGACAACTGGGCATTGCAGTCCCATAATGTAGTATTTCATTGTGGTTTTGTTGTTCTTGTTGTTGTTGTTGTTTTAGGTTTTGTTTTGTTTCTACAATAGCCATTTGGCTGATTGCTGGAGGCTGTCTGTGCTGGTGATCAGCGTGCACCTTTCCCTGGGCATGCACAGTGACTAATTTCACTGATAGGCAGATGGTTTTAAAGGACCTAGTCTTTGTTTTGTTTTGTTTGTTTTTGTTTTTCGAGACAGGGTTTCTCTGTGTAACAGCCCTGTCTGTCCTGGAACTCTCTTTGTAGACTAGGCTGGCCCAGAACTCACAGAGATTTGCCTGCCTCTGCCTCCCTAGGGCTGGGATTAAAGGCGTGCACCACCACACCTGGATTGAGGGCCCTAGCCCTAATTTTCCAGCTCTTACAAGGGACAACACAAAGTAAAGGAGTGGAAAAGGGTGCCGGCTCTTTCAGTCCTTGGGGATTTACCTGGTTGCTGGAAGGAGTCTTGCAAAAGTACAGGAAGTAGGAAAAGAGGCGGGAAGTGGCCTCTACCTCTTCCTATGTTGCATTGTGACCCAAAGCAAATATCCTCAGGGTGAAGAGTGGAGACCTGTCTGCCCTTTCTGGATCTTACCAGCTGTGAGCAAGATGCTCCTGGAACACATGCATTGTTTGCCATGGGGCCGGGAACCTGGCACATGAGCAGCTGTTGCTAATGCCTAGAGCAAACCATGATTGAAATGAACTGGTTAGCCACCCACAATCCCTCTTGGAGGTCATAAGCCTTTACTAGAATGCAGATCCAAAATAGTTACACCAGACAGGTTCTGCTTATTGTAATTGCTTTCTTTTTCCTCTGCCATCTTCCCAGAATCCTCTATGGCTATATGGTGTTATTTCTCTTCTACTTGGTGCCTAGGATCAGAGTTGTGACCATATGCTAATTTATGTTTGACATTTCGAGGAGCTGCCAAACTTATCCAAAGTGGCCACGACATTTAACATGTTGACCTGCAATGAATTCATGTTCTTATTTCTTCACATACTCTCACACGTATATTGTCCGCGTCTTTGGGTACAGCCATTCTAGTGAGGAGGCAGCGGCTTGCTGTGGTTCTGACTTGTCATGTGCCTAATAACTAGTGTCATTAAGAATATTTCTGGTGGCACATGCCTTTGGTCCCGGCACTCAGGAGGCGGAAGCAGAGGTAGGCGGATTGCTGTGAGTCTGAGACCAACCTGGTCTCCAAAGTGAGTCCAGGACAGCCAGGGCTACACAGAGAAACTCTAATATGAAAACAAAAAAAGAAAAAGAATATTTCATGTGCCTTCCTCTGTTCAAGCTCCCATTCAATGCTTCTGTTTTTAAATAGAGTGATCCCCTTATCAGATATATGATTGGCAAAGTCTTTTTCTCACTTTCTCAGTTGTCTTTATACATTCACAGTCCTTTGAGACCAAAAGCATATTGTGTTGATGAAGTCAGAACTTACCAGTCCCCCTTTCTGTGTGCTGGACGTCCCATCTGAGTGGTGCTGGACGTCCCATCTGAGTGGTGCTGGATGTCCCATCTGAGTGGTGCTGGACATCCCATCTGAGTGGTTACTCACTCCTGTTGTCTTCTGAGAGTGTCAGATGCTCTCTTGGCACTTTATTTAGCTCTGTGAGCCCCTCTGTGTGACACGCATGTCGTGAGGTGGGACTGCGGATACATTTCTGCGTGTAGATGTCTACTTGCCCCCATACAAACTGTTGAAAAGATTGCCTTTCCACCTCGAATTATCTTGACATCCTTGTGAAAAATGGTTGGCTATCACAGTAGACATTTGCATTTGGTTTCTGTTTCTAATCTCTGAACTTAGGTCTCTTAGTTCAGTGAGATCTATTTGTAGTTGAAGATTTGTGTGTGTGTGTGTGTGTATCTGTAGGATGTCTATGTGTAGGGTGTCTGTGCTGCCTATGCCTTTGCATGTGGAGACCACAGCTGCAGTTACAGGCATTTCTGGTGGCAGTGAGAGCTCTCAGCCTGTGTGCCATCTTTGCAGCCCCTCAGATAAGAGTTGAGAGTGGAGAGTGGGTGTTTAATTTTTATTCTTATTTTTCAAGATTTTTTTTTTTTACTCTTCTAGGCTTAAAACATTTTTAAATGGCATAAGATAATTGAATAATAATAGTTGTATGAGTCAGGTGTGGTGGCACATGTCTTTAATCCCAGCACTCAGGGAGACAGAGGCAGGCAGATCTCTGGGGGGTTCAAGGCCAACCTGGTCTACAAAGTCTAGGACAGCCAAGGCCACACAGAGAAACCCTGTTTCAAAAAACCAATAAATAAATAAATAAATAAAAATAATAACTTTTTAAAAAAAGGGTTTTGAAAGTTAAAAAAAAAAAAAGGGCTGGAGAGATGGCTCAGTGGTTAAGAACACTGACTGCTCTTCCAAAGGACCTGGGTTCAGTTCTTGGCACCCACATGGCAGCTCACAACTGTCTTTAACTCCAAGATCTGACACCCTCACACAGACATACATGCAGGCAAAATATCAATGCACCTAAAATAAAAATACATTACTTTTTTTAAAAAGTTGTATGCTGTGAATTTTCGATATTTGTTCTATCAATTATTGAAAGATACTCCTAGTTATGGAAGTAACTGTTATAATTACATTATTTCTCCACTTCATCAATTTTTGCTTCAAGAATATATGGATTCTCTTTTTATATGGCTTAATCTTCCTTTTTATAATAAATGTATTTTCTTTGTAGATTGATCATTTTATTATTAAATGGCACATTTATCTCTGAAATTTTCTTCTAAAACCAGTTTTTCAGCTATTAATATAGAGTCATTATCTTAGTCCAGAATATTGTTTAATTCCTGTATATGTTTTTATATCTGATTTCCTTATACTTTATTCCACTTTAACCCTCTTTAAAAATAACATATGTACGTTGGTGGTCTGCCTGCATGTATGCCTGTGTGAGGGTGCCGGATCCCCTGGAACTGGAGTTACAGACAGAGCTGCCATATGGGTGCTGGGTCCTTTGGAAGAGCAGCCAGGGCTCTCAACTGCTGAGCCATCTCTCCAGCCCACTTTAACCCCTTTCATTGTGTGTGGACTTGTTAGGACCTAGCGTTGTGTGTCCTGGAGTCTTCGCTGGGTTCTTCAGGAGGTTGTGTACTCTGTTGCTATGTTTTCTGTTGCCAGGTGGGGGTGAGGTGTAGATTCCTGATCAGTCTAGTTAGTGTTGTTCTTTAAGGCTTTTATATCCTGTTGACACACTGCTTGTTTGTTCTATCAATTATTAAAAGTCAGGTACTGGCCTGCACATCCACGTTTACTGTGGCACTTTTATAAGTCACCGAGTCAACCTGGGTGCCAATCATCAGATGTGCTGGGGTGTGTGTGTGTGTGTGTGTGTGTGTGTGGGTGTGTGTGTGAGAGAGAGAGAGAGAGAGAGAGAGAGAGAGAGAGAGAGAGAGAGGAAGGGAGGGAGGGAGAGAGATTTTAACGGTGTGTGTGACGTATATTTAAAAGAGCAAAGTCACATTGTTTGCATAAAAATTGACGTAACTGAAGCTGATTGTGCTGCCTGTGTGGTGATGCGTGTCTGTATTACTAGCCCTTGGGAGGTGGGGGCAGGAAGAGCAGGAATTTAAGGCCAACCTCAAGTATGTGCAAATTTAATGCCAACTCAGGCTACAAGAGACCCTTTCCCTACCCTAAAACACACACACACACACACACACACACACACACACACACACACACTCAGAAGATAAGCATGTGTTTTTTCGTGTTTGTAGATCATTTTTTAAAGACATGGGAACAAAGGAGAGCTAGTGGGAGGACAGAGTTGGTAAGAGCGCGTGGCTAACGGCAGGGCAGTGATGATCACAATGTCCTATGGCCACGTGTGAAGTGTCTTAGGAAACCAATTAGTTTGTACAACTAATATATACTAATAAAAGTGATAAATAATCAGATTATTGAAGTCCCTAACTATGACTGTTGCATTTTTTTTTTTTTGACTCCTATCTGTCAATTTGGGCTTCATGTCATGTAAGGCTGAATTAGGTCAATATATATTTACTATGTTTTCCTGATATCACAATTCTAGCATTCTAAATTGTCCCTCCTATCTTTAAGAATGCTTTTGTTTTGAGGTTTATTTTGTCTATCATTAGTATAGCCATCCTGCTGATTGTATAATATGGCATTTTATTTTTTACTTACTTGTATTTGTGAGACTAAACTTGTTTCTTTTTTAGTTTAATTTTTAATTTTATGTACATTGCTATCTTGTCTTGATGAATGTCTCTGTACCACTTGGGTATCTGGTACCTGCAGAGGCCAGAAGAGGGCATCAGACCCCATGGAACTGCAGTTACAGATGATTGTGAGCCTCCGTGTGGATCCTGGGAACTGAACCTGGGTCCTTCGGAAGAGCAGCCAGGGCTCTTAAACCACTGAACCACCTCCCCAGGCCCTAAATATGTCCGATACTTTCTCCCTCTTGAGTGACTAAGTGCATTTGTCTTGAGCACCTTCCTGGCATTCCATCTGTGCTGCTTTGCCTCTCCTTTGCTCCAGGTCATGTAATAAGCACCTTGTTCCTCTGTAGCGTCTTCACCTTTGCTTTCCTATGAAATGGGTGCTGTCTAGCATGCATGTGACTTCTGTACTGATTTTCACCTACATTTTCTTCAGTTATTTTTAGTGGTTCACCTAGGCCTTACAACACTTATCCTAACATATCTAAATCAGCTTTAAATTGATAGTATCTTAATTCTTTTTTTTTTTTTTTTGCATGTGTCTATGGGTGTGTATTCATGTTCATGTGTGTGGGAGCACATATGTGCAACGTGCATATAGAGGCCTGAGTTTGACAATAGAAGCCTTCCTCCATCACTCTTTTATTTTATTTATTGATTGATTGATTGATTGATTGATTGATTGAGACAGAGTTTCTTTGTGTTATCTTAGATGTCCTGGACTCACTTTGTAGACCAGGCTCGCCTTGAACTCATAGCAATCCTCCTGCCTCTGCCTTTCAAGTGCTGGGATTAAAGGCGTGTGCCACCATGCCCGGCTCCTCCATCACTCTTTACGGTACCTGTCTACACAGGTCTTAGTTAATCCCAGAGCTCCTCTGTACATCTGGTCCACCCAGCAGTTTGTTCTGGAGATCCCCTGCCTCTGCCTTCAGAACACTGGAACTAGAGGCAGGCAGGCTCCTCGCACAGTCAGCACTCAGACAGAGTCTGCAGACCGCAGGGCTCTGATCTCCATCTTCCCGTTATTCACTGAGCCACCTCTGCAGCCCGCCAGCTTCACTCTCACAGTTCAGGCCATCCCTCTTTGTTATGCTGTCTTTGCTGTAGGTATTGTATCTGTATTTATTTTATACCTAACAATTATAACAAAGAACCCTGTCTTTTAAAGGAGCTAAGAGGGAAAAAAGAACAAAAATTAATCCATGGAGGAAAAAAAAAAAAACCCTATCTACTTTCTTTTACCAATTTTGGTTTTCTTTTGTCCAGGCCACACCACATTACCGGTGGCCTAACCCGCCTTTAAAACTAAAAGGTATCAGGTTTCACAGTTAAGAATTGGGGTTAGGGCTGGAGAGATGGCTCAGTGGTTAAGAGCACCACCCGCTCTTCCAGAGGTCCTGAGTTCAATTCCCAGCAACCACATGGTGGCTCACAACCATCTATAATGTGATCTGATGGCCTCTTCAGCAGATAAAGCACTCATATAAAATAAATAAATCTTTAAAAACAAAATAAGAAAGAAAGAAAAGAAAAGAATTGGGGTTGGCAGTTGCTTTCTGTTGTGATCTTTCCACTTAAAATGCTGTTGCTTCTCAGAGAATAATACTATTTCAGATAACGGCATGAAGCTTGGTGGGCACAGAGAGCCTTGCCATGGATGAGAGAAGCTAGTAGGAGGAACGCTGAAAACAGAGGTGGAAGGAGACCAAATTGAAGTTGCTTCATGGTTTTGTTTTAGACTAGCCTCCCCTAAGGCTGGCCAGTGCCTGCTGCCGTCCGTCCTTGGGGTGCACTGTAAAAGGTCCAGGTGACTGAAAGCATCCGTAGGGGGTGGAATTGCTCTGCAGGACGAACACTAAAACTTTCCTTCATAATTGCATGCTTAGATGTATGTCCTTAGTGCACAAATGTTTTTTCCATTGTGTATGTAAGTTTAGTGGATTGGAACATTTAAGATAATACATTAGAACCTGTGCTTCATGTGGCTAAATCTAGGATTTTTAGTAGAACTTGCAGCTACTGGTAGAGCTCAGCTGTTAGCCGGGGAGGAGCCTGAGGCCACAGAGTGGAGACAAGCCCCCCACGCTGAAATTTCTTTTGGAAACAGGACTTCCCTGGAGTCTGCTGGTGCCCACAAACACATTAAGAACTGCACACTGCAGAGAGGGCTAGAGGAGTTAATCAGAACCCTTGAAGAGGCCCTTGAAGTCCAGATTTAGTCTAAAGGATTGGTTTTCTTTGATTGGGATTTAACAGCTGTCAGAAAAACAAGAACAGGGGTTGGGCAGCACAGCTGCCTGCTGTGGGCCGGTGGTAAAGGTAGATTGGACTGTGAGTTCCCGAGGCAAGCATGTTTTCCCGTAGAGAGCCAACGATGAGCTTGCTTACTGTGGACTTGTACTTGGCTTTACAGAGACGGGCACAGCCCTCACAAGGCCCAACTGAGGTGGTCTGTTGTTAGAGCTGTGATGTTTCCCCCTAGAATGGCCATGTGATACAAGCTCTTCTCCACTTGTGGTAGCCTCTCCTCTGGGATGATGGGTGTGTCTCATCTGTTGCCCTGCTGCAACTTGAGTGAGGACTAGGAAAGTCAAGCGTCAGCCATCCCATGACTGATAGTGGCTACCCTAAAACGAGCCATTTGCTAGGTTTTCATGAGATAAAGTTGACACCCATACTAAGATACAGCAGTCAAGTATGCCGGGGGCATGTTTGTACAGACAGGTGACGAATGAGTTGTGGTGGCACACACAGCAGTGCTCAGTAAGCTCTTGTACGTGCTGGCTTCTGGTCCTGTGATGGCTACTGGTGCTGTGCTGGCTTCTGGTCCTGTGCTGGCTTCTGGTGCTGTGCTGGCTTCTGGTCCTGTGCTGGCTTCTGGTGCTGTGCTGGCTTCTGGTCCTGTGCTGGCTTCTGGTGCTGTGCTGGCTTCTGGTCCTGTGATGGCTACTGGTCCTGTGATGGCTTCTGGTCCTGTGATGGCTACTGGTCCTGTGCTGGCAACTGGTCCTGTGATGGCATCTGGTGCTGTGCTGGCTTCTGGTCCTGTGATAGCTTCTGGTCCTGTGATGGCTACTGGTCCTGTGATGGCTACTGGTCTTGTGATGGCTTCTGGTCACGTGCTGGCTGCTGGTCCCGTGCTGGCTACTGGTCCTGTGCTGGCTTCTGGTCCTGTGATGGCTTCTGCTCTTCACTGTCATCCTGATGGGTTTAGAATCACCATGGAGACACACCTCAGCGTGAGTCTATGAGTATGTTTTCAAAAACAGTTTTAACAAAATGGGAGAAGACCCACCCTGAATGTGAGTGGCCCCATCCCATGGACTTTGGTCCTAGGATAAACAGAAAGAAGAAAGTGGGCTAAGTGCTAGCATCCACCTCTGTCTACTTCCTGACTGTGAGCGCGGTGTGAGCTGCTTCCTGACACTCCTGTTGCCATGGTTACCGCACCGTGATGGACAAACCTTCCCTTCTTCCTTCCTTAATGTCAGGCATTTTGTCAGAGCAGTGAAGAAAGCAGTTAACACAGCCCTGCTGGATTAAAAGTATTACTGTCTGTCTTTTGTAAGTGGGGAACCCATTTATGAGCCCAGTGCTGGTGATTTTAGAATTAAGACGCAACCCCAAGACACCCCAATATGCAGGTTGTTGCCCTTTTTCTTTTAATTGCCTTACACACGTATCAGTAGGAAGGCAGTTGGAGTAGGAAGCGTGAGCAGGTCCTGAGATGAGCTGTGGCAGCCCCTTTATCAGTGGGCACCATTTGTCTTCTCAAGTCTCCTGGATGTTTCCGCATCTCATGGTACTCGGCATTAACCTTTAGGGAGGATAGAAGGACTAGGTCCCTTCTTGCTCCCCAGTGCCTATACCTGCTCCTGAACCCATTGCCCTAGGCAGCTTTATCACAGCCCCATCAGTCAACCCTGGAGAAACAGCTCTGAGCCTTTGGGCTCCTCTGGGATCGTAGGATAAAAAGAGGGTGCCTCCCCACCCCCCACCCCCCCGCTACACACCTACCCAGGGATGCTCATGCACACACTCAGACATAACCCTCATATTTCCCGCCAATGACACTCTTCATCTGCCAGAGGTGACACCACGGTTTCTGTAGAGTTGTACCTTCTCAGTTAGCAGACACTTCCTCTCAAACTCCTTCCCTCAGCCTGAGACTCCTGCTCCCTCAGCCCTGGACTCAGGCAAGGGTTCCTCAGTGGGCAGGGCCATGTCAGTGGGAGAGCCCATGCTTACAACTCCCTGGCTTCCCCCTGTCCAGTACATCTCAGAGTGCACAAACAGAGCCACCCAGGGCTCTCCCCCGTCACCAGGGCAACACCTGAAAGAGACAGGGACGCTGTAGCTCTCATCTGTTGCTGTATCCCAGCAACTCCGAAGCACAGTCCGTATGAACGTTCAGAATGAAGCCTGCTTCACTCCCTCAGGCAACCTAATAAGTCAGCTAACGTGATGTGCGTTCTCAACTCCAGACTGGCAAAACAGAGCATTGCAGGGCTACAGGAGATAACTGATGTTATGTATATAATTTGCATGTACTTTGCAGTCATTGTGACTGATGCCAAGTTCAAAGGATGGAAATTCTCTATCCTTCCATCTTTCTACCTCAGCGACAGCCCAGGCAGGTGATCACCCAGGTTAATTAACAGTTGACGACTCTCTACATCACCAGCTTCACTCTCCCTGCTGCCTTTGGGTTCTTCCGTTGCCCATCACCCCAAGTTCCCTGGTTCTTCCTCCATCGCCCATCACCCCAAGTTCCCTGGTGGCTCCTTGGCCTCCATAGTATCACTGTACAAACCACACAGACAGTCAGAGGTAGCTGACGTCTTGGAGGCCTTTGCCTGGCAGAAGGCATGTCACGAGCATTCACCTCTTTGAGTGCAGCATCTGTTGCTTTGCGAGCACAGGGCGTGATAACAAGGCGTAGAGTGGCCTTCAACAACAATATGAGCAAGCGCTGTTCCTACCTCACCTTTGCTTTATGCTCAGTGGGACCAGGAGTGTGAGGTCCTATCAAAAGGTTTTTGACTGAACTGATATGAGGCCAGATGTTTACACAAAGCCAAAGTACATGAAAATTGAGAGGCTAAATTTAAAAGAAAAGAGCTTTCTTTGCGCCTTTAAGAAATCATCCAGGGAGCTGGAGTGGTGAGATTAACTAAGAGCACGTACTACTCTTGCCCAGAGCTCAAGTTCTGTTCCCAAAACCCACAGCAGATGGCTCACAGCAGCCTGTATCCAGCACCAGAGGACCCAGCACTCTCCCTTGGCCTCTGAAGGCACCTTCACACGTTGTCTGTCTGTCTGTCTCTGTCTCTGTCTCTGTCTCTGTCTCTGTCTCTCTGTCTCTGTCTCTCTCTGTCTCTGTCTGTCTGTCTGTCGGTCTGTCTCTCTCTCTATCACACACACACACACACACACACACACATGAAAAAATAAGAATAAAGGTGAGTGGCACATGCCTTTAATCCTAGCAGCCAGGAATGTGCTGGCTAGTTTTATGTAAACTTGACACAAACTAGAGCAGCTTTGGAAGAGGGAACCTCAACTGAGAAAATAAGCCTACCAGATTAGCCTGCGGGCAAGCCTGTGGCCTTTTCTCACTTGATGATTGTGTGGGAGAGCTCAACTCAGTTGTGGTCTGTGCTACCCCTGAGCTGGTTGTCCTGGGTGCTATACGCTAATAGGTTGAACAATTTATGGGGAGCAAGCCAGTAAGCAGCACCCCTCCATGGCCTCTGCATCAGCTCCTGCCTCCAGGTTCCTGCCCTGTTTGAGTTCCTGTCCAGACTTCTCTCAGTGATGGACTGTGTTGTTGAACTGTAAACCAAAATAAACCCTTTCCTCCCCAAGTTGCTTTTGGCCATGGTCTTTTATTACAGCCATAGAAACCCTAATTAAGACAGGGAAAAAGAGGCAAGCAGATCTCTGTGAGTTTGAAGCCAGCCTTATGTACATGGCAAGTCCCAGGCCAGCTAGTGCTACTTAGTGAGACCCTGTCTCAAGTGATGATGATGATGATGAAGAAGAAAAAGAAGAAGAAGAAGAAGAAGAAGAAGAAGAAGAAGAAGAAGAAGAAGAAGAAGAACAACTTTAAAAGAAACCAGCGTGGTGGGAGGACAAACACTCTAACATTTATATTAAAGGCCATCTAAGTATTAGTGCCAACTCCAGCGCAGAACGCTGTGAATGTTCCATCCCTTCTGTTAAATGTGTTCTGTCCTCTCATCATTTTTACCTCCTGTAAAAGCAGAACTATGAATCACTTAATCAAACATTTGAACGTGTCTTTTCAGTATGAGGATCCATAGCCACTCCCAGTCAAAATGCCTTTCCAGATAGAGTGTGCTATACACGGAGGGAGGGTGTGCTGTCTTGGATTGGGCGTGGGAGGCAGAAACACACGTAGCAGGACTATGGATGAGTCAGTCAGATACTTTTATTTAGGAAGAAGGTAAATCCATATGGATGAAACGGTAATAGTAACTAGGATGGTTTACTTGGAAATGCTCTAGTGAGCGTGGGGTACAGTGAAGGAGGGTAATTTTATATGGGGTTCACCAGATGTTCACCGTACTTCTGTTTGCTTGGAATTTTTTCCCAAGTTCAAAACCAGAAGACTCCATGTAAATCATATTAACATATTGTGCAGCCTTTCAGATTGACACTCAGAAGGAATTTTAATCAAGCAATATGCTACGAAAAGCAAGGTTCTCAGGGTGTGCATGGATAACACGTGTCTATATAAAGGTGGGGTGGAAAGACACTAAAACACACTTAAGATTATCCTTAGTCAGTGGGATTATGGGTGGTTTGGTTTTTTGTTTTATTTTACTCTCCACATTTTTCAAACTTGCTCCAGGAAAAACAAACAGTCTCTCATAATTTGAGGGGAACTGTGACACTCTCTGGCCTCCGTTGCGTTTAGTGATGCTGTTATGTTTTCTGTGAAATTGCTGACACCAAGCATTTAGAAAGACGCTTCTGTGGCTGCTCCCCATGGGGCTCTGGTCATGGTCTGTGCCTGTCCTGCTCTCCTCTCTGCCCTGGACTCCGATTTTTCAGAGTTATGTGCAGGTGAGGTGACAGGCAGACGCAGGCCCCACCAACGTGGCACTCGCCAGTCACATCTGCTCAGCGTGTTTCTCTAACATGGATTTTCCTCTGGTTTTAGTGAGCCGGACATGATTTCCACAAGGATGACGGACATGAAGCTCCGAGAGTCGGCTGAAGGCCTCGGGGAGGACGGCACAGGTGAGGCCCCAACTTCCCAGCTCTACAAAGAGCTCTGTCTGGTTGCATGGAGCTGTGCTTTGTGGCTTTCTTGGCTGCTCAGCTTTCCTCAGCCCCTCGCTGTCTCTGGGAGAACAACAGCCTTGCCACTTAACGCCCTTTGGTAGAACTGCTCTCCTGTGGCTCTGCCTAAGCATGAGGTTTAAATATTTCCTTTTCCTGGAGGTAAATATGGCATTGTGTTTGACTTGAAAGCAAAGGATCAGGGGCTAAACCCGGAATATCTGTACTTTGATGTCAGAGGCAAGAAGGTCACGAGTTCAAGGGCAGGTTGGGCTACATATAGAGGCCAAGGCTAAATGGCGTCATTTATCATCCAACGATTCCCAAAGGCATGCATAGGAGCTTTTGTAAAATACAGGATGAGCTGACACTCCAGAGAAAGTCATTCCACTGAAAGGGCCTTTGACCTTCTCTTATGACTTTTATAAGACCTTTATCTTAGCCTCTGGCAGGTCAACGTCCGGGCTCCTGAGTCATCGCTTGAGAACACATTCCAAGAATGGTCTGGTCATGGGATTGCTCTTTAAGTCTTGATACAGTTGTGAAATTGATATTAAAAAAAAAAAAACACTGATCTCCCTCAGTGCACATTCTCATCCATCTCAGCCATTTTACTCACCTTATTTTTGCTTATTTGTTTTTTCAAGACAGGGTTTCTCTTGTAGTCCTGGCTGTCCTGGACTCGCTTTGTAGACCAGACTTAACAAAGGTCTCCAATCCTCTGTTGGGTAAATTAAAAAATCCCAGGAGTGATTTTCTTTGACTTCGGTCAGAAAGAATAACTTCCCATGATAATAAACCTTACAACCAGGTGCTACCTTCAGACACTTCTTTCAGTGAACACTGTTTCGTATATGAAGATGGATTGCTCAGTTTATAGTAGGGCCACTTTTCTGTCTTATTTGAGTAGGTACCAAATAAGTCCAAATGCGAGCTGAGGGTATGGTCATTTAAACTGTATCATGTCATGGAACACCGAATTATTACTTTTAAAATACAAAAACATTATAAACAAGTATTTCGTGTCCCACAAACTAGCTTCAGCAGATGTCAGTTTGGCCTGCATAGGTCACCACGAGGAATCTGTTTTAGAAAGTGAGAGAATCAACTTATTGTATTTTTGTTTCCAAGAATAGTGAACTTATTTCCTTCTTAAAATTTGAAAATTCTAGAAGGGGACACGAGTTGAAAGGAAACTGGTAGCTTAGAGGGATAAGTGAGCATACTTTCCTTTCTCCTTTTACTCTGACAGTTTGAATCTTATTTTCTTGTTGGGTAGGATGTGGGGGTGGGTGGGATAGAAGGCAAGATACAGGATCTGAGGAGACTCTGCTGACAGAAGGCCTTCCCTTTGATGAGCTACAGGGTTGCAGTGGGTGTGGCCCACAGATAACCGAGCCCTTCTGTGCATCTGTAGCCTCTTTGTCTCACTTGGATAATCCCTTGAACTAGGGTCAGTAATGCTCCTTGGTCAGACATGACCCGGTTGCCGTGCAGAAGCAAACTGCTTCCTTGAAAGACCTTTGTACTGTCTTACCTAGAATAGGAGGCTTGGGAGGTGGAAATAGGACATCAGATGTTCAAGATCACCCTCAGCTACATAGGCAGTTTAGGACCACTTTGGGATGTAGTGTGACCCTTTTCAAACAAACCCAGAAGGATGGGGCTGGAGAGATGGCTCAGCAGTTAAGAGCACTTGTTGCTCTGCAGAGGACTCGGGTTCAATTCCCAGCACCAACATGGTGACTCACAACTATCTGTAACTCCAGTTCTAGGAGATCTGATGTGTCACATGGTGTACTCACTCACACACACACACACACACACACACACACACACACACAGGCAAAACATTTGTAAACATAAGATAAACTAAGATTAGAAACAGAAGCAAGAGAAGGGACAGCAGGAAGGAAAGAGACAGAGAGAGAAGGAAAGGAAGAGCATCACCACTACACCTCACCGGTGACCCGGAACAGCTCAGAGTGCGACAGAGATGAGTGGTAAAGACTTGCATCCTCAAGCCCGGCATGGTGGCGCACGCCTTCAATCCCAGCACTCGGGAAGCAGAGGCAGGTGGATCGCTGTGAGTTCGAGGCTAGCCTGGTCTACAAAGCGAGTCTAGGACAGCCAGGGATGTTACACAGAGAAGTCCTATCTCAAAAAAACAAAACAAAACAAAGCAAAAAAACAAAAAAACAAAAAAAACTTGCATCCTCTTATAAGAATGGTAAAGATAAAACATTTATTACCTACAGCTAGGCCAGGGTTCTTAGAAACAAGACCTTAATCCATAAAAGATAATCTTATGAATGAAACTTAATCAAAATTTAAAACCTTTCTCTGTAAAAACACTATTTAGAAAACAAAAATATAAGTCACAGATTGGGAAAATCACACTGGTTACCAAAAGCAACAACTTACATCCAGCATATATTTTAAACTATCCAAAGCAAAATAGCAATTAATAATAAATAATAATAAACTAGCCTAATTTAAAATTGGCCTAAGAATGTGGACAAACGGCAGCATCTGTATTCATTAAGTGCTATAAATTAAATACTATAACTTTGAACTAAATTAAAACGTTTATAATAATCCTGACGAGTGCTGGTCATGATGCTTTTCCTTGTAAAATACAAAAATGGTATAACCACTTTGAAAGACATTTTGGCAGTTTCTTATGAAGTTAGACACACACCCATACCTAAGGGCAATGAAATCTAGGATTTACATAAAAACTGAAAGTGACTTTATTCGTGATTGTCAAATGGCCTTCAGTCAGCCCCATGGTTCAACCAACAAATATACCTGTATAATGGAATGGTACTCACAGTAAAAAGAAAACAGACTATTGGTGTTTAATAGCGATGTGAATGAGTTTCTAAGTGAAGGAAGCCAGAATCAGAAGGCTGCATTCCATGACCTGATGTGCACTCTGTGATTTCACTAAGAGGAGCAGATCCAGGGGCTGCTGCTTGCTTGAGGAAGTAATTGTGCTGGTCTGTAGATGTTTGCTGTAGCTTGGTGGTGGCACACACCTTTAATCCCAGCACTTGGGAAGCAGAGGCAGGCTGATGCTGTGAGTTCGAGGCCAGCCTGGTTTACAAAGTGAGTCCAGGACAGCAGCCAAGGCTACACAGAAACCCTGTCTCAAAAAAAAAAAAAACAAAAAACAAAAAACAAAAAAAATACTGCAGATTTTAAATATGTGGATTTTTTAAAAAGTAAATATAATTAGTAAAACTTCAGTGTTCCGTGTAAGAGCAGATTGCACCAGCTCAAGAGCACAGGGAACCGTACAGAGTGCAGAGCGGAAGGATAAAAAGAAGAGAAACAGAAAAAAGAAAAAAGAAAAGAAAAAAAGAAGAGACAGAGCTGAGTGGCAACCTCAGCATCTTCCACAGGGGCTCAGGGAGGAGGATGTCTGGAAATTTTCTAGAATTGTTCAAAAAAACAAAACAAACAAACAAACAAACAAAAAACAAGAGAATAGCTTAGCCCTCAGATTTAAGTTGCCCACTGAGGGGCGGAGAGATGGTTCAGTGGCTAAGAGCGCTCACTACTCTAGCATAGGTTCTGAGTTCAGTTCCCAAGGAAGCCACCTGAAACTCCAGCCTCAGGCCGCCTGGCACCCTCTTCTGGCCTCTGCAGGTACCACATGTGTGCAGACATACATACCTAAATAAAAAGTAACTAGCTAAATAAAAGAAACCCAATGACTCCTAAGAGGAATAACTAAAAAGCAGTAAAAATACAGTGGGAAATATGTAGAATGCCAACGTTCAAATTAAGAGTCTTAGGTCCAAGGAAGAGTGAGCTGCCTTCACGGGAGCAAAAAGAAGAGTCAGGGCTGATTCCTTAACAGCACAGTAGGACCCACAAAACTGTGAATCACAGAAGAAGTAACTACCAAGCTGGGAAGGCCAAACCTGAGGTGGATGGATGCCAGGACCGAAGAGAAGCAGAGACATTGACAGAGACCTGCGTTTGCCCCTTAAAAGCTGTGACATAGAAATGGACAACTAAAGAAAGAGAATAAAGTCCCCACCCCCTTTCTGAAATTGTTAGGACAAATTTATTTTGAAAATTAGTAGAGGTATAAAATATAAACTCAAAATGAAAATGGTAGTGCCCAAATTGCCATCTCTAAGACAAGAAAGAAAATGCATCATTTTCTTATGGGAAATCTGTGGAAACTGTCAACATGGCAAACCATAAAGTAAGTCTCAACAGATTTGAATAGAACAAAATTCAGAGCACATCATCTCACCACAATGAAATTAATAAAAAGAGATAGAAGGTTGCCAGGGGCTTGGAAATAAAGACATGCCTTTCTGTATAACACATAGATCTAAAAAGGGATGATCACAAAATCAGAAAATACTTCTGACCAAATAATAATGACAATGCAAACTTTTATAATGTGTAGGGTTTAGCAGGTCTAGGGGGACCTGTGTTTCCTGAAGTGTCGGCTTGTGCCCCTCAGTGGTGGAGCTCCGGAAGTGCCTAACCCTTGTCACAAGCCATTGGCGTAGCTGACCAAGGGAAAAGGAGGAGGCACTGCTACAGACACTGCCGATGCCCGACAGTGTGTCTTGGCGGCGGGAGCTTTTTGCCAGTAAATTTGAAATGTTAAGATTTAGATAAGTCCCTACACATATGAAACAATAAAACAGACTGAAGAAGCAGGAAAGGGGATCAGTCCTGTAACCATTTAAGAACCTGGGTCACAAAGCCTAGGAGAGGAAAGAATAAACACGAAGGAGATGGCGGATTAACTCCTAAGCTACATGTGATGTTTATACCCATATGTAGTGCCTGGGGAGGCCAGATGAGGGTGCCAGGTCGCCCGAAGCTGGATTTTTCCACTGGCATAAAAGTGCATGGCCATCTCACTCTGCTATTTGTAGCCGTGCTCCTAGCCCCACTGTTCCGTGCCCTGAGCAGCACCTGGGTATCAAGGCGGGAAAGCTGTTTGCTTGTGCAGGTCTCCAGGGACACCTAATAATTTGTTGACTGCTTGAAGGCCAGGTGGCACTCCTATCAAATGCAAAGGTCTCCTGAGAGTCTTGCAGCGTAAACTGTGGAGGAGACATCTGCACACAAGATAAACATTTTGTGATGTGAAGGGAACTTTCTACTGGACGTTGAGAAAACTGCCGTAGAACGTTTGTCTTCTCTGGAGAGACGTTTGCTCTTGCTGGCAGAATCTCAGGTTATTTCCCACATGAAGGCGAGAAGTCATGTGAAATTTTCAAAGGGACTTCAACACAAAGACAATTAGGAGGATCCTTTCCTTATTCATTTATTTTTAATCAGTTCTGTTTGAGACTTACTTACAAAGCTGTCTTAGACCATCCTAGCAAACTTCTGTCATGTCACACAGCATGGTTGTGCTCTCTGGTTCTGCTTCCTTCCACCATCCAGTCTTACAGATACTCAGAAGGGAAGGCATGAACATGGCTGAGCTGCCCAGGCGGAACCATGGGCTCCTGGGTCTGATACACCTGGGGGTAGGAATGAGAGGGACACCTGAGGAGCTCAGTCTGGCCACAGCCTTTCCACTGTAGGAATAGCCACAATTTTTCTTGCCTACTCACCCCAAAACACAATTTTCAAAATAAAAATATCCTTTAAAAACAGCTTGGGTTATCACTCAGCCTTCAGCTCTCCCGACTGGCTATATGTACATTGTGTGTGAAATATTTATTATGCATGTTCAGGAGATTTAAAGAACATGGCGTCAAGTGAGAGGAAGGCCACTTGGGTTTGAGTCTTTGATCAGGTCCAGAGTTCTTGGCTCATTTACTAATTGGAAAGATGGCTCAGAGGTTAAGAGCATGGGCCACTCTTCCAAACGGCCCACCTTCGGCTCCCAGCACCCACATGGCAATTCATAACCATCTACATATATAATTCCAGCCTCTGGGAAGCTGATGCTCTCTTTGCATCTCTTTGGGCAGTGCATGCCCATGGTGTACCATCTATATACAGGAAAGTTTAATTTTTGATACAAATGATAAATTACATTTATACAGTAAAATAAGTATCAACCGTCAACACAAATCCAAAACCCTTCATCGGCCCTGGGACTGAGAAACAGTTGGGTGTTCCTTCAGGGTGTTCATCAGGAAGGGCATGGTGGCACATGTGCAACACGCATGGCCAGTGGCTTTGTGACCAGTGCAGCGGGTAACATGGACATGAGCTTGGTGGCCTGTGGATAGGGAAGCCCAGTGGCTATTGGGAGGGGGCCTCAGTCAGAAGGGCGCTTGTCTTCACAGCATGATCACTGGTCCAGCCTTTTTTTTTAAAGATAGAAATCAGTATTTGTTTTAGGGGTGCAGGCTTTATATGTCATGTGTGTCTGTCTGGAGTACATTGAGTCCCTACTTTCTTGTCATCTGTACCCGTACCCTAATACATTCCTGGTCATTTTTTTCCCCATCTGTGCAGGAAAGAAAAAATCCAAATTTAAAACTTTCAAGAAGTTGTTTGGGAAGAAGAAGAGGAAGGAGTCCCCCTCGTCCACAGGAAACACTTCCTGGAAGCAGAATCCGGCCAAGAGCGAGGTCATCCCCATCGAGTCAGGGCCGGTGGGCTATGACTCTGAAGACGAGCTGGAGTAAGTCGCTTTCATGTGCGTCTGGTTTGAGAACCTCAAAGAGGAGGGGACACCGGGCACAGGGGGTGTCGGAGGAGGACACCAGGCACAGGGGGTGTCCAACACTCTTACTTCAGTGCCTCAGCAACCCCCCTCCCATCCTGGGGGAATCCCCTCAGGAATTCTCAATACATGGCACGTCCATTCACTTTTCAGACACAGGGGAGGAGAAAGGTAGGTAGGGGACCTGATTGTGTGGTTGAGACCTGCTGGGTGCTGTAAAGTATTTAAAAGCTCATAGTAGTTGGGTTTGGAGAGATGGTTCAGGGGTTAGGAGCACTTCCTGTTCTTGCAGAGACCTGGGTCTGGTTCCCAGCCCCCATATTATGGCTCACAACCATCTGTAACTCCAGCTCTGGTCTCCCCTAAGGAGGCCGGGCAAGTGTATGGCACACATATATACATGCAGGCGAATCGCTCACAAGCGTAAACTAAAAATTGTACAACTCCTTTTAAAAATAGCTTTATAGCAGTGCCCAGGGAGAGGGTTCCATGGAAGTCCATAATTCTAGGGCTCTGGTGCCAAGATGGGAGGCAGAAGCAAGACACTGTCCAGAAACTCATGGGGGAGCTAGGCTACACCCAGAGACATGTTCACTAAGAGCGCAGTAGCTGCACAAGATGATGCTATGAGGCTTAGCAGAAACAAGCAAACCCAGCCATAAGCAACATGGGAACCTGCCCAGTATCTCACAGCAGAAAGGGCAGGCTTGGGATGCTTGCCCTGGCTTGATTTAACCAAGAGTGTTTAAGGACCTCGAACACAATACCGCAAACACGCATCTCCCTGAACTTGAACACGGGCTGATCAAATGAGGGCACATTCTCGAGAACAAGGCCAGCAGGTGGAAAGGAAACGGCTTCTTATCTGGGCTCAACAAAATCAGACATCGGGGGTGGACACTCAGGCAACCCTAGTGGACAAAATTTTGAGTTTTGTAGCTGGTGTTTCATCCCAGTACAGTCATGCATGGATCCCAGTTACATCCACAGTCATATTTTGGATTAAAGAGAAGAGGATGCAGCTTGTAATATCGTTTAAACGTCAACTCTTATTTCAGGATAAATGCCAGAAAGAATGAGAGAGGCATTCTAGAGACAGGGACACGGCAGCCTGTCTCTAGAGGTGGAGAAATTACACTGGCCACTTGGTGGCGCTAGATGACTGAAGATGGAAAAGCAGTTTGAGTTCCCTCCCACCCCCCTCACTCCCCACCCCTTCTCCCTGAGATAGAAACAGAATGGCCACTTGGGTACCTTGTAAGACTGTGCACCGTTGGGGGAAACGGGTGGTGGGAGTCCTGGCTAGCCCTATAGGAACTCTGATGCCCACCCCATCTCTTAGGAGTAATCCAGCCAGCCACAAACAGAAGCATAGCCAGAGGGCCAGGCTCTGAGGAAACGACCCGTATATCTGGCATGTTCCTTGTAGGAACCCAGGGAAAGTGAGGCAGGACCCTTGATATTTGTGTAGGACCAGCACACAGTAGGAACATGACTGACATCAGTTAATAAGAAAAGAAAGAGGGTAGGGTACCAGTAGAGAGTTTAGCTTAGCAGTTAAGGTGGCATGCTGCTTATCCAGAGGACCTGAGTTCGGTTCTCAGCACCTACATGAGGTGGTTCATAGTGCTAGCATCAGGAGAGTCAACCCCTCTGACTTCCATGGGCACCTACCTGTAACTACAGGCATCTGGACTCACATGGAACCCTCCCCCGACATGTGTAATTAAAGATAAAATAAAAAGAAAAACGTAAGGGTGATTAGCCATGGGGTACAATGGCATCCTGGAAGGAACGATGACATTTTTCAAGGCCAGCACTGAGGAAAAGACCCCCTGTATTCAGTCTCTATGAGAATCTACCACCAGTATCTGCAGCAACTTCTACAAGGCACAGGCAGCCCACTTCTTGTGCTGGGTGACACTGGTGGTTTCATTGGGTGATGGCCCCCTTGGGTCCATTTGCCTACAGAACGCCCTGCTCTCTCTATCTGCTCTCGGTGCACTTGAGCCACAGTCTGTGTTCTCCCGGCCCTGCCTGTCAGATATGTCAAAATTAGTTATGAGGAAGCAACAAAATAATTTTATGGTGGGGGGGAGGTCACCAGGACATGAGGGACTGTATGAAAGGGTCGCAGGGTCGAGGACCACTGCTCTGGAGGCATGTTGAGCTCCAGCTTGAAGAGATGTGGGCGTGGCCTGACTCTGATTAGCTTCTCCGATAACTCACCTCTATTGATACCCCAATTGAGCACTAATCCTGGGTGGTCAGTGTCAAAACTCCACCAACACTTACCCGCTGCTCCGAACATTTGGATGGTTTAACTCCTCAGGGCAAAGCTGTGCCGTTTCTCATCTCTTTGTTCACTCTGCATTTTTTTTAGATAGAATTTCATGTAACCAAGGGCAACTGAACTTTTGATCTTGCCTCCATCTTTAGAGTGCCAGGGTTATAGGTGTATGTCACCACGCCCGTTCTCACGTGGCACTACAGAATGAACCCAGGGTTTTGTGCAAGCTGGCAAGCCCTCTACCAACTGACCTACAAATCGGCTCCAAACACACTGTTTTGAATATATAAAGCGATCAGTGCTTTAATCAATCGCTAACAGTGTTTGCTGATTGTCTCACCTTGGGCTCTGAAGAGTCACTTCCGAGTGGCCCCCTGGCTCTTCAGGTCAGGAGCCCAGCCCTCTCTGAAAGGTCCCCTGCCGCCCTGCACAGTGAGAGGTCCCAGGTTAAAGCTGTGTGTTTCCTGTCTTGGCTCTTTTTCACAAGTCATGCTTCCTTCCTTTTAGGGTAAAGCTGTCTCAGAGGTCGCAGTGTGGCTGCTGCTTGGCTTTCATCTCTTCGAGACTACTCCTGGGTTGAGCTAGGAGCTTTTGAGAGAATTCCGAGCAGTTCATTCGCTTCCAATTGCAGGACCGACGAAACTTTCCCCTTTGTATCCTGTTTTCTGTTACACTGAGAAATTTGGCCTCTAATGAAATTGCTTTCTGTTTCCCTCCTGCAGCTGAGCGGCTTCTTCTCTTTCCCTGTTTCCAGTCCTCCTCCTGCCTCTGCTCCCCACGCTGGGATTACACACATGTGCCGTCATGTCTGCCTAAAATTATTTCCCCCCCCCCACTAGTCTTAAAGAGTTCCCTTTCCGATTGATCTTGTGTCTGTTGTAGGACACATTACCTCTTTCCAAAGACGAAGTTGTAAGTGTTGCCACCTTTAACCCTGTTTTTCCATCTAGTTCTTTCCTTCCCACATAAAGGAGCCACTCTTGTGTATCTGCCATGAACCCATTTTTTAAAATTTTAAAAATCATTAGCAGACACACACATACTCAACACGTATTTGCACGTATCACCGCCCCTCCCTCCACTCAAACACAGCTGGAGTAGCATACTCTTCTGTCCCGTGTGTTTTGTTGTCACTTCCTGTCCTCTGGAAAGCCCGTGCCAGTGCAGAGTCCTCACCCTCTCTGTCACCTGCCCAGCCCTGCATCATGAACATTGCATTTGACATCTGCTGAGGGACACGTGTGTTGTTTCCCAATACATAGACTCTGCATAATGAATGACCACATGCCCGTGGCCTCTCCGTGGTTTTTCCTCCCTGTCTTTTCTGAGGCCTCTTCCTGCTGCCTCTACTTCTAGCTACACCCGGGCTGGAGGTGTTTGTCCAGTAGTTATGGTTTCCACGTGGATGGCCCCAGGCTGTGGACTGTAGGAAGAAAGTCTAGGTGTGCATAAGGCCTTAGCATTCAGAGTTGTCTGTCCTCGGTATGTACTCTCTGAGCTGAGTCTTTCTGAGTAACTTCTGAGAGCCACCTTTCTGAGTACTCTGGATTTCCACTTGCAAGCTGGCTATCACAGGCTAGGAAGGAAACACCATCCAGCTGGGGCGCTAAATGAAAACGTACTTTCCCGGTGTGAGTGTATGCGCATGCGCATGTGTGTTTGCGCGAGTGTGTACACAGCACAGAACTACTAACACAGTTGGATATACAGCGGGGAGGGCCTCATCTCCGAGTCCGTAGTACTTCAGAGAGGATGGGATGCCGGAAGGAGGATAGAGTGGGGCTGGTGGGCACAAGATGTCCCGTGCACACAGAGGCGTCTTTTCCTTCCTTACCGGAGGGCCTCAGTCATCTCCTTCCACCTACTCTTCAGCAGGCTAGGAAAGCCTGACAGCTGCTTCCCACATCCTCTGAGGGCATTTTATGAGTCTCCTGTGAATTTGGGTCCTTAGGCTTCGAGCTGGCCTTCCATGCTTCGGGTCACAAGCACAGCAGCAGGATACACAAACGGTGTCAGGTCATCCACGCAGGGAGAGGCTCTACAGACTTGCAGGTCTTGTTTTTGTGACCTGGACTGTCTTGGGGAGATGCTGCTACTCCGACAGCTTCCAGCGTATGGGCAGCACATTAGCTTAGCTCACAACCCACAACCTCACGCTCCCAGGACATGTGACAGATTCCCACAGAACCCAGCCTGCGCCAGACTCTCCTCTCCTCCAGGCTTGCTGTCCTTGGACTTCACACCTCCAAACTTTGACTTTTCCGCTAATCAAAAAAGTCTCCTACAACCTTCAAATCTCTTAGGAAAATGCCCTTCTGTAGGTTATGACTAGTGTTTGACAGCGACGGGAACAAATGAGCCACGGCTGACTATGCGTGACAGAGGGCTTATGGGGGATATGCCATTCGTTCATCCACTTTCTCCCTCTGAGTCCCTAGGATCAGGGACAGATGGAGGCAGGCAAAAGCTCACAGTGGCTCTTTTTATCCTAGGGAGTCCAGGGGCACACTGGGCAACCGTGCCCTCTCACACGACAGTATTTTCTTTCCTGAATCGGGACAGGACCCTGCTCGGCCTGTGCGGGTGTTTTCCCAAGAAAATGTGTGTGACCGAATCAAGGCTCTGCAGGTAAGTGTTTGCTTTACGCTGTCATGTGGGTGTCTGTCCAGGGTTAATTCCAGAATTTTCTATGTGATTTCAACTTAGCACTTTATACAACTGAAAGTAGAGTCACTGGTTCTTTACAGTTCTGTCAGGCAAGTTAGTCACATTGTGACTCACTGTTGGTGACTGCTTCATGAGTAAGGACGGCAGTGAGGGGGCAGGGGGACAGACATGCGGGTCAGTGTTCTGCACTGCACAGGGGTGGTGAAGTGATTTCCTGAATGAATGAGTCAGCAGGAAAATTTGTTGGAAGGTGTTATTGATAAAAAAAATCCTAAGAATGGCTACTGTTCCTTCAACCTAGTTAAAGATACAATGTAATGTGAAAATGGGGCCACCGCCTCCAGGAGGCATTCCTATCAAGCGGACAGAAGAAACCGGCATGAGCTCTGAGGATGATGGGCTGCCCCGGAGCCCCCCAGAGACGTCCCTGCTGCATGATGTGGGTCCAGGCACGAATATAAAGGCAAGTGTTTTCATCCACGCCTGCCCCTAAGCGCCCCTAGATCTCTGGAGGCCCTCCATGTCTCCCTACCAGATCTCCATGAGGGAGGGAGACTGTGCACTGTCGTTTTGTGTGGCTGTGTGGTCAGTCTGATGACGTCAGCTCTGTGCCTTGTCTTTCTTCTTTTTTTTTTTTTTTTTTTTTTTTTTTTTTTTTTTTTTTTTTTGCCTTGTCTTTCTTATCTGAGCAGACGCCCAGACCCAGCGTGCTGCTGAGCATCTCCCCTGCTCTCATGACATTGGCCAGAGAGCAAACTGAACAGTAAACACGGGGAAGCATTCAGCTCAGTGCCTGAGTCTTGACCCCAGGAACCTGTTGGTTTGGTCGAGTCACATGAGGCCCTCTGGGGAAAAGGCAGGCCAGGAAGTTTGACCAGCAGTGTCTGCCCTCAGCCACAGGAGGAAGTGATCCTAAATGTTTCACTCCCCAAAGACGCTCTCTCAGGAATAAACAACCCAGTATGGTGCCATTTTAGTTTGTGGTAATAATATTAATATCACCATAATGTATTCATACCTAGATGAGAAAGCATGACCGTTTTCTCCATATTAACTTGCCTTGCTGAGTGCAGATGAAATTGGAATGATCCAAACTATATTAGCCCTTGAGAAACAAATAAGAGCGGTGTTTGGTAGCTGTGCAGCACACCTGTCTTGACCATCCCTGGATCACATTTACCACTGGCCTGGCCAGGGCATTGCTTACAATGAAACTATAGAGTTACCACTTCTGGGTTGCTTGGAACTGTATTCAGTTACCACTCAACTTTGGTACGCAGAAGCCCCACCACCACCCACCCCGCCACACAGATATACACACACAGACACAGACACAGACACACACACACACATACACACGTGTGTACACGCAGTGCACACTAGTTATTTTTGTAGTTGTGAGCTCCCAGAATATTACTAATAAAAGGTCAGGACATGTGATGTGGCTGATTTTAAGTGAGCTCTAAGCTTGGGAACCCCCATGGAGCTGCCTAGAGAATTACTCCCTGAATTTGCTCACAGTAAGTGTAGGGTCTGGGGACAGTAGGCTACGCACCTCTGCTCTTCAACTTCAGGAAGGGCTGGATGATGGGAGATTGGTCTGCGCTGTTGCCTTACTCTGTGGAGTAAGACTGCACCTCTTAGCAACTTAAAACACGCCCCTGTACAATTGCAATGCCCCTTTTTCAGAATTGGCGATGGTGTACCTCAGCTCTGTCGGGAGCCTCCTGCGACTCATCTTTGACTTTACTCTCCTCTATCCCTTGACCGACTCGCACAGCAGCCATTTTTACCTGCAGTTGGCTGGATCGGGCAGGATGGGGACTCAGCTTCATTCATTGAAGACAGAGCTCAGCTCCAAACCTGATCTCTGCTGCAGTGTGCAAATTTTAATAAGCCGAATGGGGACTACCCGTGCTGGGCCAGCACTTACCAAATCTTTTGTTCCTATGGCTATTACTGTTTATTTTAAAATAAATTCTGAGATTTTTGTCGGTTATTAGGTAGTATACCCAGTCTACTTTCATCACAGGAAACCAAACTTTGGGGATGGTAGTGCACTTGAGAGGCAAAGGCAGATAGATCTCTGTGAGTTCAAGGCCAGCCAGGACTACAGTGAGAGACCTTATCTCATCAACAAGCAAACAAATGATGTAAATATAACACTAATATTTAGTCCAGTGTTCCAATAGGATCGTGCAGGTTTTTGTTTTGTTTTGTTTTTCATATGTCTGTGCTTCCCTGCTTGTTTAAAGGTGACAGGGTTGTTCTCAAAACCCAGCACATCCCAGAGAGTCTCTCTCTTGCCCTTGCACTGACTGATTTTTGTCTCAACTTGACACAACTAGAGTCATCAGAGAGGAAGGAGTCTCAGTTGAGGATCCTTACAGATCTAGTGAACAGTGGGGGAGGGTCCAGCTCATAGTGGGTGGTGCCATCTCTGGGCCGGTGGTCCTGGGTTCAACAGGAAAGCAGGCTGAGCAAGCCAGGGGGAGCAAGCCAGTGAGCAGCATCTCTCCAAGGCCTCTGCATCAGCTCCTGCCTCCAGGTCCCTGCCCTGTTTGTTTTCCTGTCGTGACTTCCTTCCCTGATGAACAGCAATGTGGAAGTGTAAACAGAATAAACCCTTTCCTCCCCACATCTGCTTTTGGTCGTGGGGTTTTGTCGCAGCAATAGAAACCCTGACAGAGACCCCACCACACATATCTGGGCTGCAGGCGCTATAGCATTCTCGCTTTGTTGTGAAACAACTTTGCAGGACAGCCTGCCTGCCAATAGGGCAGTCCCAAGAAGAGGCTCGCTGTGTTCAGTGGGGCAGGTGTCTTAGGGTGTTTCTCTCATTCTTCCATGTGGCTGCCAGAAGCCTCTTCCCTACTGGCGGCACATTTGCTTACTGCCAGTTCCTCCCTGAGGTGAGCTCACCATATGGAGGAAGAAAGCCAGGCTCCCTGTGAGGCTGTAAAGACCCTTTAGAATGAACAAAGAAAGCTTATCAAATGAAAAGCTTTTCAGAGGGCGGGTACTTTCTGTGACCTGCACCCTGATATCTCACTACTGGGCCACATTCCAGCTTGAAGAAAACAGCAGGTTCTTTTACCCCTAGAGACAACTAGGCTAGTCTGTTTTGTTGTTAAGAAAATCCTATGGCTTTAGTGTTGCCCTTGCCCTTTGACCTCTTAGTCACTTGCTTTAAAGGGGCATTCTAAAACATTCCCTGGGGCCAGGCATGGTGGCGCATGTCTTTAATCCCAGCACTTGGGAGGCAGAGGCAGGCGGATCACTCTTGTAAGTTGAAGGCCAGCCTGGTCTACAAAGCGAGTCTAGGACAGCCAGGGCTACACAGGGAAACCCTGTCTCGAGAAACCAAAACAAAAAACCAAAAACTAAAACATTCCCTGTCAAGCACCAATTGAAAATATTCTTTCCCAGGTACAGTCTAAATATAGCCCAGAAGCACACCAAAGGAGAGGTGGTAAACAACTATCTCAGCTCCTTGTCACTAAACTAATGCTTAGTGTGTTTGTTCCTTTTACCGTGAAGATCCTAGTGTCCTCATCCGGGCCGCAGTCTCCCGACCACACGAGCAGCAATGCCCCCGTCTCCTCTCGGACCTTGCTTGTCAGCCAGACACCTTCAGTTGACTTCAGCCAGCCTCCAGAATTCTCCTCCTGCCTGGATAACTCTGCCGCTAAACACAAGCTCCTGGTTAAGCCCCGCAATCAACGGTCAAGCAAAATGAGGCGCCTGTCTTCGGTAATTGTCCTTCCTCCTCTGTGTAGGGTGAGATGGGCAGCGTGACAGTCCCACCACTGCCTAGCCTCATGTCCCTTCTGAGCACCTCCGTGGCAGATAAGGTCGCACTGGGAACGGTAGTCTTGCTCATCGTTTGAACCTTGAATCGGACATCTCTCCCTTGGATAAACATCCCACTCAGACATTAATTAGTACCTGCGTGGGTTTGTCCATTCCACAAACACCACGAATCCACCGTGTCATGTGTCAAGCCTGACACCTTCCATCCCTGGGCTCCTCTTATCCTGACCAGGCTTAGATGCCTCGGCTCTAGAGAAGGTGAGGGGCAGGGGCCAGGGCAAGCACGGCCAGGGAGAATGACTCACACTGAGAAGGACTTTAGAGAATAGCATCTCCTCTGTCCTGACCTCAAGGCACAATCACGGGTGCTGGAGACTTCCTGACAGGTTAGGCATCTCAGCTAGAGACAAATGGATCTTTGGTTTCAAGGACTTCCTGAAGAGAGTGAGTTTTCTGTGGCATGTGGGAGGTGCTTCGGGAATCAGTACTGGAGGGAGACTTCGGGGTACGGGGGCTACCTTCAGATTAGTGCTACTGGGAAACTTGTATCCATTCTGTGTGTCCAGTGTGTAGACAGAGCCACATGCCATGGGAACCTGATGCGCTCCAGACATGCCTGAACTCCTATGGCGTGGAGCTGCTGTGGAGCGGACAGCAGCATCCCTCCTTGCTCCCCCACCCGCAGCATTGCTGCAGCTCTCATCCCATTTTGTAAAACAAAACAAAAATCCATTCTAAGTCAACCTGGGGAAAAACCTGAAAACACAGTTGATCCTTAATTTAAACCCCTTCTCTGTCCTCCCTTTTTCCCCCTCCCTGTTTGACAGAGAGCAGGCATGGCTCTCTCAAGTTCTCAGAGGTGGCTCTCTTTTCCTAGTGGTCGCTGCCGACCCTCGGCTTCAGGAGCTGCACTGGAGGCATCTGCCCATCAGTACACGCAGCCACAGAGGCCTGCCTCCTGCCCCTGATGGCCTTCCGTAGGCTTCCAGGCTGACTGCTGTGGCACAGTGGTAGCAAAGGGCCGCATCCTGCCCCTTCGGCTACCGTCCAACCACAGGACACTTCCATAGAGACCTGATTCTTTGGGCTCCAGTGGACAGTGGGGTCCTACTCTCCCTTCTCTTTCAATCTCCCTTAGCAATGCAGGACCTCTTTCTTCATCTCCCCAAGCCCCAACACACAGGCCCTCCCAGAGCTCCTACATTAACCCCTTCCAGTCCACACAGCTTTCCTTGCTGGGGTATTTTCGGCTGTGTCACCAGGGTGTAAATTCTCTACTCCATGGCATTAAGGCTCTGAATCCTTTATAAGCTCTAAAGTGATGGTTCTTAACCTGTGAGTCATGACCCTTTGTTGGGGGCGGAGTGGAAATCAAATGACCCTTTCACAGGGGTCACATATCAGATATCCTGCATGTCAGATATTTATATTATGATTCATAACAGTAACAAAATTACAGTTATAAAGTAGCAAGGAAATAATGCTATGGTTGAGAGAGTCAGCACAACGTGAGTAACTTGCATTAAAGGGTCACAGCATGAGGAAGGTTGAGATCTACTGTGTTTGAGTACAAGGGAAGAAAATACGGTCTGGGGAGGTAGCTCAGCAGGTACCGTGCAAATGGAAGAACCAGTGTTTGGAGCCCCAGAACTCTGGTAAATGCTGTGTGTATGTGGCAATCCCTCTAATTCTACCATCAAAGGGTCTCCCAGAGCAAGCTGGCTTGTGTGAACCGGGCCATATCAATGAGTTCCGGGTTTGATTGAGAGACCCTGCCTCACTAAATGAGATGAAAGATGGGTTAAGGATAATTCCAGGCATTGCATATACCGGTACCTATAAACATATGCGTCCACACAGTGTACCCACACATACACACACATACATACATGTACACACGGCATACAAGCATAGACACATACACACACATAAAAAAAAAAGACAAGACAAGGGAAAAAAGAATAAAAAGTATTTTTACTAAAAGAAGAAATCTCTGTCTTCCACAATGAAACCCTGGCCATCAAGACTGATTCTTTTTTTTTTTTTAAGATTTATTATTTATTATTATGTATACAGAGCTCTGCCTGCATGTACATCTGCAGGACAGAGGAGGGCATCAGATCACATTACAGATGGTTGTGAGCCACCATGTGGTTGCTGGGAATTGAACTCATGACCTCTGGAAGAACAGTCAGTGCTCTTAACTGCTGAGCCATCTCTCCAGCCCCAAGACTGATTCTTATTACAAAGTTGAAATGCATTTGAGTGCACTTGGCTGAGCCCCTGGCCCCCACCCCAGCACAAGTTGGGGGGGGGCTAGCTGCTGGTTATTGCCTCAGTGTTTTACCCTGCCACACAGAGCCACACTCTGCCTGTGATTCCAGGCAGGTAGTTGGAGCAGGATGCCTGTAAAGGTCCTTATACCACTTGGTCCTCTGGTCCAGCCAGGCAGTGCCAAGAATAAAGAATGTTGACAGTCCATTTTAATAGGAGCACTGAGACTGGATGGCTAGGTCCTGTGTGGTGACTGGAAGAGGTGTCAAACATATGACCCAGAGCTCAGACAGAGACTGGTGCCTCCTGTCGGCCCTGCTGTACTGTCATGGGTTGTCAGCACCATCCGCCTAAGGATTACTGTACACTGTCCTGTGTACTTCCTGGCAGGGTGACACAGGCATACTGCTAGCCTTAATTGATGCTACATCTTTGGTGCACCTGAGCAGTTCTGGTTCCAGAGTGCCAACGTTCTTGACGTCTTACAGGAGGAAATGCCAGGGAGACTGTCTAGATGGAGTGGACACAATGTACCCCAGCAGTGATGGGGAGGCTGAACGCCTCCCTGCTGCAGCTAGCCAGAGGTCCCAGGTCATGCAGAAGCCCCCCCCTTTGAACTCCACTCAGCACCCAAGTACTCCCAATGCCAGCCTTCATCCCATCCTACCCTGTCCCTCCTTAGTTACCTCCTGTAGCAGCCAGTGGCTCATCAGGAAGGCGCTCTAGCCGTACTGGATTTCCCACCCGTCAGCTGAATTGGTTTAGGTTCTTTGGCATCTGAAATCATGAGCCCTCATGTCCCATGGAGCCCTCCACATTACTAATTTCCTACAGAAGCAAAAGACCAGTGATATGACTGCGTCAAGAACCCGCCGCTCTGGGGGGGAAAAAAAAAACCTTGTATAGATGTCTTCCTTCAACTGCTTTTGAAAGCCAGAAGAAGAGAATTGTGGATTTCTGGGGAAAATTAGCTTAGGTGTGGTCACAAACATCCCAGACTTTTCATGATCTTTAGCAAGGAGATGTCAGCTGGAAAATGTTAAAGTCACAGCTGGGGATGTAGCTCAGGATAAGAAGAGTTCCCTGGATTTGATCCCACGCATCACAAAGATAAAAATAAAACATCAGCCACATGAACCAGCTCTAACACACCCAGGGTCACATCGCCTACCTTAGAAACAAGAAGGGCAGGGTGTGCTTAATGCAACAACCTGCACAATGCCCAAGTCTGAGGCTGCGAAGGGTCTAAGAGTCAACTGCAGGACCCTTAACCTTTGACTCATCTTCACAGAGTATTTTTGCATGGCCTGAGTCAATCTTGATTTTCATTTTCTTCCTGAAAGGAGTGTGTTTCAACAAAGAGGAAGCCAGGCCATATCCAAATCCCAGCAATCTTTCAGAAGAAAAAAATATGCCACAGGCTGTGTAAGGTGACAAGGGCATTAGAGAGCCAGAGAAGCGCCACCGGGAGCTTGGGCGAGTTTCTCCACAAGAGGCAAAGCTTGAGGGAGTCTGGCAGCAGCTGGTAGTCTGTTCTGGAGGCAGAGAGCTAGAGGCAGCATCTGGCACCATGGCAGGACCCCTGCTTGACAGGAGTGTTTAAAAGCAGAGAGCTTAAGACTAAAAGTTTTGGATTTTTATTCTGTTCACCATGTTTGATCTGATAGACATGACCTTTAAAGAATCTTATCTGGGTTTTCGAGGAGGGCACATCCCTGGAGAGCGATGTCCTGTGCCTGGGTGCTGAGCCTAGGACCAGCGAGTGCCTGCTCACCTGGGACGCTGGTCACCTACCACGAGTTAGTTCAGTCTTGACCAAGGTTTCCTTGTTTTGGACTCCAATGCAAAGAGACAACAGCAACCCATACCTGACTTGGATAAGTATAGGGAGAAACGACATCAACAGAGACCACAAAGCAGGATAGACAGTTGTTCCTTGTGGCTCCTAGTCCCTCTGCTTGGCCCTAGCCAGGCACCCACTTGGATGCATGAGCTACTGTTTTTGGTTTTTGTTGGGGTTGTTGCTGTTGTTGTTTTAAAGACAGGATCTCACTGTAGATAGCTCTAGCTGGCATGGTACTTGATATATAGACCAGGCTGGCTAACCTCAAGCTCAAAGAGATCCGCCTGTCTCTGCCTGCCTGGTGCTGGGATTAAACGTGTGCTGTAAGACTTCCATGCTGCAGGAGTGGCGTTTGTGTTGAGGGCCTCACTGCCATTGATCTGCTGGATTTGTGAGCCAAGTGTCCGTGTAAACCCCTAAGGGCAGCTGAAGATTCCTGTGTGTGGACATTTACTTCAGCACTGGCCTTTGAGAGATCTACTGTGTTTCCTAAACCACATTTTTAGCCCTGGAGGAAGCAAGGAAGGGGTAGGCTGTCAAATATCTGCCATACTGTGATGTCTGTCACCTCTGTTTCTCTTAGAGGGCACAGTCTGAGTCCCTGAGTGACCTGTCATGGACTCTGGAGGAGGAAGACTATGAAGAGAAACCGTCACTCCAGGTCAGCACAGCAGAGAACCCTAGTGCCGGGCAGCGGGATCTCATGCTGGGCAGAAGGCCTGAGCTCGGTGGACCTGCAATCTTGCTGCTCCCTAGCGGGGCCTGTGCCAGGCGTGCTCGCTTACAGCACAGCACAGCAGTCAGCGCGAGCATGGAGGACGGAGGCTGTCCTGGAGATGAACCCTCCAGCCGCCCAGCTACGCCAGAGGTCACTGAGCCCATGGCAGTCTCAGTCCCATGCTCGGAGTCCGCCTCTCTGCCACGAACATCCACATACCATATTCCTCACAGTGAAATCCAGAAGGAAGCGCTGCCCCCTGGGGGCCTGTGTCCCCTAGCGGAGAGCATGTCCGAGGAGGTTGCTTGTGTTTCTGCAGATGTGGAAACCCCACCATCTACTGATGCCCCTGAGGGGGACATGGCCCCTTCCAAGGAGGACTCTGCACCTCCTGAGGGAGACACAGCATTTCCTGAAGGAGACACACTTCCCGGAGGGGATACTGTCCCTCCTGAGGGAGACACACCACCTCCTGAGGGTGTCATGGCACCTCCTGAGAGAGGCATGCCACCTTCCAAGGACGACATGGCACCTCCAGAGAAAGACACATCACCTTCCAACAGCGACATGGCACCTCCGGAGAGGATCATGGCACCTCCAGAGAGAGGAATGTCACCTTTTGAGGGAGACATGGTGCCTCCTGAGAGGATCACGGCACTCCCAGAGAGAGACACGTCACCTTCTAAAGGGGATGTGACGCCATCCAAAGGGAGCATGGAGACTCCTAACGGGGACCCATTACTTCCAAAGAGAGAGACACCACCTCCCGAGACTATCGCAGACACCAACTTGGAGACACCTTCAGATACAGAAGGACAGAACCAAAGTGCCCAAAAGGAGGAGGAGTTGACCCTGGTGGTACCCAGGCCTGAGGGAGCGGGCACAGAGTCTTCCACAACCCCTGCCCCGAGCCCTCCGGGACCCAAGAGCTGCCTGAAGCACAAGGCCTCGGTCCTCAGTGGGTCTCCCACAGAGTCTCCTCTGAAAGAGCCCCGTCCCGTAGTTCAGAACAGGGCAGTTGTGCCCCCGGCCCGCCCCAGGCCTGCGCAGCCTGCGATCTCAGGAGGTCCGGAGAGGACAGCCCAGGCGAGGAAGGGTGAGCGGAGCGCTGAACCCCAGCGCAGCGTTAAGAGGTTCTCCGTGACCTCGAGCAGGGCACGTGCCCGTGCCAGCAGCTCTCGCCATCTGGAACCCTCTGGGCATGTTCCCACAGGGGGCCGTGCACCCTTGCTACGGAGCGGCCTTGCCTGGAGGAGTGAGGCAGCTCTTGATGACCTCCAGGTGCTGCCAGAGCCCCAGGACCAGAAAGCAATGGGTGGTGACCCTCAAGACTCAGGGGACATGGGGGCCGGCCAGGCAGGACCAGGCAAGAGCCTCCAGGATACTGAGCCATGTGCCTCCTCCGTGCAGGAGCCAGCCCCTGGGGAGGACCAGAACCCTTTCCCAGTCAAGCTGCGGTCCACCTCTCTCTCGCTCAAATACAGAGATGCCTCTGCTCAGGAGGCCAAAGCCATCAAGAGGTACAGCGCCGAAGTCAGGCTGGAGAGAGGAAGCCTTACTCTGTTCCCCAAGGATGAACAGAGCCATGCCGGGGCTGCCCCTGCACTGCGAGGTTCCAGGTCCCCCAATGGGCAAGGCAAAGGGAAGACTAGGTCTCCCGAGCTGCCCGGTACCAAGCCACCCCTACCCAGGAAGCCGCTTCTGCCGAGCCTCACCCTGCCATACCCACCCACGGGCCTGGATGCTAGCCCTCAGGAGTCCGAGAGACTCATAGCAGTCACCCTGCCTCCTGAGCCCCGGAAGGAGAAGGCGCCCCACCAGGGAGCTGGTAAGAGCAAGGCGCGTTGTTCGAATAGACGGGCTAGAGGGAAGCCATGTTTGCTGGACTGTGTTGCTGGGGTAACCACAACGGCTGTAAGAACAGGTATATACCTTAGTACAAAGAGAATTGGAAGAAAAGGTAGAGATTTCTTAGCACTGCTGACATTTTGAGAGTTAGGGAGCTGAGGCTCACGCTAGCTCATGCCTGCACAGGCCTGGGGTTCAATCACTACCGCTGGAAAACAAAATGGGGCTATAGCGATGGCTCAGTGATTAAGAGCACAGTTGCTGCCCCAGAAGAAGACTAGCGTTTGGGTCCCAGCTAACCGGCTGTAACTCCACGTCGGGGGTTCTGACATCCTGTCTGCCTTTGCAGGGCACCCAGACTCAGACATGCACATGCTACAAACAGATACATACAGGAAATCATATGTAGAAATAATAGGGAAATCTAAAAACCGATTTTGTGGAATATTCCTGGACTCTAAATGGGGGTGCAAGTGCTTCTGCTACTTTTGTCTCAGAAAACAAACACTGTGGGTGCTAATTTTGATGCAAGTTTTCCCTGGGTCCAATCTCCTTCTGGGTTGTGAGGGTTCTTCTGACCTTATCCCCCAAGCAAAAATGTCTTCCCCTCCCCTAATCGGGCCTCTGCAGCACAGCCTCACATGGCAGTCATGCTGTGCAGGACCCAAGTCATAAGAAGGTCAGCCTTCACTTCCTGTCCCCCAAGGGAGAAGGTGTTAGGTTCGTCTTTACGACGAACAGGGGCAAAATAAGGTGGTTTTTATCCTCCTTTGATTTATTTATGATGTTCTGGATCAAAAGAAATCTGCTGGAAGTGGGTATCTGCAGCTCAATTAAAGAAGCCACTCACTGCTGGCTCATGCAATTAATGGGAAATAACCCTGTACAACTGGTGTGTGTGTGTGTGCGCACACTCGCGTGCATGCATGCACATTTGTGCCAGTAACAGAGAGATTGGGTCTTTTCCATGGCAAATTTTATTTTAAAATGTTCCAGGCTATTTTTAAATTGCTCCCATAAGTCCAAGAGTCCACTTAAGTACAGCACTGTGGGACAGAGAAGGGGCCAAGCTTGGTGGCTCTGTTGCGACATCCAGCACCCGGGAAGGTAGATGCAGACACGAGGAAAATATCACCAACGCAGTTCAAAGATACGCTGATGTTCTCTGTGTCCACTTAAGAAGTTAGGAAAGCGTGGAGTGGGTTTTAGTTCCTACAGGGTGTGGAAGGTTCCAGCCCTTTGGGTGGATAGCTTTCTTGGTCCCAGAGCCCTTGGGTCAGTCGTGTCATCAGCAAGGGAGTTTGAGGGACAGGTCCAGTCCCCGATGGTGGCCCACTCTGCGCATTTTCAGTGTGGTACAGAGGCAGCTGTAGAGCAATTTTGGAAGCTGTTTTAATGGCAACGAGAATCACTTTTAGGTGAAATCTTGATCTCAGTACCCTTTGCTCATGGCCCAGGACTGGAAATGTCTCTCAAGGGCCTGGTACTGAGCAGGGCTCAGGGTCACAGGTAGAACTGGAAAGAGAGAAACCCCAGGGGTGACGTCTGGCCCCTTAGTTACATATGAACTCTTCGACTCTATAAGATGTCCAGGAGAGGCAGCGGCAGGAGCAAGGTTGGCCTAACTGTGGAGACCTGGTCGAATGAATGAATGAATGAATGTGCCTGAGATGGTGTGCTTTGTGCTTTGCTCTGATTTACAAAGAGGTGAGACCTTTTTCATTTAGTGAGGACCTTGCTTAAGTAGAAAGTTATCTTACTCATCGGCCCGTTGACAGTTTTTAATCCATAGTAGCAACTGATTTCCAAAGTGAAAGCATCTGGGTTCCTCTACTGGGCACAGGTAATGGTTTATATTTTCCTGAGAAGGGACAAGAAGAAGAATCACCCTTCCTAACAGTCTGATAGGAGCCCATCCTCCCAGAGGGTGTGATATGAGAGACAAATGCCAGGGCCGTGAGTGCTGTCTGATCCCCGTCTTCTCAACCGTACCTTGGGATCTGCATGCTGCCTCGGACGGGCCAGAGCAGAAGCTCAGGTCTGTGTGGTTAAGCCTCACCTGTGTGAAATGGTCCCCACACTGTCCGTGGCTTCATTCATTAGAACGACGTCTACACTCATTCTCACCGCTCCCAAACGATAGCAGCTGGAGGCAATTTGCTTCACATAAAACATGTAGCCAATGGAAGATTTAGTGACGACGGTCATCTGTTTCCACCTGGTAATTAATTCTTGCGCTTTCTTTTCTTGTGGTGCCTGAGTTCACAGGTAGGCTGCTGTGTGTCCCACCCTCCTCCTAGGCGTGCGTCATAAAGTGCGAGTGTAGAAAGAGTGTCCCAGCTGGGTACACAGCTGTACACTCTGCTCAGGTGACTGCAGCTGCCCTGTCCCCTGCACTGATGCTTCCCTTGTCCATCCAAACCATGTGTTCCCTTGGAAAGGAAGGAGGGACCTTTCAGCATGGGATGAGGACAGGAGGCACAGAAATTGTACTTAACACAGGAGCCCAGTTTGCCAAAGGGGCGGCACATCAGGGGCTAACATACAATGGTTACATAAGGCCAGTGCTCTGCTCTGTGTGTGTGTGTGTGTGTGTGTGTGTGTGTGTGTGTGTGTGTGTGTGTGTGTGTGTGTGTGCACGCACGCTTGCGCACTCCTCTGCACACAGTAGGCTTATTTATAGACCTGAGCCACAATTTGCTGATCTGCCCTGAGAGGAAAATGGCCTATGGTTAGCGAGCTTGTTCATTTTCCCAGACACTATCCTTCGTCCTGTCGGACCAATCCATTTCAGAATCTAAATTACAGGTCAGGAAACAACTTTATGCACACATGGTAGGAATTATTTTTAAAAGGAGGTGGTGTCGTGTTTTGAAAACTTCTGAAACACGTAAAGCAGAAAAAGTTTGCTGTGAACCAGGTATTTTGGCACACGCTTGTAATTCTAGCCACTTGGGAGGCAGAGGCAGGCCTATTTGAGGCCAGCCACTGCAGCCTCGCAATATTCTATCTCAAAATAATGGTTTGGTGTTTTTTTTTTTTTAAAGAAGGTAGAGAGGTTATCTTGTATGTTAATTTGCTTTTTATTATTGTGATAAAAATACCAACAGCAACTTGTAGAGGAAAGGGCTTATTGAGTGGACACACCCTAGTCACAGTCCATCATCAAAGGAAGCCAAGACAGAGACTCAAGCAGGGCAGGAATTGGGGGGAGGGGGTTAGGAACTGGAGCAGAGGCCATAGAGACAGCTGCTCATTGGCTTGCCTCCAGGCTCCTGTCCTAGGAGCTGCCCAGGGGTGGCGCTGCCTCCAGCGAGCTGCCTCCTCCCCTGTCGGTCAGTCTGGTGGAGGCATTTTCTCAGCTGAGGTTCCCCCTTCCTCGATGGCTGGCTTGGCTGACAAAACCTAACAGCTCACCTCACACACGCCAAGGCTGCGCTTCAGTCTCCTCGGCCTAGCCTGATTCTTTTGGAGGAACACCCATGTGTATCTTGAGGGTGGTTGTTACTGCTGTTGTTGTTGCTGCTGCTGCTGCTGACCTTGTTTTCTGGCCTTTCCTGTGCTCCTCAGTATCTGACTCTCTCAGAAATGGGAACATTTTCGCTGTGGAGAAAGAGTTCAGATCAGGGACTCCCAACCTCCTCCAAGCACAGTGACCTCTCCCAAGTGAAATCTGGAAGAAGACAGATCAGCAGTTCTCAGAGGTGGCTGGGACGCCTATCACGAAGGACAAGTGAATTCCTTAGCGTATTAGCTCTAGTCCATATCCTGTCTGTGACAATTGCAAGAATCCATGCATGTGTTAAAGCTCAGAACTTAACAACAAAAAGGGAGAATTTCACAGTGTGTAAAATTTATTCTAATTTTCATTTTACTGAGTGCAACCAAGAGTGACCCTAGTGGGTTTAGAATATGGGGGGAAAGTAGATTCTAAGAAATAACACGAAGAGTGACAGTAAACTAGAAGTCACAGCTAGTCTTGAGATGCAGGGCTATCACTGGCTTAGATGTAGTGATTGTAAGAATAACCCAAGAGGTGACTTTGCATTTCTATATTTATCAGAAAGCACACACACACATCTCAATATGTTCCAGGCTCAGTTATCGCTGATAAACAAAATGGTTTCTGTTACAAGATAAACACGCAAGATAGACCTCAGTTCACATTTTCAGAGAAGCCACAACGGACTGTCTAGTCAAAATTCTTCTTTTTTAGAAGCGGCCAGTGCCTTTCACATCTAGGTTTCCACTCCTTTCTTTATCCTGCGTTGCAGGCACAGTGCTTTCTTGGCATTTTATTCTTCCCGTAAGTTCTCTGATTTTTCTAGTCTTCAAAGCCAAACTTATTGTTCAACGTTTCTTGACACCAACTGTCCTATTGTTGCTGCTGCTGCTGCTGCTGCTGCTTAATTTTCATGGTTCTGGGGGTCAAATCCAGGCCCTTGCATGCCCTCAACTGCCAAGTTCTACCCTGATTTCCTGGCTTTCTCTGAGTGAGCTTTGCACTTAACACTTACCTCAATTTCATCATGTAGCTGCGCTGTTAATACTGGGTTGTTGACAAATAATGTTTCTAGGAGACTTTTTAAATATACAAGACACAGACACCTCCTCCCTACCCCTCTCTGAGTGTCATCTAAACCCTGCCCTACAGGAAGAGCCATGCTGCAGGCCTGCCTCTCACATACTGGGATAGGCACATGAATGACCTTTTTCTCGTCACAACATGCTACCCACATTGCCTTGCCATTTGCTATTTGGAGTCCACAGTAAATCAAATACATCTTTCATTTTCAGTTTGAGTGGCTCGGCCCTATCATCTTAAGCACTGTCTATTATGTGTACCACCTGATGAAGGGCATTGTGCTTGTCTTGAGTCTATTTTTTCCTCTTTGGTCACTGTCCTGGCTAGTGTGATGTGTCACCTTGACACAAGCTAAAGTCCTTTTATAAGAGGGAACATCAATTGAGAAAATCACCCCCACCAGACTGGCCTACAGGCAAACCTGTGGTGCGTTTTCTTGATTGACGTTTGACGTGGGAGGGCTCAACTCACCGTTACCAGTCCCAGCCCTGGGCTGGTGGTCCTGGGGAATATAGTCAAGCAGGCTGAGAAGCCACGAGGAGCGAACCAGTAAGCAGCACCCTCCATGGCCTCAGCACTATTTCCTGCCTCTGGGTTCCTGCCTTGAGTTTCTGCGCTGGCTTCCTTCTGTGATAGACTGTGGTGTGAATGTGTAAGATGCTCTCCTGCCCAAGGCCTGGATGTTTTTATCTCAGCAATAGAAACTCTTAACAAAGACTGTCACTGTACTGTGGTCACCATTCTAGCCATTCTCACTTCTGAGTCACACTGTGGGCTCTCCCCAAAAGTGGACTCCAGTGCACTGTTTACTAGGTGACTCTAGATTGTCTCCCGTGACGACTGCATGGATCCTTCCAGCACAGTAGAGATTGTTCTCCACACCACCTCCTGGGTGTTAGGTGCTGTTGGTTAGTCTGCGCCCCACCCCTACCCGACAGGAAGGAAGAAAAATGCCAGTCATGTTGTCCAACGTGATCAGTGAGTTTCGACCATCTCAACAGAAGGCGCTCTTACTTTCCCTCAGTCCACACCAGTCTCCCATTGTTGGTTTTTTCAGCACTGGGAACTGAACCCAGGCCAGGGTAAATACTGGGCAGGTGTTCTCACACCATAGACCCCTGGCACGGAACTGCCATCGGTAACCTGACCCTTCCCCGACCCCCGTCCAGTTCTCTGCCCAGAATCACCATGGGCTGTTTCTCTTTAAAAAGTCTCCATGCCTTCCAAACATGTGGAGGAGAGTTATAATTCCTGTGGGCACTCAAAGGCTTTTTAGATTAGGGCCAGAGTGAGCAATTCTGCATTCTAAACCTATTTGCCTCCCCTCAGGCCCTGGGCTCCCCTCCAGTCTCTCTCCCTCTCCCTCTCCCTCCCTCCCTCTCTCTCTCTCTCTCTCTCTCTCACACACATACACACACACACACACACACACACACACACACGGAAGCACACCTTACCCTGGCACGTCCCACACATCACACACTCTGCGTGGGAATCACACATAACTCTAACCTGAGCAACATGGATTTGCTGGGTTTGCTCTCCAGACTCAGTTGAGTTTCTCAAACTCTGGGTGTATTTCTTTGTATGTAAAATGAGGTTGTTGCCAATATGGGTTATGGGAACACAGAACAGCAAAGGCATTTTCTCTGTGACACATGACGTCATTTCACAGTACAGAGCTATTTTCCCAAGGAAGTGTCAGTTTCCTCATCTGAGTGGCAGAGAACACACAGAGGCCAGAATTCTTCTCAGACCGAGGTGCCAGTCCACAGATGGAGAGCACCAGACTGTGTGTGGGCAGGATGTAGACGTTCAGGACCCACTTACCAACCCGCCCCAAAGTAGCAATGGTGGAGCCTTGTAGGCCTTCCTATGACAAGCAGAGCCACAGCTCTGGACTCCCCCCCCCCCCCCAGTGCGAGGACTGGGGCAGGTGTGGACACCTCACATACTCTTGAGTCTCCTAGGAGATACTCATGGGATGCTGGGCATGTGTTTCCTGTAGTTGAAGACCCTGGAGGGATTGGTGGCTAATCCCAGCTACTTATAGACACTGGGTAGAGAAGGCTTCTCTGTTACTTCCTGTTGTCCCGATGCCTTCTCTGATGAGCTATTATGAGGAAAAGAGAACCCGCAGGGAGCCACTGAAACCCAAGAGGCCTAAAAGTTGACAGGAATTTTCCAGAGTCCTTCTGGACATCTGTCAAGCATAGGACAAGCTCAGTAAGAGAGTGGCAGGTGTCAATCAAAGAGCTCTCTTGTTCTCCCACACCCACTTGTCCTTCTGGCCTTGCAGTCATTGAGAAGGGAGCCCCAGCTCAGACACCTTGCCTTCAGAGAACAGGAAACTCTACTTGACTCGGCTGAGGGACTGTGTGTTCCCAATTCCACCTGGGGCAGTTTTGGCTTCCGAGGGACATTTGCACCTCTCTAGAGACAAATAGGATCATCATGAAGCGCATGGAATGAAGGGAGGAAGGTGGTGAATGTTCTCCAGGGCACAGGGCAGCCCATCCATGCCATAGAATTACAGAGCCTAGGATGAATAACTCTGTCTTGGCCACTCAGAGTGAAAGTTCAATGGGGAGGAAGTAGGTGTATCAGAAATTCATGGGGCTGCACACCTTAATATGGTGTGCATGTTACTACTCCGTAAGTGAAGGTGAAAAATCAGAATGACTGTGTTCCCATCTTAGCTTTGTTACACAGTGGCCATAGGCATTGGGAGTCTCTAGCGGAATTAGGGCTTACTTAAGATGCTTAGAATAGCCCACCAAGAGCGGTAGCGCCCTTGGAAGGCCAAGAACCTACAAATTGCCTAGGCCTTGAGGCTGGGTGCGTCAGCAGCTGGAATAGTCCAGCAATGGCTTGCGCCAGAGAGGCCATGACCCAGTAGTGGGTCCAGCCTGGCACTGAAGACCTAGAAGGCTCTTAAAGAGCTAATTGTCCTCTGTCCATACTGGAAGCATGAGCTGGGGAGGCGGGAGGAGACACAGAAATTAAACCAAACTGGTTTCTGATACCAGCAAGTAAATGGAAGAATCCTCCTCCTTCTGTGTCTTTTTTATCTGGGCTGATACCAGAAGGTGCTACATCCATTAAGGCAAGTAAGACCCATACAGGCTCATCCACAGGCCAACCTGACATAGACAGTCCCTCAACTGAGTCATGACATGTTGGCATTTAAAACCAACCAGCCAGGCGGGGCATGGTGGTGCACACCTTTAATCCCAGCACTCGGGAGGCAGAGGCAGGTGAGTTCGAGGCCAGTCTGGTCTACAAAGTGAGTCCAGGACAGCCAAGGCTACACAGAGAAACCCTGTCTCGAAAATTAAAATAAATAAATAAAAATAAATAAATAAAATAAAACCAACCAGCCTGGACAAGTAATCCTTGGCAAGTAAGTGACGTAATTCCATCAGCCTCTTGGTAGGGGTCTGAAAAATAGATGCCGAGGAGGCTTGTGAATGTCTGAGCACCATGCCTGCCAGGGTTTGGATTGTGAAGGCCTTTCAAAGGCCCACATGTCATGTGTTGAAGACTTGGTTCAGGTTTGGATTGTGAAGGCCTCTCAAAGGCCCATATGTCATGTGTTGAAGACTTGGTTCCGGCTCGTAAGCCTTCTGGGAGTAGAAAGAATCTTTGGCAGGAAGGAGATTAGGTGAACCTTTGAAAGAAAAGGACTACAGTCTCTTCCTGTCCCTGTTTTGTTTCCTGGGTCACAAGAGGTGAACAGGTCTCCTCAGCCACAGGTTTCTGCCATCATGTCTTCTGCCGCCACAGGCCCAAAGAAACAGGGCCAAGTGGGCATAGACACCCTGACACACCTTGAGCCAAAACAAATATTTTCTCAGTTAGAGTTAAGTCCAGCCAGTGCTTTGTTGTAGTACCAGAAGGTTAACAGTGCCTCTCCGAGAAGTGAAGGGGAGCAGAACTCGGTTCTTACCACCTCTTTGGTTGGAGGTCGGGAGGCCTTACCCATCCGCTAAGGCTTGGTGAGGGAGGACCCAGTTGTGTGCCAGGCGGGAGATCGTCACTCTGCAGACAAGGGTCATCCCTGAAAGTGGTCACTCACTCCTTCTTGGTCACTGGAGGCAGTTCTCATGGGGTTCCCGTTGTTCCTGGTCAGGAGGGCAAGGCGCTCTCTCTCTCACAGAGGATGTTTGTGCGTCTTTCAGGTTGTAGGGAGAAGGTGTCACACAACACAATAGTTTTCGTCTTCCCATTATTCTGCTGCAATTCAAAATTATTTTCAAATAATTGTCCCCCAAATCCTGCGTTCTCACAAGATCCCAAGTCTATCTGAGGCAGGTGACAGGAACCTGCTGGCTCTGGGCTGAGAGCTGGGCTTGGGACGTTGCTTTGGGCCTGAGAGACTAGTTTTAATTGCACAGTTAGTTTGTGGCAGTTAAGAAAAAGATTGTCCTTTGGGCCTAGCAACCCCCGCCCCCCCCCCCACACCCTAACACACCTTGGCTCCCAGGTGCCTCACTGTGAGGTGTAGACATTGGGCTGGGCCCGTCTGAGATGCTTGCCTATCTTACCTGGCCAGCCATCGGGCATCAAGCTCTTGCCTTGAGCGAGGAAGAGATCCTGACAAGGCACCTGGCCCTCAGGATGCCCCAGGAGAATGTGCCTGCACATGGCTGACCAGGTTCCTGGCTGCACGCCACGTATCTTGCCCAGATATGAGTCATTTGTTGTTTTGTAAACACCTTCTCAGCACGTTTGACCTCTGGGCAGGAGAACTTTGAAACACAACAAACTAGCACAAAGTAGGCCCTTCGCTGTGAAGACAGAAAATGCCTTCTGTGTGTTCCAGCTTGAAGGTGTGCCCTGTGCAAAGGAAGAAGTGTGGAGTACCTTACAGAGACCAGCGGCCACACAAAGGGCGAAGAACTAGTTGGGTCCTTACAGCTCTCACCATCCTGAATATATAAGCCAGGACCATTGAGAGTGAAAATGGCTTTTAGAAATCATGATTTAGTTATTTGGTGTGTGTATATACACTTACAGGCAGGTGTCTCATGGTGCATATGTGGCGGGGGTGGGGGGGGGCGAGAACAACTTTGGGAGCTGGTTTTTTTCTTTCCAGCATCTAGGTCCTGAGGTGTGTGGGGGAGGGGTCTAAGTCAGGTCTTCAGGATTAACAGCAAGTACCTTTACCTACATACAGAGGCTTTCCTTCACCCTGTCTTTGGGTTTGAAGACTGTTAGAGGAGCTGTGTAGGTCAGGCAGAGGTGAGTTTGGCTTGTAGATGGAAATTAAAACCACAATAGAAGTCTGAGGCTGGGGCTGGGGAGATGGCTCAGTGGTTAAGAGCACCAACTGCTCTTCCAGAGGTCCTGAGTTCAATTCCCAGAAACCACCTGGTGGCTCACAGCTATCTGTAATGGGATCTGATTCCCTCTTCTGGGGTGTGTGTGTGTGTGTGTGTGTGTGTGTGTGTGTGTGTGTGTGTGTAGACAGAGCACTCATATATATAAAATAAATGATAAATATTTTTTAAAAAGAAGCCTGAGACTAAAGAAGCAGAGTCAAGCAAGGGGCCTGGTGGCTCACAGCTATCTGTAATGGGATCTGATTCCCTCTTCTGGTGTGTGTGTGTGTGTGTGTGTGTGTGTGTGTGTGTGTGTGTGTGTGTAGACAGAGCACTCATATATATAAAATAAATGATAAATATTTTTTAAAAAGAAGCCTGAGACTAAAGAAGCAGAGTCAAGCAAGGGGCCCCTGGCCTGAGAGGAGGGGATGGAGGAGGACAACGTGGTCCCTGTGGCCTTGCCTGAGGCTTGGAAAGAGATTTCAGACATGATAGTCATCTTCCTGGGAGCTAGGGAGTAGTCAGAGGGACAGCCATCAGAAAGGCAAGTGGAGGGAGGCCCCAGGGTGCCTTGGAGGCTGAGGGGTAAAGAGATTGAAAAGTGAGGGAGGAGACTTCCTTCAGAGTCGCTGGATGCCCTTCCTTGCTCCATTGTGGAAGCAGCTCTGGGGTGAAAGCCCACCTTATCTCTCTATGTGGACAGGAAGCTAGAATCTTCCTGACCCATGTCTAGCACCTAGTGAGTCCAGAGGCTCTTACTTGTTTTCCCCAGTTTTTATTTACTTTTGTGTGTTTATGTGTCAAATGCATGTGTTTGTGTCCCTGTGTACTGTGCATGAACATATGTGTGCGTGTGCACGCAAAGGTCAGAGGCAGATATTGGGCATCTCCCTTGGTTGCTCTCCATTTTATTTTTTGAGAGTGGGTCTGTCACTGACCCTGGAACTGACTAGTTGGTCAAGACCAGCTGTGAGCAGCTCCTGCGGTCATCCGATCTCTGCCTGCCCAGCACTAGGATTTTAAGCACGTGACACCATATCTGGCTTTTCATGTGGGAACTAGGGATCTGAATTCAGGTCCCCACGCTTGCACAGTAGACAGTTTACCTCCTGGGCCACCCCTAGAGTCCCCTTGAAGGAGAGATAAACATGTCGTTTGTTTAGGTCACAAGTGGAGGATGAGAAAAAGACTTGTGAGAGATCAGGTGATGTTTATCCCCTTAGAAGTCAGCCACCGTGTCAGGGAGATTGGTTGTTAACAAGCTGAAAAACATCCTTGACCAAATTCTGATAGGAGATATAAATGTGAGCCAAAACCAGGAGGTGGAGCCTTTGGAGACTTGGGATAGTTTTGGCTGTTCATCGCTCCACTTCGTGATGCTCCTAGAGAGAACCGCTTGAAGGAAGGCTTCAGGGCTGAGGTTCCAGGTTCTGGTTGCTCCAGGTTCCTGCAGAAGAAATCCTGGTGATTACACCCGGAGAATCGTTCCTTGGAACTGATATCCTTACGGTTACATTATTGTAGTCTTTAATCTCCTTTACCTTTTGTTTAGGTTAGTCGGGTTATAAGTGATGTACTTTAGGTTAATAAGTTCGTAATAAAATATATTTGTTAAGAAAACTGAGCCTACTATATCCCCTTGTTTGTACGTACTTTATATTGAAAAATAATATAGGTATAGAAAATCCATACACACTTTTTGGGCAGAGCAGTGAATTTCAAAGTTAGGGGAAATACAAGGTGAGGCCTTTAATCCCAGCACTTGGAAGGCTGCAGCAGGTGGATCTCGGTGAGTGTGAGGCCCGCCTGGGCTACGGAGCATGCGCGCGCGTACACACACACACACACACACACACACACACACACACACACACACACACACACACACACACACACAGCCCAAATGTGTGGCACTAAAGAGACCACAAAGAGACCACAGTGCAGGAATTGAATATCCTCCTGTTGTATCTCATCTGTTAACATGGGCACGAAGGAACTCAGATTTTTTTTCCCCAGGCCAAATGCGTGTTTCCAGGTAACCTCAGAAGCACCTGATCTGAGGTAACAAATGCATTCTGGAAGGAGAGTGCCCTCATCCAGGGAACTGGCGAGCAATGGGCATTGACTGGTGGTTTCATTGGAGTCTAGCACAGGGCTCTGTGTTACGTGGGAGCCTGCTTTGTGGAAAGCCCTTGGCCGCTTTCAGAAGGCTCAGGATTTTTAGATTAAGCTCCAGCAGGCACTGTAAGCCTGAGTTCTGTTTTTAGGTTGCCCAGTGGCTGCTGAAAACCCAGAGAGTGTGTTGACCAGGATCTGTCTGCGAGCCAGGACAGATAAACAGATCAATGAAAGCTTTCAGAACAGAGCTGAAGTTCTTCATGCTGTAAGCAAACACGAGGCGCTGTGTCTGTCGATGTCTACCCCAGAAGTCCCCTTTGCATCTGCTTGTAGTCCCCACGCCCATCATGTAAATCAGAACAGTAGCTGGGGACCTAAAACAAGCAGACAGGGCTGTGCACTGTTTACTGGAGTATGGAGGTACAGTCCCTTGCTCTGTCTTCACCCCCTTGGGAGACGCGATCGCTGGTCCGCCCACTCAGGCCTCTTCCTCCCTGGGGAAGCCTTTAATACCTGGGAAGGAGCTGTGGATAGTCTTTGCAAGAACAGTTTAGGAGCTGGGAAGATGATGTCAGTCAGCTAAAATATTTTTGCCTCACTGGCGTGAGGGCTTGAGTTGACTCCGCAAAGCCCGCCCATTTTCCCTGCACTGAGAAATGGGGGTGGGGCAAAGGAGGCCCTCTGGCTGGCTGGTGAATGATGCTGTCTCAGAAACTAAGGCACATAGAAATCATAGAGATTGAAGAAGATATTCCTGTCAACCCCTGGCCTGGTATGCACATGTATGAACTTGTATGCACACACTCGCACGTGAATGTGCGCACACACATACAAATTGTTGCTTCAAGTAGGACAACACACACCAAGTTTTTAGGAAGTGAAGACAGCATGCTAACTCTGTTCGCGTTTGCCCGGACCAAAACACCAGCTTAAATTTCTCAGCCGAAAGCGTTTATGTCCTGCAGCTCACTGCCTCCTGCCCACAGCTGTGTGATTGACAGCTCTGAGCCTCCAGGCTCAAGCTTTGTGCCAGGTGTCATGTGGGGTGCGGCCCAGCATTTGCGTTTCACCCCCCCCCCCCCCATGCCCTCAGCTGGTCACTTCTAGGATTCTTTCTGGAACAAAACAAAACAAACAAACAGTACGGTTTGAACAGTACAGTTTGTTCTGTTTTGGTTTTCTGAGTCAGGGTTTCTCTGCGTAGGCCTGGCTGTCCTGTACCTCACTGTATAGACCAGGCTGGCCTCAAACTCACAGCCATCCACCTGCCTCTGCCTCCCAAGTGCTGGGATTAAAGGCCTGCTTTACCACCCACCACCCAGCTAAGTTTGAATTTTAATAGGCCCCAAAAATCAAGAAAAATGAGTAAATCAAAATGACGGAAAACGTGTGCCGTCTGAGTCGAATATCCCTGGAATGGCTCAGTGGTTAGGACTTGGGGGAGGTGGCTCCTTGTAGAGTTTCTAAATACAGATAGCTAAGTCACAGATGTCCATAAGCTAAGTCATAAGCCCACTGCCTTAGTTTCCCCATGTTTCAAAAGAGATGGGGAGACGGAAATCAATAAAGTGGTTGTGTTTACATTTATTTATTTATTTATTTATTTATTTATTGGCAACAAAATAACAATGATGGCAGCTGTGGTGGCAATCAGTGCTCTTTAGCATACAATGGAAAGGGGAGCAGGGGACAGGGGACAGGCTCCAGGGGACAGGGGACAGGCTCCATGCTAAGGTTTGGAGGAGGGGGAGGGTTACTTTGATGACTCTTTAGAAACATGTGGGAGGTATAGAAGCAGGTCATCTTGTGGAGTTTTTACACTCATACCTACACACCCTCTTTCAGGGTGTACAGGGTGTAGCCGTGTGCCCAGGGCACATTGCTAGCGCATTGCTAGGCTGAGGCTGTAAACGCAGCCCCAGGACAGGCTGTCTTGAGGATTAACACTTTTATATCTATTTTCCCAAATAGATCTTGAGGGAAGAGAGAATGTTACAGGGTAGGAAGGAATTTTGGGGGAAAAAAACCCTACTTTATCAGCTGCTCCTTGGTGGAGTCCTGTCCTTATAGCATAGTGATGGTTTCCTCAGCTCACAAGCTGTTTCCCCACCACGCAGTTGGGCTGTTTGGGAGCGAGCTCCCCGCTCCCCACCGCCGCAGCATGTGCCCTCTGAAGTGTTCAGCTGTTTGCTCTCTGGCAGCTCCCTGGGGAGTCAGCTCCTCCCAGGCCCTCAGCAAAGGTCCAACAAGTGGTTTCTGGTGTCAGTCAGAGAAATGCGTGGCTGTTTATGGGGGTGTCAGTTACATACCTAGGCATGCTTGGCAACCTAAAGCCCTTGTCCTTCAGGGAAGAGGAACTAAAATGTCACAAGTATTTAACTAAATCCCCAGGAGACTAAAGTCTGTCTATTGAGGACAGATGATAAATAAAGGAGTGTTCGCCTCTGGCTTTATTTGAATTGACACATCCTCAGTGTTCTGGGGCTGACCTTCCGAGCAGATTTAATCACAGAAGAGATTTGATGGTGCAACCTTGACCCTGAGAGTTAATGCTTTAAGGGGGGGGGGCGGTTCACTTACAAACTCCTCGGTCCCTGAAGGCTGCCTCTCTAGCCTTCCCTAGCCTAGGTGGAGCACAGACTCAGAGCAGAGGGTGAGGGCATAGATCATAGTCAGTCAGGCCTGTGTCACAGACCTGTCACCCAGCTCTGCCCATACTTACTTGGGGCAGAGGGTGTGGCATTCCCAAGGCTTGGTATTGTGGGAACCAAGAAGGAAAGAAATGGCTGGTGAGGGAGCTTGGCCACTTCCCTGGGTCAGTGCTTAGTGGGGTTGCTGGCATAGGTCACCTGTCTCATCCTGGCACTGCCTGGCGCAGCTGCAGGGTTTACCTACTCCTGTGGGTCAGCATGTGGACATAGAAACACGAGCACACACTGGTACAGGTGGAGACATTGCCACCCTACAGACGGGCAGCTCAGGGGTGACCCCTCTGCTTGGAATGGAAATCTGGGGCACACTCCTGATACAAGGAAAGAAAAAAAATTACTTCCTGCCGAGCTTAACATAGTTGCTTTGTGTGCAAGGCCACAGTTTCCATGCAAAGACCAGGAAAGAAAACATAAGTTTTCACAGCAGTCCCCCCCTGCCCCCCCACCCGAGGTATGAGCCTTGGGTTTGGTCCATCCTCCAGCAAGCCTCAGACCCCTGCTTCCCTCACCAATCCCTCTTCTGTGAAGTCCCATATAGCTTTTCTGCGTGTTTCTTTTAATTTTTAAAAATTTATGCGTACAAGTGTTTTGCTTGCATGTTTATACACCATGTGTGTGCCTACAGAGGCCAAAGAAAGTGACATAACCCCTGTGGTTGTGAACCACACATGGGACTCAAACCTGGGCCCTCTGGAAGAGCAGCCAGTGCTCTTAACAGTTTATCCTCCCGTCCCCCTCTATGCTCAAATGAAATTATTCAAATGTATGGCATTAAGAATTTACCAGAACCATGTTTTGTGCCTTTGGCCTAAGAGGTGGCTGGAGGGCTAGCTCCCTCACACTGAGAAGTGAGGAGGTGAGAGACTGGTTGGGAATTTAGTCTTACCAGAACTCCTCAGAATATGTTGTTAGCTGAAAGAATGAAGTAGAAACCCAGAGAGAAGCTCCCATTGGTTCCCGTGTGAGGCAGCTGCCTCAGTAGGACAGGGGTGGGGGGGGTGGGGGAGATGGGGGGGGGGGGGAATGGGGGGTGAGGGGGTGAGACAAGCAAAATGAGAACTTGGGGGGGAACCCCTGTCCAGTGAGGGTAAAGGTATGACAGGAGGTGGTAAAGAGGACCCTTTAAGAAAAAAGAACCCAGCTTGGTGAAGACCTTTCCCCAGTCTGTTCTGTTGACAGCGCCCTTGGCCTTACAGAAGCTTTTCAGTTTCGTGAGGTCCCATTTATTAACTGTTGATCTCAGAGCCTGAGCTGTTGGTGTTCTGTTGAGGAAGTTGTCTCCTGTGCCAATGAGTTCAAGGCTCTTCCCCACTTTTTCTTCTAACAGATTTAATGTGTCTGGTTTTACATTGAGGTCTTTAATCCACTTGGACTTTAGTTTTGTGCCAGGTGATAATTATGGGATCTATTTGCATTTTTCTACGTGTAGACATTTAGTTAGTCCAGCACCATTTGTTGAAGATGCTGTCTTTTTCCCATTGTATGGTTTTGGCTTGTTTGTAAAAAAAAAAAAATCAAGGGTCCAGAGGTGTGTGGGTTTATTTCTGGGTCTTTGATTCGGGAGCCTACCGTAGAGGTCCTCTGAAAGGCTCCACCCAGGGAGGGATTGAAGCAGATGCTGAGACTCACAGCCAAACTTTAGGGTAGAACGCAGGGAGTCTTGTAGAAGAGTTGGGGGATAGAAGGACCTAGAGAGGTCAGGAGCTCCACAAGGGGACCAATGGAGCCAGCAAATCTGGGAGGATGGGGTTGGGTACTTCAGAGACTGGTGCACCTACCAAGGACTGTGCTTGGTAAGAATCTAGACCCTCTGCTCGGATGTAGCTGATTGCCAGCATAGGCTCCTCGTGCATCCCATAATATGGGGAGTAGGGGCTGCTTCTGACATGGACTCTGGTGCTCACTTGTTGATCCCTTCCAGAGGAAGAAGATACAAGCAGATTGGATAAGACTTGAGAGGCTGGGGTCAGATGATAGGGAGGAGGGCTCCCCTTTCTGAGGACTAGGGGAGGGGGGAGGAAGGAGGAGGAAGAAGGGGAGGACTGGGAGGAGACAATGGAGGGGCCTACAAATGGGACGCAAAGTGAATAAACGTAAAAAAAAATTTTTTTTTAATTAAATTAAAAGAAAAGAAATCCCAGAGAGAGCCTCTAAAGATTCTGTGGACAGCAAGAGAAGAGAAACATAGTCTGTATTAAACATGCAGGCCCGCAGCACTTCCTGTGTCAGGCGAAGACAGAACGAAGCGTGAAGTGGCTTTAGAAATGGCATCATAGGGGAGGGGAGTAAGGGGAAATGGGAGGGAGGGAGGAACAGGAGGATACACGGGATGGGATAACGATTGAGATGTAATATGAATAAATGAATAAAATATATTTTAAAAAAAGAAATGGCATCACATCTCACAAAGGGAATGTGGCTAGGATAGGCGTGTGGAGTGGAGGAGCAGTGCTGGTCCCAAATGAAGACTCTATCAAAGGCATCGTGTCTGCGCACACCTTTGTTCTCCCTCCAGGCAGAAAGAATGCCCCCGTAGAACTTAGCTTTAAAATGCATGTTGGTGTGGCAGTTACGTTTCATTTTTTGGTGGCTCAGACCTGAGGAGATAACCTATTTGAGGCATCTTTAGAAAAACTAAAGTCTGCAGAAGAAGAGAAATAAGGGGAAGTAGGGTCTATCCTAGACTCAGCTCCTCAGCCCCCCACTTCTCTCCTTGACCCCCGAGCCAAAGCAATACAGCGCCCCTTGCCTGGGAGAGACGCTGGGTGTGAGACCGAAAGGAGGCAGAGGGACTGTCTACCTAACCTTGCTCCCTTTGTCCCCTTCATCCCAGAAAAGGGTCAGCCTCCTGCTGCTACAGGCCCTGGGGCTGATGGGCAAGCCACCCCACCCTGGATCACCATGGCCCGGCAGAAGCGAAGAGGACCCCCAGACCTGCCTGTCAGTCAGGAAGAGAAGCCTGGGGCACGGGTCCTGAAGACAGAGACTGGAAAGCAAGCCAAGGTGCCCCTAGAGCCCAAGGGCTCAGTTAACTCTTTCTGTGCTGTTCAGGGGGGACCTCAGCAGGGTGTGGTGGGGTCAGGTACTGCTGTGATCACAGAGGTCCTGTGTGAACATCACAGAGACCGCGCTGACATGGTGACTGCTGACATGCGCTTGACGACCAATGAGGCAAAGGCAGTATGCCAGACTCTAGGCCCCACGGAGGAGCAATCTGCCTGTTCCTTGCCTGTGTGGGCTGTCAGGAATGCGGTGGAGACAGGCCTCTCCTCTGGGCTCCTAGGCAACACAGCAGCTCAGCCTCTGGAAAAATTGAAGATAGTTAAAACAATGTCTCCCCTTAGACACGCTAACACTGTCACTGGCTCCATGGCAGCTCATTGTGTGGTAATAAATGAACCCTGTTCCCGGCACTGCCTGCTGGCGTCCCTTTGTCCTCACCTGGGACTGCACAGCCCGAATCCAGGGCTGCGTGTTGTATTCAACTGAAAATAGCTTTCACCAGCCCCAACAACTGTGCTTAGAAGCAGGCCCTGTCCTTCCAGTACCCGGCACGGTAAGTGGGATCCTGCTGCATGGCAAAGGAAGCCTGCCCTGCACTGGGATGTGCCTCCCTTCCTGCTAGTGCAATCCTCAGTTGTATCCTCACGTAGTACCCAGGAAGGGAAATTAAAGAAGGAAATGTTAGCCCAGTTCAGCTTGTGCCATTATACCGTGTGTTGTCACAATGTCACAAAACGATTTCCAAACCAAATTCATTTGGCCTTCGCATAGAATCCTTGCTGTCTAACCACCTGGGGCTGAGGCTGTGTTGTAGGGAGAAGGGAGGAGGCACCATGTCAGAGCTCTGGCATTTTGACGGGTGACATCGGTGAGCTGGTGCACAGAGCGCTTTCCAGAAAGTTGCGGCAGCACGGTTCATCTTGGGAGAGACGTCTTGAAAGCTGGCGGCGGGACAGACATGTAGTCACTGTGGGTGTTTACGCCTCTGCGTCTGTACACTTGGACAGCATGTGCCATTTTTGTGTCTCCATAGGAGTCTGTGAAGCAGGGTGACTTTGTCCGAAGTAAATCTTTCCTGATGACTCCCGCCAAGCCTGCTGTGACCCCGAGGCAGGGGTCAAAGCTGAGCCTCAAGGAGGGACTGCAGAGAGGGATCTCACTGTCCCATCAGAACTTGGGTATGAGATTTGGCTTGTTTTCCCAAGCACTTTGGTATCGTTAGGAACCAGCTTCTTCCTGCAATTGCAGTTTGCTTTGTTGAATCACTTTGCGATGTTGAGCTGTTTTTTGTGTTTTTTGTTTTTAATGCAGCTTTTATTGAGATGGAACCTACTCCATCACATAGCTCACCCACTTGAAATTCAGTGCGCTTCAGTGAGATCATGTGGATTTGTAGCGTCCTGACACCATGGTGGCCATCTAAGAATAGAGCATCTCCCTCCCACCGAAAAAAGCCACACACCTACTTATCACACACCAGTCCCTTGCTGTAGCCCAGCACTAACCTACTTGGTGTCTCTCTAAGATTTGCTTTTTTGGGGAACATGAAATCATAAAATATGGGCCCCTTTCTCTGTTGGTTCTGAATATGATTGTGAGCTCGCTGTGGTAGCATGTGTCTGTTTTCTCTCTCAGTGATGCTGGGGGTAGAGCCCAGGGTCTCCTGCACACTGATCATATGCTGTTACTGAGTGACATTCCCTGATGTAGCATCTTTTTGAATTTTTATTTATTTTGCATTGTAGTTAGTGACACAAAGATTTTACTGTCCTAGCCATCTTTAAGTGGGTGGCTGTGAAGGTGTCAGGTTCCCTCCCATGTGCAGCCCACCTCCAAGTCCTGTGGTTAGACCACAGTGAACGTTTCTTCACTCACTTTGCCTCTAGAACCATCTAAGCCTGCTGCAAAGCTCTCTCAATAATATACGCTCCATACTCGATGCTTAAAATCTTCGCACATTTACATATTAACGGACTGTGTGTTCTGGAACACGGTGGAGACCGTAGCATATATTTAAAGCTACACGAGAGACTTAGTGAAAATCCACATTCCCGTCTCCTGCTTTTGTTTGTTTTCTCTCCCTTCCAGCAGCTCAGGCTGCGGCCACGGCAGAGAAGGAGTTGCATCAGCTGAAGAGAGCCAGCTACGCTAGCACAGATCAGCCATCCTGGATGGAACTTGCCAGAAAGAAATCGCAAGCTTGGAGTGACATGCCCCAAATCATAAAATAGATTGGCAGCCTGCTGATGAAGGATGTCCACTGCGTTGATGGGCCAGTTAGTTTTAAAACTGCCAATAACTCATGGCACACAGACTATGAAACTTAAGATTGACTTTTATCAACGAATTATGATGTGCTCCGGGAAGAGAGGGGAGCTGGGTGGAACAGAGAGGACCAGCTAGGCCAGAGGGTCTGCGGCGAGAACGCTGTAAAAATCCAGGGGCGCACTCCTGTGCTGAGGTATCAGTGTGAGCCTTTAGGGTCCCCGTGGCAAAGAGGCCCCAGAAAGGCAGTGTATGGACCTGAAGAGAGGCGCCCATGTTGAGTGCCCTTTAAGAAGAGAGCAGGAACTGCCTGAGTTCCAGGTCTGCGCTGTCACCTCTGGCCACCTTCTTGCCATGGACCACTGTCCCGTCTTTCACGTTTACTAACAGGCATGATGTTTGTGGTAAAACAGGGATGTCCTTTACAAAGGATAGCTGCTACTGATCCAGGTTCCTGAAGAAACCCGCCCCGAGAGGGATGTGGCAAGGTCTGTCAATTCCTAGACTCTTTCCAAAAATAATTTTTAAACTTTTCCACTAGGCACCTGTGTCCTGAACCATTGCACACTGCATTGCCTGTTTAATAAAAGGTTTCAAAGATGTTACTGCTTTGTGTGCAAATGTTATTTTTTCTCACAGAGAACATCTTCCAAAACTGAGTGGAATACCTACAGCTCCACTGGAAACCCTGGCTCGGTTGGGAGTTTGAGTTTTGGGGGTTTGGTTTGTTGGTTTTTACTGTTTAAACGAAACATTGGTGTTCATTTTGGGAAGAAAGAAGAATATGTAGGGTTTTCTCCCTCGTTTGCTCTGTGCACCGTAACCTTGTACAAGTATAAATTTCATAAAGGCTGTCTGCCTCTGTCGGCTTTCTGTTGCTGTGATAAACATCGTGACCAAAAGCAGCTTGGAGAGGAAGGGGTTTATTTTGGCTTAGACACCCCAGGTCACAGTCCACTCAGGGAAGCCATGGCTGGAACTCGGAGCAGAAACCGAAACAGCCATGGTGAAATGCTGCTCTCCAGCTTGCTCCTCGTGGCTTGCTCAGCCTGCTTTCCTCTATAACCCAGGGCCATCTGCCCAGGGATGACTGCTAGGAAGTGAGCTGGGCACTTCTCTATCAGCCATTAGTCAAGAGAATATTCCCTTACAGGCTTGACGATGTGCTAGCTAATGATGCATTTTTTCAATTAAAGGTTCCTCCTCCCAGGCAACCCTGGCTTGTTTCAAATGGACAGAAATTTAAAAGTAAGTCAATAAAAAATAAATAAACAAAGATAAACAGGATGCCATCAATATTTTTATAGCACTTCATTAATCCAACCTGCATATTGCTCACTGGCACATTAGTAAGGAATGCAGAATGTGGCAAAATTGGGCTAGAACAAAAAAGTTGGGATCTCAGAGTTTCTTAGTTGTTTTAAAACAATTCCAGTCTGTTCCTCTGCACAAGTGATCCTCCATGGCAGTTAGTTCAGCTAGACTCAAAATTAGTCCAACATCATGATATGTTGTATTGTAACTTGATTTTATGTCTCCTAAGGGTTGCCACTTTTAGTCTATTTTTCCATTCTCATGAAAATTCCTTTTCTAGCTGTTAGTACTGTTAGCGATTTTATTGCATCTGCCTCTGTTGAAAGAGCATGGGGCAGTTTCTTTCCCCCAGCCAAATTGATTTATTAATGGCATTGTCTTAGAGAACATGAACAAGAACGCTAAAGCCTCAGCCGGAATAGTTTTAACTAGAGAAAAATCCATTTGTCTGCACTCACCCAAAACCATCATTTCTCCGGCCAGCGGAGCATTTCAGAGGAACCCTGTGGAGGCAGTGGTTTCACCGTAGGATCAAAAAGGTGTGGTTCGGGTTTGATGAAACAGACACAGCTGTTCTGTGTCAGGGTGAGGTGGACAGAGGCTGTCGGTTTCAGGGCACTAAGGGAATGAGTAGGAGGGATGCCATCCCATAATGCCACCCTTCATGTGGAGACTGGCCTCTTCTACTCTTTTAGAAGAGCTGGGGAACAGCCACGTCTTGGTGATCTAGAAGCCTGGAGTGGTGACAACATGGCGACTGCCTCAGGGGAATCGCTCCCAGGAAGGAGGACAGGGCGCTGCTGGGTGGTTCACAACCCTCTCTTCAGTCCGTGGGGTGAGTACTTATTTCTGCTGCACAGAGGAGGACACTGAAGCTAAGGCATTCAGGGCCTACATTTTTTAAGGCTTTTTTTTCCCCCGGAGACAGAGTTTCTCTGTGTAGCCTTGGCTGTCCTGGAGTCTCTTTGTAGACCAGGCTGGCCTCGAACTCACAGTGAGTTCTGCCTGCCTCTGCCTCCACAGGGGCCCTGTGCTCTGATCCAATTAGCGGTGGTCATGGTCAGCCTGCCTGTTGTGGGTGATAAGGACAAACTGGTCAAGTGCACTCTGGCTGCCTCCACCTGAGGCAGGGTTCAAGAGGTCAGCATCGGACCTGAGGAAGACAAGGTTTTTAAATAGCTCGGGGGTAGGGGGTTTCCAAATGTGGGGCTTGGTGGGCAAATGGGTGGGATTATAGGGGCCGAATGTAAGCAAAACAAGTTAGTCATGACAGACTTCCTGAAACAAAAGACGTGTTTGCTGTTCCTGGAACAGACAATATAGAGCCATTTGCACTTAAGGCTACAGGTGGGGCAGAGCCCAGGCCTTGAGAAACAGAGGCTTAATCATAAACAGACATGAACCTAGTTGGTCTTTGCTATAAGATGGCTTTCAAGCCCAAGATGGAGGCAGGCTGGTTCTTTACTCTAATAGTCCACAGCACAATCACTGAGTCTGTGATCTCTTTTCAACTTAAAGATCTAGGTAAAATCCAGGAAGATAACAGCACATTTCATGCCTGGGAAAACCCAAAGCTTTCACAATTCTTGGGCATTTTGCTCCCCCACTCTGCTCTGTACTTGGGACTCCTGCATTTTTTTATGATTGTTGCTGTCTTAACCCAGAAGGTGGTTCCTTCAGCAGTCTGTAGAATTCCATGTGCACATGACATCCTTGTGTGTGTCTTGTGTGTCTGTGTTTGTGTGTGTGTGTACACGTGTCAAGGTACAAATGCACATGTGTGCATATGGTAACCAGGGGTCTCCATCAATACAGGGTACCTTTATCACTTCTCTGGCGTTGGTTGGTTAGGCTGCCTAGCCAGCAAGCTTCAGGGGTCCCCCCGTCTCAGCTCCTAGCACTAGGATTACAGGCGTTCTCCCAGCCCCATACCTGACAGCCTTTGTCTTGATGGTGCCCATTAAACATGTGCAGTAGCGTCACAGTTGTGTGGGTGTCAAGAGAGACCGCATTCTATATTTTCCCAGTCCTATATAGCAGGACAAATCTCCCTTGTTTGCCTCAAGAGCCATCAGGCCATCTACACACATGTGCCCCTCCAAGTAACCAACAGAGAGCCTCTTCCAAACAAATGGCATCATCTCCCTGACAGGAGTCTTGATGGATGGAAATTTCTCAACCCCATCCAAGCCTGTCCTTTGATTAATGCTGAACAGCACCAACGACACGCTCTGCATTTCCCAGCATGGCCAGCAATGAACCCCATCTATCTGAGTGGTTGCATTTGTCAAAATAGCCTTTGTATTAGACTGACGGTCAACAGCCCTGAAGATCTCCCTCCCTGGCCTAGGTAGCTTCCAGTAAACTTAGGACTGTGGCAGCCGCACCAGCTCTGTCAGCTGCCAGCTTGAGGAGAGCCAAGGCTTCCTGTGCAAGCTGGGGGAAGGATGGGTGCCTGTTTGGTAGGTGAGAAGTCAAGCAGAAGAAATGCGTGCAGCAAACAGCCAGCCTCTGGCGTGCGCTTTGGCTTTGCATCAGTGTATGGGAGATATTCTTTATACAGGAGCCCGGAAGAACACAAAAGGCAATAGCTTAAAATAAAAAGCAAATATTTTGGCTTGTGAATTTAAAATATGCCCATGAATTCTTCAACAATCCTCTCTTTAAAGTGTGGGGCATACACCCATCCCGAGCATGGTGGATGAGGCTACTGTTCATTTCTAGTTGCAGCAGTGTCCCCTGTCCCCGCCCCCCACAACTGATACTGCCCACAGCTGATATCAGTGTGCGTGTCATATGCAATATGTGTGTATCTACAATAAACCTAAACCATTTAAATGGAAGGAAGCACTTTGTAGCTTCTCGTCGGCGTGCCTGAATCGGCAGCATGGCTACTCTTGTACTTTGGGACCTCTTATTCGGTAAAACTAAAGTTCCCTGTACATAAGCACCGTCATAACACCATAAACCACATGGTAACTGGAACGGGTACTAAGCCTGGCTGTGGTGACAACCCGGTTGTACACTTGCCCTCAGACAAGCAGGAGTGTCTGCCAAGAGATCGTCCATACCTCAGGCAAGAGAGAGCTGGGTCATGTAGGATGCTGGGGGGCTTCTCATTCTGCTTGAAAATAGAATGCAGGGGTGGAGAGGTAAAGTAGGCTAATAATGATGATAATGATGATGACGATGACAATGATCCATAAAACCACATGCAATTTAAATCTCTAGAATTTCCCACTGATGCTGGGCCAGGGTTGACTTTGGGTAAGTGAAACTACACAACAGGAACCAGTGTAAGCTGGAGCAGAAGTGGGCTGTGGAGATGTTCAGTCAGTGCTGACTGTGCAAGCAGGAGGACTTGAGTTTGACCCCAGAACTTACATAAAAAAAGCAGGTGCAGGTGTGGTGGAGCACACTTGTGACCCCAGCCTAGAAGAGAAGGGATAGGTGGATCTCCACCACAGAAGTTAACCTCTGGCTTCCATACACGTAAGCACACATATGCACCAGCATGCATGCACTCACACACACACACACACATACACACACACACACACACACACACAAATGTAGCAGAAGCAACAGTGGGTGACATCTAGAGCTAGGTAATAAAAGGTATTGCTGATTTTTAAATCAAGTATTTATTTTTATTTGCATGTATGCATGGATACTGCGCGCATGCATGTATGTGTAGGTGTGTGTGTGTGCATGCATGCCTGTGTGCAAGCTCCTGCTGAGGCCAGGAAGTGCTGGGGTTACAGGCAGTTGTGACCCACCCAGCATGGGTTCTAGGAACAGAATTCCTGTGCTCTGGAAGAGCTCCAAACACTCCCACTGAGCCAGTCTCCAGCTCAACTGTTGCTTTCACATCATACACTTTGGGACTGTTGCTCTGAGGGAAGACCCCGTAACTTACAAATACTCCAAGAACTTGTGGAGAGGCCTGGGTGAGAAGAGGCTCTTGTGGTTCATTTAATGGTCTGGATAAGTTTGCTGCTGGAATCTAAGGCCTCCCGTCATGCACCAGCCTGCCTGTGTGTGAAAAGCCTGTTAGCTTCACTGTCTTGGAACTGTCTCCTCCAGCCCTATGCTGTCAGGTGACCACAACAAGCTACTGCATTGGTTGCAGTCTCACGAGAGATCCCAGGCCAGACTGCCCAGTGACGACACTGAAACTGTGAGAAATAAATGTTCATCATTGTTTTCCGCCATTGCATCTGATTGTTTTATACAGTGATGATAACTAATACAGCCTTTCCACGTCCTTTCCTGGGTGTGGTTTAGTTTGGACTATTGACTGTCCCCCACGGGTACACACATATTCAAGGCTTTGGTTACCACCCCACAGTACTGTTGGGAGAGATAGTGGGACCTACTGGAAGAAAGTTAGGTTATTGATGGCATTGAAGGGGATATCAAAACCCTAAGCTCTTCCTGTCTGTCTGTCTGTCTGTCTGTCTGTCTCTCTCGTGTCTGCATGACTGTGTGAGATAAAGTGCTTTCTCTATCATATGCATCTACTCTGATGTACTGTGTAACCCGGACCTCAGCCTCCAAGGTGCTAGGATGACCCGGATAGGATACTATTTCCAGATTCTGCTTATTTTGAAGTTAATGTTTCTGTTTAGGTTAGAACACAACATGAGAAAATGTAATTAATACCTCTCAAACTATAATCTGCCTTTATCCAACCTTCAGAGAGAGCAAAGAGGAGTGCATCCAAGACCTGGGGTCCCCTTGCATCCTGTGGGGGCTCTTCTCAGAAGTAGAGACCTTAGCCACAGCCACAGCCAACGCACACACCTGTCTATTGTCAGTGTAGTGAGGTCTAGCTAACAGAAAGTGGACACCAGTGGTGTGTGCCCTTCAAACAAACGGCTAATTTTCTAGAAAGGATCCAGGGAGAACAAGGCTGGCAAGCTGGGAAGTCTTCACAGAGGAAGTTGGAGGGATGGGGTGGGGTCGGGGAAATGCCTGGCAGAGGAAACAGAAGTGTCTCCGCCAGATGTTTGAAGGAGGAAGAAAGAATCAATGGGGACAAACCAGAACCATAAACTAAAACTCAGAGGGGACAGAGGAAGAAGTGTTTAAACTATCAGAGTTTATTAACATGAGGCAGGATGCCTGGTCAGGAGTGAGTACTGTTGCACCCCAGGAAGCAAGAAGAGGGGGGATGAGCCATCTTCAGGCAGGAGGTCTTTCCTGCCCTGCAAGAAGATAGGGGTGCAGGGTGGAAATGATCACAGTACATTGTATTTTTTAACAAAATTAAAGAAGTTGTCGCAGCCTGTAGCTAACCCACACCTGGAAAGCCACTACATTCAGTACCATGAGGCAGGGACATAACACATTTCCCATAATACTCATGATACCAAGAAGTGACCATCCAGAAACTATCCAAGTGGGTTTTCATGTAAAATGCCATGATGTGTCCAGTACACTTCCAAAGCATGTTATAGGCGGAAGGAAACCAGCCAGACTGAGATGGGTCCTGGGCTTCCTCCCCCACAAACGGATTTGGTGGGAAAGTTCATGCAGAGCTACCACACTTAACTAACCTATAGTGTTTCCTGTTCATCTGTGTGGAGGGGAATCTTGTTCCCTAGAAGATGAAGATAACCTAGGGCTGAGGAGCAGCTTAGTAGATAAGAACAAGCATGAGGAGCTGAGTTCACACACACACACACACACACACACACACACGCGCGCGCGCGCAAACACACTACACACACACACTACACACATATGCACACACACGCACACACATATACACACTAAACACACACTACACACATGCATGTACACATATACACACATGCGCACACATACACTCATGCACACGCACACACACACACACACACACACACATGTAATACAGGTTCTGTGGAGGGTGCAGAGAGGATTAGGATTGCTGGGATGTGCTGGCTGCTAGTTTAGCTCCAGAGGCAGCAGGAGACTCTGAAGGGAAAAAGCAGGAAGTGACAAAGCAGCATCTGTGCTGTTCTCCTCTGTTCTCTGAGCCAGCAAGTGAGCATGTGCACACATCTACCCCACACACACACACACAAGGAGGAAGAGGGGGATGGAGGAAGGGATGGGGGGGGTCAGAGGGGAGGGGAAAAAAGGGAGAGAGAGAGAGAGAGAGAGAGAGAGAAATCTCTAGTGACAGGCGTTTTAGAAGTGAGCTGCCACAATAACTGAAGTTGAAGGCATGCTTTGGCAGAGAGCACAGGTGGTTAGGAGGTGGCTGGCACCTGCTTTGGCAGAGAGCACAGGTGGTTAGGAGGTCGCTGGCACCTGCTTTATATGCACTGGTCAACTTTGCTCCGCCTTCTCCATTGTCTTCATTAACATTGAAATAAAGGGAGGCCAGCGGCTGTGCTGCCGGGATTATTAAAAACAACAGGGAGGCCGGTTGTGGGGGTGTGCTGAGGGCATGTACTTATTAGCCTCTTCTGGGAGCACCCTCAAGTATTTGCAGGGAGGCCAGAAGCCTTGGAGACCAAGTTGTCCTCCCTGAAGAGCACCTACTTTCACGGTTGCTGTTACACTTGCAAACCCCAGAAGTTCTACTTTTAGCCTGCTATCTGAGGAAGAACACATCACCCCTGAGAGTCCCCCCGCCATGGGGGTGACAGCTCTGCTCTCAGACCTAGGACAATTTCAAATTGCTACGGAGACAACAAAAACTGGAACCAAATCACTAGGGAGTCCTCTAAAACAAAACAAACCCAATCTTCTAGAAGCCGAGGCTGTTAAATTTAGATCCTGTTTCCTCCCAAGAAACTGGTAGAATTGACATGACCAAGCTGTTTCCATTATCAAGCCGTTTGCCCTGACACCAAATCCGCCCTCTAGCTGAGGCTCAGGTGCTCCATCAGGTGCGCTGTGCGAGCTCCTAAAAGGTCAGGGTGGGAGGAAGAAGCTGGACACCCACAAATTGCAGTGTGTAGGGCCTCAAGTTGCCCCGTCTGCCTGGAGCACAGCTTCCTGGGGTCAGACTGAAATAGTCTTCGGAGTACCAGAAAAGTTTATACAGCGCCCTCTGTGCTGTGTCCCCCATCTGTGGTGGGCAAAGCAGAGTGCCCGGTATAGGTCCTCCATTAACACATAGCTTTAGCTATGTGAGTGAGTCCATGAAGGCTGGTGTACAGGAACATGTCTGTCAGTCACATGACATACACCCTGCTGTCACTCACCCCATAACTGTCAGAATCCAGCACAAAGGTTCTTAGTGGGGAGGGGAGGGGCAGGGCAGATGTAAGCAAGGAGGCAGAAATTGGCATCAGAAACACCTGAGGAATTTCTGCCAAACTGCCCAAGACTGCTCTTCTGGTTGTGTCTGACCAAACATTCTAGAGTTACTGTGTCCATGTGTAGAGTTCCACCTGTGGCCCAGAATCTGGTGCTGCTCCCATGGAGGTGGGATGATCTGGAGGCGCTGACTTAGCTGAGGTCATTTACACCTCTCTGGTTTCTCTTCCTGTTAACCTCTCATTGTAGAGGAGTTGGCTGTAGAGTGCTCTCTTTCTGCCATCCCGTCTGTCCGCGACGTGCATGCTGAAGCTCTGTTATCACAGGCAAGCACAGAGAGTTGTCCTGCCCTCTGGAGGGCTTGAGGTCTCAGAGTTTTCCCCTACAGGATGTCTCTCTTTGCTGCTGATAAGCCTCCTTGCTTGAATTACACGGTAAGTCATCAGCTGACTATGCTCAAAATTACTTTTAGAAGCTTGTAAACTTGCCATTAGGCTATGAGAACAAGGGGTACAGGAAAGTCCGTGGATTTCATGGCTAGATTTGAGTCCCACCCCCCTCCCCAGATATCATATTTACATTTAAAAAATCTAAAAAGATGTCCAAACTTTAAGTGCTGCCCTCGGAGCCAAACTACCACCATGTTAGGCGTTCTGGTGGGCCTGCTGGGAAAGGGTCAGCATGGCTGGGCCTCTGTGTATCTCTCTCACAGACAGGCAGCAGGGGGTGGGGGGATGGGAGGTGGGGGAGCGGGGTGGTCCTGACACCTCACCTGAGTTGCTCCTCCCAGCCAGCTAACTGCAGTCCTGCCTTAGTGAAGGAGACCTCTGGCTCTGAGTAGGAGAGGCAGAAGGGTATAAGGTTGGCTGGAACTTTATGTATGTGGCAATTGAAAAGCCGACGCCCCTGCTAGGTAAAGACTTTGCAGTGCTGTCTTTTTGACAGGAACACACACACACTCCTGACTTACGCCCTGCAAGTAAGCCCAGCTGTTGCAGGATATTTGATCACACTGTGAACCCCAAGATTGTGTTGTTTCCTGGAAAAACTTGTTTCTAGTTGTTGTGTGGCTCAGCCCTAGATCATACCTTTAACCTAAGAGCTTTCTGCTTGAATTAAGTAAAAAAATCAACCATAGGTCAAGAGACAGAGCAAGTAACCAGTTGACAGGGAGTGAACACAGGAAAAAAACATCGAGAGTAAGAGGGAGTCAGGAGGACAGATAGACACACAGGAAGTAGAAGGGAGGAACATTCAGTTAGAGGGTTTTTGAGACAGTGTGGGGAAGGAGGCCTTTTTTCTTTCGGGACAGTGGCTAAGGGGGTGAACGTTTTCTCTGTCTCTCTGAGCTAGCAGACTTTTGCCCAGCATCTGGCTCCCAAATCTTTATTGGTAAAATCAAACATCAACAAACTCATTGGTCCCCCAGAGTGAACCTTGGTGGAATCGTACCTCCATTTGTTGATGGGGCCTTATGAAGAGACAGAGACCTTATTTATGTGTGCTCCTGAGAAGGAATTTTAGCAACACCACTCAATATATTTATCTTTGGTCATTTCCCCACCCTTTTTTTTTTCTGAGTGAGGTTTTTATACCCAAGGCTCCTTGCATGCTAGGCCACTGATTCACATGCCAGCCCTAACCTCTTACTTTTAATCTGCATATATCTTTATATTTCCAATGGATTTATCATAGATTATATATACAAACATATAATGTATACGCATATATAATGGAATATATAATAGAATATATATAGTGGAAGTGTGCTATGATTTAATGTCACTCATTTAATTGATATGTTTATGCCGGTCACATTTGAAATGGATGTCGATGGGGTTGGATTAAAGTCTAAACAGTCTGCCATCTATTTTTCTGTTTGTTCGATCTGTTTGTGTTGTTCCTTTTGCCTTTTACTGCCTTCTCTGGTTCCCAGTGGGTATACAAAGTCTCACTGTGTTATGGTGGTTGTTCTTGAACTCATGAGGGCTCAAGGAACCCTGCCTCCTATAGCATATGTAAGCATATGCCAGGCGCCCAATTTTATTACTCAAATGTACCTCTTCTATTGATTTATTGTTTATATCTCTTCTAATACTTAATAACTCCTGTAAGGTTTACAGTACGTGTGTATTTTTTTTTTTTTTTTTTTTTTTTTTTTTTTTTTTTTTTTTAGAGTCACACACAGTAATTGGTTCATTGTGGGATCCTCATAAATCCGTTGTGTTGATCTCTTCCCCAACTCCCCTCTCAACACTGTGCCTGCCTCCTGCAAGAATCCTTCCCCTACCAAGTCCCCTTTCCCTTTCAGGAATTCTGTTACTCTCATTTCCCCCCAACTTCCAAACATCCTTTTCATGTCTCTTTTTCTCTTTTTGGAGTACCCTTTTATGACCTATAAACCCCACACACATAGGCACATATATAAAAATTAAAATTAAAGATCTACTCATGAGAGATAATGTGCTATTTGTCTTAGATACCTCACACAGCATAATAATTTCCAGCGCCTTCCATTTCTGTGCAAATGTCATGATTTCAGCCTGAATGAAAGCCTATTGTGTGTGTGTGTTCTACGTTTTCGTTATCCATCCATCTGTTAACGGGTATAACTGAGTGCACTGCAAGGGGCAGTGGGCTGGGAGGTACCCAGAGTACTGCCTGCAGCCTACAATGTATCAGCTTAAGAGGCCCTAAGTGTTGCTTCAAATAATGTTATACAGTCTCGCACATACTGCAAAGATTTTATAGGGCACACTCCCAACCCCTCCCTTGCTCCTCTGGTGCCGTGGTAATCTTCCATTTCCCGGTTCTGTGTGCTATGAACACACTTTCCACTGCTACTGCAGGTGCTCTTCAAAATGCATCTTTTAGAGTACTTTTAAAAACTCCATGCCTGGGTTGATTTCATTTCTTCTGCTCTTTAATCATAGCCCTTAAGCCTGAATATTTTCCTTTAACACTGTGATAGCATTTATGAGACAGTTGGAGGTGGTTGGTATCCTGATTTCTGTCTGAGAACATCTATGTTCCTTTTCTTTTTGACTTCCTTAGAATATTCTAAGTAACTATAGAATGTTGTATTGCCAGCCCACCCCTCTTCCCAGCACTTTAAAGATGTTATTGCCTGGCCCTGGTCATTTGTATCTGTAATTCTGGCACTCAGGAGGCTGAGGCAATAGGATTGCTGCATATTAAAAACAAGCCTGGGCTACACAATGAGACCTTGTGCCAAATAAATAATAGAACAATTGAATAGATGGGTGGGGAGATGGATAGATTGAATTGGATGGATAGGTGAATGGGAGGACGGATGCGTGCATGCATGGATATGTGAGTGGATTGGTGGATATGTGGATAAATAGGTGCATGCATGGATGGGTGTATGCATGGATGGGTGGATGGGTGTATGCATGGATGGGTGTATGCATGGATGGGTGTATGGGTGTATGCATGGATGGGTGTATGGGTGTATGCATGGATGGGTGTATGCATGGATGGGTGTATGGGTGTATGCATGGATGGGTGGATGCATGGATGGGTGTATGGGTGTATGCATGGATGGGTGTATGCATGGATGGGTGTATGCGCGGATGGGTGTATGCGCGGATGGGTGTATGCGCGGATGGGTGTATGCACGGATGGGTGTATGCGCGGGTGGGTGTATGCCTGGGTGGGTGTATGCGTGGGTGGGTGTATGCGTGGGTGGGTGTATGCGTGGATGGGTGTATGCGTGGATGGGTGTATGCGTGGATGGGTGTATGCGTGGATGGGTGTATGCATGGATGGGTGGATGCATGGATGGGTGTATGCATGGATGGGTGCATGCATGGATGGGTGGATGCATGGATGGGTGGATGCATGGATGGGTGGATGCATGGATGGGTGGATGCATGGATGGGTGGATGCATGGATGGGTGGATGCATGGATGGGTGGATGCATGGATGGGTGGATGCATGGATGGGTGGATGCATGGTTGGGTGGATGCATGGATGGGTGGATGCATGGATGGGTGTATGCATGGATGGGTGGGTGCATGGATGGGTGGATGCATGGATGGGTGTATGCATGGATGGGTGTATGCATGGATGGGTGCATGCATGGATGGGTGTATGCATGGATGGGTGTATGCATGGATGGGTGGATGCATGGATGGGTGGATGCATGGATGGGTGGATGCATGAATGGGTGGATGCATGGATGGATGGAAGGGTGGGTGGGTGTATGCATGGATGGGTGCATGCATGGATGGGTGCATGCATGGATGGGTGCATGCATGGATGGGTGGATGTATGGATGGGTGCATGCATGGATGGGTGGATGTATGGATGGGTGGATGCATGGATGGGTGGATGCATGGATGGGTGGATGCATGAATGGGTGGATGCATGGATGGGTGGATACATGGATGGGTGGATGCATGAATGGGTGGATGCATGGATGGGTGGATGCATGGATGGGGTGGATGCATGAATGGGTGGATGCATGGATGGGTGGATGCATGGATGGATGGAAGGGTGGGTGGGTAGATTGGTGGATGTGTGGATGGGTGTATAAAGTTAGTAGTTTGTCTGTTACCTTGGAGTTGTCATGACAGAAGTTGTATGCCTCTGAGGGATGTCTGTTTCTCTGACTCCATTCAGTATTTTTCCCTGTCATTTCCTTAGTTGTGGCAGGACATGTCTAGGTGTGTTTCCTTTGGTGTCTTTCCTTAGTTGTGGCAGGACATGTCTAGGTGTGTTTCCTTTGGTGTCTTTCCTTAGTTGTGGCAGGACATGTCTAGGTGTGCTTCCTTTGGTGTCTTTCCTTAGTTGTGGCAGGACATGTCTAGGTGTGTTTCCTCTGGTGTCTTTCCTTAGTTGTGGCAGGACATGTCTAGGTGTGCTTCCTCTGGTGTCTTTCCTTAGTTGTGGCAGGACATGTCTAGGTGTGCTTCCTCTGGTGTCTTTCCTTAGTTGTGGCAGGACATGTCTAGGTGTGCTTCCTTTGGTGTCTTTCCTTAGTTGTGGCAGGACATGTCTAGGTGTGCTTCCTTTGGTGTCTTTCCTTAGTTGTGGCAGGACATGTCTAGGTGTGCTTCCTTTGGTGTCTTTCCTTAGTTGTGGCAGGACATGTCTAGGTGTGCTTCCTTTGGTTTAACAGCTACCTTGTTGTTCACTGCTATTCCTTGAAATGCGGCTCAGTGTCTGTCACTAATTTTGGAAAATTCAAGCCATTATTTTTTTTTAAAACATGCCATCTTCCCTGTTTCTACCTTTTTAAAAATCTATTTTAATGGGATTCTTATACTTCTACCTCCCCAATCCCTTCCAGCACCCCAACACCAGGTAGAAAAGAAAGACGGTTGGTGGGGAGGCGGGGGGTAGGTGTCTGAGGTTACTTCTTGTTGAGTTCTCTCTCTGGGGCATGTCCAATCTTTGTTTTAGGGGCTCTCCAACTTCCTCTCTTCAAACTGCAGCAACAGCAGCCAGGAGCAGCAGCCACCTTCTTCCTTTAAGCCACCCTCCCCACTCCCCCCCCACTCCCGCCCACCTCCCACTCCTCTCTTGAGTGCTCCATCACTCTCTGGGCTCTGGCATTTATTCCCTCTCAGAGTCCCCAGAATTAAGCCATTTGTTGCCGGCAAAGACCATGCCCCTCTCAGAGCCCACACGAGCCAAATAGTCTGCTGCCGTGGACAATCTGAAGCAGCCCCATATCCCACACTTGGAAATAAAACAAACATATGTTTACATAACATAACTGAGTTTTTTTTTTTCAAGACAGGGTTTCTCTGTGTAGCCTTGGCTGTGCTGGACTCTCTTTGTAGACCAGGCAGCCTCGAACTCACCATAACTGAGTTTTTAAAGAAACAAAACTCTCACTACACTGCTCCATTTTCCTGTTTCTTTCCCAGTTGTGTTCATGTTAGACTGTCTGATATTTCTGGACTGCCACACAACTCTTGAAGGGCGAATATTGTTCATTTTTAACTTTTTTCCATTGCTTTTTTTTTTTTTTTTTTTTTTTTTTTTTTAACAGAACCTTACTACATAGCTCTGGCTGGCCTACAACTTGCTTGAAATTGCAGAAATCCACCTGTCTCTGCTGGAATTAAAAGCGCATGCCACCACACCTGGCTTATTTGGATAATTTATATTCTAATATTCAAGTTTGCCAATTCTCCAGTCTGCTCTATCAGTTATTAAATTGTTAAATTCAATCAATTGTTAAAAGCAGTTTTCATCCCTATCAATGTGTTTTGCAGTTCCACTGGATGATTTCTAATGGTTTCTACTTTTCACTGAAATTATGTATCTGATCTTGTATGGTGCCGACTTTTCCTTTAGAGCCTTTAAAGCATTAACCACAGTTCATCTCTCCCAGTTGGTGTGTGTATGTGCACGCGCATGTGTGTGTGTGCGTATGAGTGCATGTGTGTGTGTAGTACATTTAGTTTTAAGGAAATTGTCAGTTCTTTAGACTGAAGTTATTTTACCCTCATTTTCTCTTCCTGGTTGCCATGTGATTTCTGGTTGCCATGTGATTTCTGGGTGCCACGTGATTTCTGGGTGCCACATCATTTTTCTTGTTGTAATAAAGCAATAGATACCAAGGTAAATTATATTCCCAATGTGGCGAGAGGGCCTGCCTTTCCCCTGGGCCTTTTCTGTAAGGAGTCAGGTTATTCTTATCAGGAACTGGGTTGAAGTTTCCTGTCAGTACCCCAGTGCACAGAGGCCTCAAGTTCTTTATATCTGTGCTGTGAGATGATCTTCCAGGTTGGTTTCTGAGAGTATAGTCAGCGTGTGGCCTTGAGTAGGCCCAGCGTTCGCCAGAGAGAGCCTGGCTCCTGAGCTTCTGCTGGGCATTTACCACAGCTACTTTCATAGCATGCTTGCTAGAGGGTGGACGACCCGAGAGAGGAGAAGAGGTGGGCAATCTGATTTAGCACTGACTGGGACACAGAGCTGTGACCTTCACACATATCCCTGCTCTGGTGCGGAGGCCAAGCTTCCTGTTAGCTCTCCTCACCCCGCAGCCCTTTGCTACTGTAGCCGTAATCCACAGCTCTTGTCCCTCAAGGATAGACAGAGATGTGGGCTTGCGAAACGAGACAGTGGCTACTGCTCTCCTTCGCAGCCACACCATGGGAGAACTTTCTAAAGGTAAATCCTGCCCGACAGCCCACATCAGCGGTCGTTTCCCACTGGACCTGTCATAGTGACCTATGCAACACGTAGTAGCTACTGTCCAAGATGAGGGAACACATACTCTGGTCCTGCTTCACCTTGCAACTTCAACTCTCACGTGAATACAAAATGAACCATTAGTCTGAGGTTTGTCATATGACCCTTCTTGTAACAGTAGGAGAAACTCTATAATTCTCCAAGTTGAGGGAGGAAGTCTGGTTTGCCATTCTAAATAACATGGCTCCCTAGCTGGAAAATATATGTGTGTGGGGGTGGTGGTGGTGGGGGGGGTGACACACGCCTGTACCAGATTTCTAGTTTTTCCTGTTGCAGGTGTCAAAACTCAGGAGCTGGAACAATTGTTTTGGGCTCACAAAGGACAGCTCTATGTAGAGTCCACTCAGCACAGTGAGTCCTTTCCTCAGAGCGGGCAGGTGTCAGGCGATGCATTATTGCTAGTGGAGTGTAATAGAAATTCTGGAAAAATCAAGGAGTGATGGAAGGAGGAGGACGTGCTAAGTCCCTTGCCCAGAGTCCAAACCCTGCTTTGCATTTCCCGCTGGCCGAGAAGAATCTAAACCGTCGACACTCGACACAGCTGACAAAGGGAAAGTTACTGATGTGGAAACAACTCTGAGGCTTGTCTTAGATGAGCGCCTCTGCTGGCTACTGGTACGTTAACATGACACTCAAGCTAGAGTTAGCTGAAGGGAAGGAACTTCAATGGAGACAATGCCTCCATAAAATCTAGCTGTCAGGCATGTCCTTAATGATTGATGCGGGAGGGCTCAGCCCATTGTGAGTGGAGCCCCCTCTGGGCTGGCGGTCCTGAGTTCTATAAGAAAGCAGGGTGAGCAAGCCACATGGAGCAAGCCAGTCAGCAGCACCCCTCCGCGGCTCTGCGTCAGCTCCTGCTACAGATTCCTGCCCTGTTTTGAGTTCCTGCCCTAACGTCCTTCAATGAAGAACAGCAATATGAGTGTGTAAACCAAATAAACCCTTTCCTCCCCAAGCTTGCTTTTTGGTCATGGTGTTTTGCTGCTGCAACAGAAACCCTGACGAGTGTCACAATCATCATCAAGTCTGCTTACTAGACATATGTGACCTTAGGGTTTAACATATCAGCACCCTCTTTTGGCCCGTAACCCTGATCGGCGGATCTCATCAAACCACCCTGCAATTTCATTATGAGAAGACAATTCATTCCTTAAAATGAGAGAAGGAAGCAGACCAGCTCATATTCTGAACTTAAGTTTTAAACTCTACTTAATCTTTGAAATAACAGCTTTTGAACAATGTAACTTTTTGTTTGTTTTTGTTTCTGTTTTTTCAAGACAAGGTTTCTCTGTGTAGCCTTGGCTGTGTCCTGGACTCACTTTGTAGCCCAGGCTGGCCTCTAACTCACGGAGCACCTGCCTCTGCCTCCCGAGGAGTGCTGGGGTTAAAGGCGTGCGCTACCACTGTCCGGCTTGAACAGTGTAACTTTAAAAGCCGCAGGATGTTACATATCATTAAGACACTCCCTCCACTCTGTGCTTAGCTGTAGAGGATGTGCTGCCACCATGTTAGGACAAGGTAGTGGAAAGGTGCCTTTTGGTGGGTTGGGGACCAAGCTGTGCCGCTAAGCAATCGCGCCACGAAATAGATCTAATGCAAGAGGTTTATTGGGGGAGGGGAGAGTGTAAAAGTCTATCTCAGAGTGGGAACATGAAAGACAGAGACAGACAGACAGAGAGACCGAACAAGATAGAGTGACCTGGAGCGTTACCTTATAGGGACAGTGGAAATGTGCCACCCCCGTTGTCAGGTGATGACATGAGCTGAGTTGCTGATGGGCTGGCAAGGTGCCAGCCTTTACAACAACTTACGTCTGTCTCTACTCAAACTCAGCTCAGTTTCACGCTAGCTCATCCTGAACCTCTTTTCTGTAGTAACGTGAGGCTCCTGGTTCCCCCTCTGGGTCTGTTCCAATCTCCTTAGCCAACTGTATTGGAACGCTATCTGGTTGTTCGGCAGCAGCAACTTGCTAAAAAAAAAAAAAAAAAAGCCCTGCGTTCTTTAGTTTTTCTCATTTGCATTTCATTTCAGTTAAAAAGACTTTTTATATGTCACGAGGAATAAAACAAACACGTTGTAAAGACCAGGCTTTTCATGAGGGGAAAGTCGTAGCAGACAGAAAGTTACTGTCTCTGTTCCATCAGCTTCTCCAGGTTCATGCAGGTGAAGGGCCCATTCTGAGATCAAATGCAGCATGATTGGAGATGGTTTAAGAATGGTTTGCAGTTGTTGGAAGCTTTTTATATCCTAGATTTCAGGTTTACAGTCATTTGGAAATCATTTGGAAAAGTGGGATGTTTAAGCTTTTCTCCCATTTCAGTTTCCTTTTTATAAAAACACAGGTAACGAACATACCATTTCAAAGGGGGTTGTGTTCTACTGCAGAGTTTAGGATACCAGACAAAGTAGCAGCCATGTGGTTTCTGTCAGAAGTGCTAAACTGCGCCACTGACATAAAATCAGCAACATGTCACATGAGTGACCGTGACTCCATCCCAATTAAACTTTGTTCACAAAAGCAGGAAGCCAACACATGGGCCAGAGTTTGATGAGTCATGACCAAGTTATAAAAAGTGAAAAATTAAAACCAGGAGCATGTCCATAACCCTAGGACTTGGGAGGTGTGGTGGTGGTGTTGAGGGGGGGAACGATGTCCTTTTTTTTTTTTTTTAAGATAACGTCTCACGAAGCCACGGAGCCCAGGCCAGTCTCTTGACCCTCTGTCCTCTGCCTTCGGAGTGTCTACCACACCTGCTTTCTACTTCTTCGTTTGTTAATTTCACGCAGTCTCTTCTGCTTCCTTTGTGAAATAAGTGAAAACCGAGAAAATGGCGTAACTTACGTTACCATTTCTTCTCTGCATCTCTCCAAGATGTGTCCCCGCATTGTATGTTTGTGTGCACCTGTTCGTGCTTTTCTCTGTGTGCATAACTATTTCTTCCTCCACTAACTGGTGATGTGCTGTGGCGAGCCTGTCACCCATCTCCAGACTTGCCCAACTACTGTCAGCCCTGTGGTCATTTTTGTTTTGTTTTGTTTTGCGCTTTTTTTTTTTTTTTTTTAATAACAAGAGTCATGTGTGTTACGTTTAATAATTAGACATAAGGTAAGATAAGTTATAAGGTATAATAAGGTACCAGGCAACAGATATTATGTTGTAGAGGAGTTTATTAAATGAGCATGGGGGGGAAGGAATGGGAGGAGGGGTGCCCCAGAGAGAGACAGAGACAGAGACAGGGAGAGTGAGAAGAGACAGGAAGAGGAACAGGGGAGAGAGAGAGAGAGAGAAAGAGAGAGAGAGAGAGGAGAAGGGGGTAGAGAGAGAGTCCACAAGGAGGGTTTATTCTTTTATATGGCCCTGGACAGGGCCGTTTCCCCCTCCCCTCCCCCCATGGCAGGTAAGCAATGACATCACAAGCAGGCAGACTGAAGCAGACTGCTAACAATGTGCTTGCATTCCATTGGTCAGTTAGTTAGATCTTTGACCTTCTGCCAGAGCTAGTTCTAAAAGTCCTGAGCCAAGAAAAATAGCATTTACAATGTTTCAATAAAGTAAATATTAGTCATCAAAGAACAACTAAGCAGTGTGCTTAGCGAAATAAGTATAATCCACTCATTCTAAACACACCTCTGGAGCGGATGCTCCACTCATCAGAGCCATGCAGGTGGATATTTCTTAGGCTCTAACAAATTCTCAAGGTCTGGTTTCATTCCAGCTTTCAGTCTCATCCGATCAGTAACCTTCAAGACAGCCCCCCTCCCCTCCTCACTCTCTCCTAGAGACAGGGTTGCTCTAAGTACCTCTGCCTGACTCTTGCGCCCTTGCTGGACTTACAGACCTGCCCCCAGGAACTCCCGGCCTCAGCTCTGTTTTGCCTGTCTGTTTGCCATCTGTCAGACAACACCCTTGAGGCTCCACCTTTGAGTTCTTCTTTCTTTCCCTGGGATCCGTCACTTATCTTGCTTCTTCTTGATGCAGTCGGCTTTGTTCAAGGCACTCTGAGTTGGATGGGCATATGCATGGCCGCATGGATGGATGCATGGATGGATGGATGAAAGGATGGATGGACGATGGATGGATGGAAGCCAGTCTGACCTGCAAAGTGTGTGGTGGGTTCCTCTATATGAGAAAAGCCCTTTTCTCCCCAGACCCCACTTCTGGAATGGGAGGACCAAGTTCATGAACAGAGATGAACCAGTGTCTCCATTTCAGGGTGAAAAGGGAAGACTTGGCTCTTCCCTCCTACCTACACATGCTCCAATATGTATTTTCCTCTATGGTGAGAACTGAATACTCAATTGAGTCCTAGCCCCACCCACACTGCCCTGCCTTGCCGTGCCTTCAGCGGGCCACCATCATGCTGTGGTGATTTTTGGAGGCAGAACTGCAGGGACCTCACTGATACCATTTATTCTCAGGTGCTCCCTTCCCAGGAGCAACGCCAGAGGCTCTGTCGCTGAGTGGTTTTTCTTTTTTCTTCTTTCATTTCTATCTTCTGTCAGACTGCTTTACTTGGCCACAGAAAGTTGGCAATATCCACACGTCTACTTCCCATCTTCCAGAATCCTGTCAAAATCTGGCCCGCCTCTGGTACCTTCTTCCGCCTGTCATGGAAGGACACCGTGTTAGATCCTCCTACAGCATTCTCAGCAAGGTGATGGGTGTGGCCGCCCTGTCTTAGACAGCTCTCCTTCACTGAATGATCAGCTGGCTACCTGCACCAACTGAGGGTCCGTTTGCCCACGAGTTGGAATACATGAGCTAACTTTGACAAAATGTAAACTGAATGGTTCATACAAATATCCAGTATGCATTGCGTGGAGGGTGCGGGGTGGGTCGTGGGCTTTGAAACGCACAGCACCAAATGGGATATCTCCATCAAATACGTCCCTTCAGAGCTCAGGGAACCAACCCTACTGAGGAGGAGGTGGAAAGAATGGATGAGCCAGAAGGGTAGGGGACAGCAGGAGAGCAAGGCCTTCTAAAGCGACTCAGCCACATCCATCTGAGCTCACAGAGACTGAAGCGGCAAGCACAGGGCTGACAGGGGTCTGCACCAGGTCCTCTGCATGTGTGTTACAGCTTTCAGTTTAGTGTCTTTATGGGATCCCCCTGATATGTAAACAAGTGGGTCTCTGATTCCTTCACTTTTATTTTAATTTTTTACTTTTTATTCATTCTTTGTGAATTTCACATTATGCACCCCAATCCCACACATCTCCCAGTCTCTTCATATCCTCCCTCTCTGCCTTTACAACACCCCCCACAAAAGGAAATAAAAAAATAAAAACAGAAAACCCCCCATCTCTTCGTGGAAGCTGTAATGTGTCACACGTTACACCCTTTGTCCACACTTCTTTATTTGTAAATGTTCATTGCAATGAGTCACTGGTCTGGTTTGAGGCCCCTGGCTTCTGGTACATTCTAAACACTGGCTCCTCACATTGACTCCTCTCGGATAGCCTGTAGCTGCCCTGTGGCATGGAGATCCCACAGCTTTGCGTCTGCAGGGCCAGGCCTCTGATTCTTATGCCTGCTCTTAGGACTCTTTTCCTTGTGTTGATTTACTTTATCTAGCTGCCATGTAATGATTTTTTGTTTTAAAAAGAAGAAATAAAAGACAAATAAAAGCAAAACCCCAAATACTCAGTAGGAATAATCCTAGTTTCACAGAAAGCAATTGCTTATATGTCTGTTGCTTGAAAATAAGGCGGATTTATTTGTTTATTTTTAGAGAGGCTCTTTCTATATAGCACAGTCTGGCCTCAAACTTACTCTGGAGCCAGAACTGGCCTCAGACTCATGGCAATCCTCCTGCTTTAGTCTCCTTCGTGCTGGGGTTGCAGGTATGTGTGTAAGAAAGCGCTTTTGTAAAAGGAGAGGTGTGGGCCTGGAGGTTCAGTTTAGGAGTAGAGTGCACGCTTAGCACGCACAGAGCCTTGGCTTCGAGCCACAGAACTACAAAAAGGAAACTGAACTAGAAGAGATGAGCCCAGTGAGATAGACCTAAGGGTAAGACTGCGAGCTAAGCAAGCTTGCATCCACTTCCCGGAGCTGCGGTGGGAGGAGAAAACCGACTCCCAGAAGCTGCCCTCTTCCCTCCGCACACATGTATACATGGCGCACCTAGCTGAGTGCGTGCAGAAAACCAGGAATAACATACAACACTGGGATGAGTTTGGAAGGGTCTTCCGGATGGGCTTGTGACTGATTTCACAAACTTGTGATTGATTGGACATACTTCTTCACGTATTAGGATACTTAAAAAGCTATGATTAATCTATTAGGCAAAAGTGTTTTCTCCTTCCTCCCTGTGTACTGATGTCCTTGGTCATTTCATACAGCAGCCCAGGCTGACTAGCCCCAGAGGGAGTTTTCAGCTCTAAGGCTGCAGCAATCCCAGGCCTGGTGTGCCCCGAAATAGGAGGTCTTTCTCTCGGGCGCGCGCTTTTTCTGGCACCCTGTGATTTTTTTTTCTGATCCTTCCTTCCTATCTATAATCTATCTATCTATGTATTTATTATCTATCTATCTATCTATCTATCTATCTATCTATCTATCATCTATCTATGTATTTATTATCTATCTATCTATCATCTATGTATGTATTTATTATCTATCTATCTATCTATTATCTATCTATCTATCTATCTATCTATCTATCTATCTATGTATCTATCTATCTATTTCAACTCTTCTCTCCCCTTCTCTCCAGGGTCTGGTGAAGTCCGGAATGACCTTGAACTCCTCCCTAATCTTGCTAGAATTGTACATATGTGTCATCATGAGGGGTTTGTACAGAGCTGGGGATCGAACTCAGGACCTCATGCATGCTAGGTAAATACTCTACATTTTACAATAGCCCCAGCCTTTTCTTACTTTTTTTTTTTTTTTTTTTTTTTTTTTGAGACAAAAATCTCCTAAGTTGTCCAGGCTAGCCTTGAACTTGCAATTTTCCTGCCTCAACTTCCCAAGTACTGGAGAGTCCAGGCCCAAGTCACCAGCCTTGGTTTTGGGGGGAACTTTTTCCTTGCCTCGGCCAACATTGGGTAATAGAGTGAGTGTTTCCCTGCAGCTGACCTGGCAGCCTGAAGAGGTGGCCCTTGGTGGAACAGGCTTCTAACTGTTTGTCCAGATGACTGGAGTCCCCATTGGTGCTCAGGCAGTTAGTTTCTTAACTTTGCAGATGGAGAGACCTGGGCAGAGAGGCCAAGCAGAAGAGCAAGCAATACAAGACACTGGTCTTCATTCTTGAGGAAGAAACACCCAAGCAGTGCCAATGAAACCTTAGCTAATTGGATCTATTTATAAACCCAAAGAATAAATTAAATTAATGAATTATCTGAGGCTAGCCGATGTGTAGTTCACATTGACCCCGAAAAGACTAGAGATTTATGATTGCATGTCTGAAGCCACATGATTTGGTGCTGAGGCCTTCTGGGCCTCTGATGGTATCCATGGTTATTAAGGCCATAATGTGACTTATAGCCTTTTCACAAAATGCATGAACATGTTGCCAAGAATGTTTCTTAAAGTAGAAAAAAATGGGGGGGGGGCACTTTATCCTTGTGTTTTTTAAGCTATCTCTTGTGTGTCATCTGCCAAGACTAAGTACTCGGTGTGTACTGTTGAATTAGACTCAGAGACTGCAAGCCTTTCCCACATAGAGACACACAAGGCTAGCAACTGTACTTCAATGACTGTGAAGTTGAAAGAGAAAGTGGAGGAGGAACCAGCACCAATGGCAATGGCAGTGGCTGTGGTGGCGGCAGTGGTGATGGCATGACCAGTTAGGGCAGTTCATTAGACTTCAGTAGGTCTGGGGATCCCCACAACAGGCTAAACATTATTTCTAGTTGTGCCTGTGAGGAGAAGACATCAGCCTTTTCTTCCTTCCTGGGCCCTGCTTCTCAGGACTTTAACCAGGTAGAGCTTATGCCTTTGGCTCTCAGTCCAAGCCTCTCAACTGACCCTCAGGCCTTTGTGTCCTGACATATGGCGGATGGGGGCCTTCTCAGTCTTCAGAATCACGTGAACCAGCAGCTCATAGCAGACCTCCCCCCACTACACACCCACACACACACACACACACACACACACACAGCCCCAGGGTCATCATGGTTGAACTCACATATTCGCAACTCTACAGTGGTACAAGCGACAGTGTCACCCAGTAGAAACCACACTTCAGATTCAGGGTTTTGTTCCGTTCCTGAGCTAACGATACAGTCCGATGCTATCTTGGGATGGTGAGCAGGTCCACTCAGGAACTGATGACTCTGTCCCTGTCACTCAGACCTCCTGAGTGGAATGTTTCTCACATTCTTCAGTCCAGTATGCTCCGGTGGAGGGTCTTAATGGTGACTACCTACACACCCATTCTGCCCTCACTTTTAGTGTGGACTTCGGGAAGGTACCTGTGACAGTCAGTTGTAGGGCGAGCTTGATGTCCTGTGACTTTGCCCTGCTGTAGACAAGGGAAGTGCTCTGAGCACGCTTTAGTGGGCTGGGCTGGGTATAGTGAATGCTTTTATTTTCTTAACTTTTACTTATTTTTAACTTGGAATGGATTTATCAGGACTAAATCTTACAACAGACGGAGGAGGAGTGTGTGTGTGTGTGTGTGTATGTGTGTGTGTGTGTGTGTGTGTATCTACACAAATGTGTTTCTCCCACTGATGTTGTTTCTCAGGAGAGTCCTGAGCAACAATCTCAACAGTGGATTCAAATATACTACACAATCAAGTGTCTGTCCTCACGTCAACATTGAGATGTGCGGGCTGTTAACTCAAGCCTCCTTTGAAAGCAGGTTGGTGAGGCATGGCTGCAAGACAATGTGCCATTGAGAGGTGAGCCCACCCACTCGGCTCTCAGACAGAACGAGGATGTGGGGATTGGCAGACAACCAAGGACAGGAGGAGGAGGAGGAAGAGGAGGAGGAGGCTCTTCTCCTTTAAAACTAGAGTCAAGGAACAAAGTCATGTGTTTCATTGGACTTGGAAATTACCTCTATGGTGCTACCTCAGCTTGGAGGAAGGTAAAAATTTATTTACATGTGTTGGAAGTTGGACCCTAGCTCAAAACAAAGGTGTTGTACCCCCTCCCATGCTAACACACACATGCACACACACATGTTGCTAACACACACAAACGCACACATACACGCACACACACGTGTGCCCACATGAAGTTACCTGAGTACATAGAACACCAGATGTCATGGGTCTTCTCACAACAAAGCTTTCGGGGGTCTTCTTCCTTTATAAGAATCAAACTTCAGCCCTATATATTTCTTCCAAAACCCTCTCACTCCGTGCGGAAGCATATCGAGTCTTTTATTGCCAGCCCGAGAGTGCCCAGTTGGGGCTGAGGGTTGGACAGGAGGGCAGGCCAGATACCTGAAGTTCTCATAGCCTCCCAGGGTCATTTGTAACCACTTGATTGGCACCTTCATATTAACCAAACAAAAAGCGGCGACAGGTGTTTCCTGCTCCGTTTAAACAACTCATTTCTTTTCTTTGTGAATTGTGCTTGTCTTGGCCCCTAGCACAGTACCAGATTATGAATCTGGGGTGGATATTCTTTCTTGTCACCTCTGTTTAAGCAACCCCTCCCCCCTCACAAGAGTACCTGAAGTCCTTCCAGGAAGTCTGAGCCAGCAGCTAAACCTCAAAGTCCATCCTGATCCTTTATTCCAGGGAGAGTCCCAATCCAAGAGCCACAGTGTGCAGCCAAGCTGTCACCAAGCACATAATATAGATAGAATAAGCAAGTGCCCGTGTGGGAGGGGGCAGGGGCAGCTGTGTGTTTATCCAAGGTGGGGCTGGGGAAAGCTTCATGGAGTGGTCAGGTGTTTCAGGTTTATTTTTAATGTGTCCGGAAAAGGTAGGGTCGGCTGCTGGTAGAAAAACCAGGCAGGTGTTTCTGGCACCCTGTGATGGTCTTCACGTTTTCCCCAAGCACACAATGTACAGCATTCAGGAGGGCCTGGCCAGAACCCACCGACCAGTGTTTCCAAAACCAACAGTTGGATCTTCGTTTTCTGGAGCTCATGAAGTTCAGCTCAGATCTCACCCTGAGATGTAATTCTTTAATTTCACCCATGAACCAGGTGCTGGGTGTGCACTGGGAAAGAGGAAAGTGGTGAGGAAGGAGGTATTGCATAAGAGGGTCTCATTTCATAAGCTGTAGAAGTTGAGCAAGTCCTGTGGTAGACACAAGATAGTCCTCCCTGTGCAAATGCGATGAGAGGCAGGCAGGGCGGGTTGGAATGCTGATGTCCATCTCCCCAGAGTCATGTATTGAAAAGAGTGTGATGAGACTATTAATGAGGTCATTAAAGCTGGTTAGGTTATGAGGGTGAAGCCCTCAGGGTGTGTCTGTGTGTATGTGTGTGTGTGTGTGTGTGTGTGTGTGTGTGTGTGTGTGTGTGTGTGCATGTGTGTCTGTGTATAATAAAAACTCTCTACTCTTCGACCATGTGAGAATTCAGCGAGAAGATACAATCTATGGACCTCACACTTTATCAGACACCCAATCTGCTAGACCCTTGAGTTTGGAATTTCAGCCTCAGAACTGGAAAACATGAATTTCTATTGTTTATAAGCCATCTGGTCTATGGTACTTTGAGGAGATTCAAATGAACATTTGCTATCAAGAGTTGGTAGAAAGTTGGCACTGGCCTTGGGGACTCAAACCATGCTTCAGAGTAAGCTGAGGGACACTGGAGGGAAAGAAAGGTAGGAGTTTAGAATATATCCTTAAATACACACACACACACACACACACACACACACACATAACCACCATATATGTTTGATTTCAGTTGTGAAGTTACTACCATCTATATGCTAAGTAGCCCAGTTGTGCATTACCTTCCAGACCTCTGTTCTGATGACAGTCTGCCTCCCTAGCTCACGAGGAGGCCAGTGGCTCCTCCAGGTCTAGGCATTGCCCAGTGTGTGGATCTGCCTTTCCTGGGCCCTTCCTGTGCCAGTCTCTGTAGGCCGTGAGGTCACAGGGTTTGGGGTCAAGACCTCTAAAAGCCTTGAAATGTCCTGAGGGACAGAAGTGAGTATGCTTCCCTTTCAATGGTTCCTCAGTTTATGGGGTAGGGGGAGTAGGATGTCTCAGGGTAGAGCTTGTAGAAAAAAGTAACCTCATCATTACTGGGCCGGAACTTTCAGGTCTACCTTTGAGGGGGGCGGAGACTGATCTGATAGCCACAGACCATTGCTCCTAAGTAATGGAACCTGTACGAAAGCCTGCATATGGCAGGGCTTGCAAGTGCTCACGTCAGAGAACACATAGAGGGGCTGGTAGAGGCATGAAGCTGCCCAGGCCACCCAACCCTTCCCTGTGTGTCTTCTTCATCAACGTGTGCCCCAGTCTTATTCTTTAGTAATATACCTATAAATAGAGACAAGGGTTTTCCTGAGCCTGTGAGCTGCTCCAGCCGTGGAGACAGCCCCAGGGTCTCTTTGTCCTCTGTGGGCGGGCAGCAGAATTCATGGATGCTCAGGTCTCTCACACACACCTGGAGCTCATCTTCCTGCACACTTCCACTCATGACTTGGTCACTCACGGCCCCCATTCTGCAGGCATCGCTTTGTAAAGAGCTGTGCTGTATTGTTTGAGGGATTATGACCAAAAAGTAAAATAAAATAAAATACCCTGCGCACATTTCACAGAAACGCATTCATCCCAGGCCTAACTGGAGACATTTACACAAACAAGCACAAGGAATGACACTCGGACAAGCACAGAAAAGAGACTAATGATCTGTGAAATGCCAGGAGGCCATAGTGGGGCATGACCTCACCTCACTCCATCCACAAGGATTCAGTGTGGCATTCAACTTGTGTCAAAACCATTTTTTTTACTTTTTGGATCTCCCTCTCTCTCTCCCTCCCTCAGTCTCTCTCTCCCTCTCTCCATCTCTCTCTCTCTCTCTCTCTCTCTCTCTCTCTCTCTCTCTCTCTCTCTCTCTCTCTCTCTCTCTCTCTCTCTCTCTCTCTCTCTCTCTGTCTCTCTGATGTTTGTGTGCATGTGTGTAACTGCAGGTGCATGTGCTGGCAGTGGCAGAGCGACTGTTCCAGGCAGGAACTGAACTGGAATCTGGCTCTGTTTCTTAACAATTAAATCTTATTATACAACCCAACTATCTTACACAACTATCTTACACAAGAGGGAAAAAAAGGTTAAAGGGAAACAAGAGTGAACCTTCCAGTATCCGTTCCATGGGACAGGTCCCTAGGTGTCTCTGGCCTGTGCGCTGGCCCTGCCTGTTCGCTGATCTTTTTCCCCATGCACTTGAGCTCGGTCCTACTGCCCCTCTTGTCCTCTCTGCCTGTGTCTGTTGCGTGCAAGGGCCAGTCTCTTTCTCCCATCGAGGGTCGATTAGAAACACAATAATCCAGGTGGAGCACCCCCCCTCGGTCGCTTCCTGAATTCCAGGCCCAGGATAGCTCCACCCCGTCTATCTCAAGGTTAATCTCAGGGAGTACCCATGATGTGTCCAAGGGCAAAGCCCGCCAAAACTGCTTTCACCTGTGACAATGCTTACAATCTTTCCCACAGTCAAACACAGATAATGGGAACTTACATGATCTTAAAATGAGGTAACAGATACAGAAAATTCACCCTTTCTTGGCATTTCACTACAGAGTGCTAACAGCTTCTCTCGCACATCTCTAAGGAGTGACTACCTGCACAATGCAGTCCGGCTTCCCTCTCACTGACAGCCCTACCTTTGTGGTAGGGCTATGGTGGGTGTATTTGCACCATAGAATCGGCAAACTCCACCAATCACAGCTTTTCATTCCTAAGTTGCAGGCTGTAGAGCGTTTCTCAGCATGGCAAAGGGCATTTGTGGAGAGGAAACACACAGAAAGGAGAAAAGGGTAATAGCTGGGTTAACATCGTGTCACTGTGACAAAATGCACGAGGTGAATCACTTAAGGAAAGGGATTTAGCCGGGTGGTAGTGGCGCACGCCTTTAATCCCAGCCCTTGGGAGGTGGATCGCTGTGAGTTCGAGGCCAGCCTGTGATCTACAGAGCAAGTTCCAGGACAGCCAGGGATACACAGAGAAACCCTGTCTTGGAAAACAAAAACAAACAAAAAAACCCAGAAAAACAAAAACAAAAATGGGGTCCCGAGAAAAGTCTTGGCTTAAATATAAAGAGGAAGTTATTGGGGTGTATTGCTCCCGGAGATGTGTATACTTGGATTCCACCCTCAGGACAGGAAGTGGGAGGGAATTGGAAAGTGTCAATACAGGCGTTGCTTAATTTGTAAGAGTGCTGGGAACAGAACCAAGGGCCTCATGCACACCAAGCATGTGGTCTTCTGGACCACATCCCCAGCACGGGCACCTCGAAGGCTAATAGATGGGTTATAGATAGAGAGTAGCAGAAGCTGCAGGACACCCCGAGGGACCCCGACATTCAGGGCCAGGATAATAGAATGGAGCTGGAGGTGAAAGGCAGGAGAGTGAGTGCACATACGCCTCCTCACAGGAGATTCAAAACAGGAAGTCAATCTTAGCAGGGCTACCTCACCAGCCCCCACTCATTTTCACCCTGCATTGTGGATTCACTTTGGAGGAGAGAGGTAGAAGGTGCATCTGGAGGTACAAATCCCTGAAAGGAGGAGACAGCCTGTCAATCACTGATGTCCAAAGGGTGCCTGAAGACAGGAGGGAGGAAGAAGCTGCCTATATCAAATCCCCACGTCCTTTTACGTGGTGGAGCAGCGGAGGGGCCCAGCCTCTTCTCCTCCCCAACCTGTGCCTATTCTCGTTAAATGATTTTCTGAATCATTTATTCATTGTGAATCACATTGTCTTACAATTTGTTTATTACTATTTTTATTCTTATTACCACATTAAGCCTTTACACAAGGGGGCCTGTAGAGGATATCTTTGCCTATTAGTTTATAGCCTAGGATGAATATTTTATACTGGAACATTTCAAATGGGCAGGGTAACTCTTAACCCAGTTTTATCTATCCTAAAATTTGATTATCCTTATTTCTCTAGCTTCCTAGCACTGTGCAAATAATCCTTGAGGAATATGTGCTATCAATTATTAATAACTAGCAAATTAGCATAGAGTCTGATTCTCCCATAAGTATGTTTCATAACTGTGGGGCAGAGGAAGTGGCTTTGCTCCCTCTCGGATCTCAAAGTGACAAACAGCCTCGGGCACCTGGTCATCGTAGGGTGAATGGCTGTGGCTGCCCTGCCCTGCCACACTCCTCAGGAGCAATTTGGAACCTCTAGGCCTGGGACATCCTCTGAGGCTATAGAACAGACCATTCAGCATAGATGACTCTGTTATCCTCTATGAGCTGGAAGAAGCAGCTTGGGACGTGTCCCCGTCACTGTCCGTTAGGACTGCATTCTTCCCTGTCTCCAAGCCCTTATGCAGAGGCCTTGAGGCCAGGACCCTGAAATGTAACAGTATTTGGAAATGGGGCCTTTTAAAGGGAGTCTGAACTGGAGGGAATTTAATCTAATTTCATACATTGTCCTCATAAGAGGGAGGAATTTAGGGCTGGAGAGAAAGCCTGTTGGTTAGGAGCACTTGCTGTCTTTACAGAGGACTGAAATTTGTTTCCCATCACCCATACCCAATGGCTCACAAGCATGTATTCTAAGATTCCAGGTGGCCTGAACTCAGAAACAAGTTAAGAATTACAGGCTGAAGTTAAAAATTTCTCCCCTAGCTCCTATCTCCACCCTGCCCTCGGGATTTACGGCCCCCATCTCACCCTACCCTACTTGGAATTCACTGCCTCAGATTGTTAGCCTATCACGTGTTAACTAACTATTGTGCTGAGTTCTGCTTCTGTGAAGGGTATTTAGACTCTCCACTTTTACAGAACGGGGTCTTCCAACTCTTCTGATCTTGGTGGACCCTGGTGAGTCAGCTCAATAAAATTCCTTTGCTTTTGCATCGACTCTGGACTCTGGCGATCAGAGTCTAGCACTATAACTCTAGATCCAGGGGCCTAATGTCCTCTTTTGGCCTCCTTGAGCATCTGAACATATAGGTGCGTGTGTGCAAGTATGCAAACACATGTGCACATGCACATACACAACTAAATTTATAAGAAGAAAATTGGGTATAGACCATATAGAGGGGACATCGCTGAGATGCAAAGGGACATCGCTGAGATGGGAGGAGACAGCCACCTGAAGGCCAAGAAAAAACTCTGGCAAAACGGCTGCATAGTCAGTGTTGTTACAAACTTCAAGAGTCTGACCCCAAGTAGTTTATTTTAGGAATATTTAAGCACAGAATAATTTAGTGAAGACTTTCCTGGTGATAACTAGCTCAAGCCCACGAGCACATTAAAGCTTAAGTCACAACTACGCTGAAACTCTTTTTAAAGTACATATGATATCTTCCATAAAGACAGGGCCTATAGATCGACCACATGTGACATCTTCCATAAAGACAGGGCCTATAGATCGACCACATGTGACACCCTCCATAAAGACAGGGCCTATAGACTGACCACATGTGACACCCTCCATAAAGACAGGGCTTATAGATCGACCACATGTGACACCCTCCATAAAGACAGGGCTTATAGATTGACCACATGGGACACTCTCCATAAAGATAGGGCCTATAGATCGACCACATGTGACACCCTCCATAAAGACAGGGCCTATAGATTGACCACATGGGACACCCTCCATAAAGACAGGGCCTATAGATTGACCACATGGGACACCCTCCGTAAAGACAGGGCCTATAGATTGACCACATGGGACACCCTCCGTAAAGATAGGGCCTATATAGATTGACAAGCTCACCATAAGGGTCTGCAGGAGGATCAGTGTGGTCTCAGCCACATAGATAACGCAGCGGTCAGTGTATTATTATCCACATCTGCCCCCAGCCTTCTGGGCAGATAATAGGCTATACACCCCTTCCTTTGAGGGAACAGCCCTGTGTGTTTAACATTCCTGGTTCCCCTCGTGCTGCTGTGTGACAAGAACCTTTGTGTCCCACATGAGTTCCCGTTATGGTAAGAGACCCCGTTTCAAAGGAATGAGGCTGAGAAAGAGACAGAGGACACCCATGCGCACATGCCCGTCCATACACATATGTACACACAGGTACACCACACTAATTAGTTAGAGTAATACTGCACCTTTATGGCTAGGGGGGACAAATCTCTTAACTATTAACTATCAGCCTTGAGGGGAAACTCATTTTGGGAGAGGTTCTGCACAGCTCAGCTTTATACATCTCACTCCCCTAAAGTTACCCCAACAAGTAAAAGGTGTGAGATACAGTTGTCATTAGGCTCCAGAAAGCCTTGTCACATTGGCCTGTCCCAGAGGCATGAGAGATGGATGGGTCCAGATGGTTTGGGGAGCGGGAAGCAGACACTAATATGAGCTAAAACTTACTGTGTGGCAGCATTCTGCCCCTGCAGACACCGAGCAGCTGGCTGCTGGCCTCTGTGTCCCAGGATGTCTGCAAGGAAGAAAGGCCTGTCACTGCAATCAAGCCCACCGCACTTGTGCAGACCCAAGAGACAGGGCTCTTGTTTCTCATAGCAGAGGGCAGGTAGAGCTCAGGAGAGTAAGGCTCTACCCTCCCCCCCCCACCTCCATCACACCCACACCCACCCAACCCTCCCACACCCCTCCCCTCCCACCCTTATCCCCCATCCTCCCACCCCCACCCTCCCACACCCCACCTCCACCATACCCACACCCCACCCTCCCACACCCCTCCCCTCCCACCCCATCCCCCACCCTCCCACCCCCACCCCCCACCTCTACCACACCCACACCTCACCCTCCCACACCCTCCCCTCCCACCCCATCCCCACCCTCCCACCCCCACCTCCCACCCCCCACCTCCACCCCACCCACACCCCACCCTCCCATACCTCTCCCCCTCCCACCCGTCCCTCCCACCCTCCCACCCCTCCCTCCCACTCGCCCACCCCCACCTCCTACACCCCACCTCCACCATACCCACACCCCACTCTCCCATACCCCTCCCCTCCCATACCTACCCCCCACCTCCACCACACCCACACCCCACCCTCCCACACCTCTCTCTTCCCACCCCTAGCCCCCACCCTCCCACCCCCACCTCCACCACACCCATACCACACCACACCACACCCCGCCTCTGCACAGAAACTGTACAGAGCAGGCTAGTCTCTGTTTTTGTTTGTTTGTTTGTTTGTTTTTGGTTTTTCGAGACAGGGTTTCTCTGTGTAGCCTTGGCCATCCTGGACTCACTTTGTAGACCCGGCTGGCCTCGAACTCACAGCGATCCTCCTGCCTCTGCCTCCCGAGTGCTGGGATTAAAGGCATGCGCCACCACGCCCGGCTGCAGGCTAGTCTCTGAATGAAGGAGGTGAAGAACAGGAGCCAATGCTTCTCAGGCCTTCCCGAGACCCCCCAGGGCCCCCACCACCTTCTTCTCTCCTTTTTATAAGAAAAGGATTAGGAATTCAGATGCCGCCATCCTGGCAGCGGCTAGAACCACAAACAGCCTTAATCTAAGTAACGGTACTGTAAATGAGAATACTCTTTCAGGCAAGACAGCCCAATGACACTGTAGTTCCCTCAAGCCACCTCAAGCCACCTCAAGCCACCTCAAAAGAGCCAAACGCCTGCTTGAAGCTAAACACCATCCTTTCATCTGCCCACATGGACTCTACCTTATGCAAGAGTTTCTCAAACTTCCTACTCTGACCTTGGCTTGCCTAAGAAACTTTTACATGACCCACTCTGTTTAGCATGTATAAAAGATGGATACAGCCGGGCGTGGTGGCTCACACCTTTAATCCCAGCACTGGGGAGGCAGAAGCAGGCGGATCTCTGTGAGTTTGAAGCCAGCGTGGTCTACAAAGTGAGTCCAGGACAGCCAAGGCTACACAGAGAGACCCTGACTCGGGGGGGAAAAAAAGGATACAAAGTAAAATATTTATGGATAATCATAAGGACACTTATTCTAAAAAGAATCATTTGATATACATATAATTTTGCCATTTATTAAAGAGCAAGTTTACACAATGAGATAAATGTGCTCATTTTACATAAAGAATTAAATTTTGTGGCTGTGGTGGCTCACACCTTTAATCCCAGCACTACTTGAGTCAGAGGCAAGTGGAGCCCCGAGTTGAAGGCCAGCCCAGGCTACACAGTGAAACCTTGCCTCGACTCCCCATGGCCACCAAATTAAATCTTGGTTGTTGAATATTGCAAGGAATGTGGCGTGTCCCCAGTATTGTCAACATTTTTTTTTTAGGGTTGATCAATATTTTTATGTTATATTCATCAAAGCTGAGAACACCATTTCACATAGACACCTAGTACAAAATGGCAGAAAGCTGTTTAGGGCCATTTCAGAAACTGTTGGAACTCGTGTCCTAATTCCAAGCCAAGACTCATTTAATGGTTGTTTTATGAAACACAAGTCAGCCATTCAAACATTCAAACCTGGTATTATCCACAAGGTACACTACAGATACATGCTGAGGCATGATGGTAGGAAAATATTGAATATCTTTGTTTTCATTAAGCCATTGTGCTTTGATAAGAACTGCTTGTCCAGTAAAGAGTGTAATTCATAATGTTCCACAGTCTTAAGTCTGAGCTGAGGTTTTCCGGCCCCATACACTTGTTGCATGGTATGTTGACATGCATAATGCAAAGTGCCTGTCTTGTGTGCTAGGAACCAATTCTTCAGTGAAGTCCTAATGCCACACACACCTTGGATTCATTACGCGTTGGATCATGAATTAATTTTTTGTCATTGTATGTTCAGAAAACTTTATTGTTGCCAAGTTTTTTGTGACCTTGTAACAGGGCTCCACTATGTTGCACAGACAAGGCGCAGGCAGGGCCTGTTCTCCCAAGTGCTATAGCCAGCAAGTGGGCAGGGATAGCTCTCATGCTCTCATACCCTCCTCAGTGCCAGGTCTCCCAATTTTCACAGGTGGCAAAGGGGGGGCATCACCCCAGCACGCAGGCCACCTCCAGTCAGATGAATGGTGGGGCCAGCACTTTCATCCTCAGGTTGCTTACCTGTGGGCCCCAACACCAGGGTCAGCTCTGCTGTGCTGTCAAGATGAGGTGAATGCTGCAGCTGGTGAGGGGCAGGGCTAGCTCCCCTGCACTCATGATCTAGCGGGGAGCTTTCCTGACCGCCAGAGTCAACTCTTCCACATTCACACCCTCAGGGCCACCTCACCCATACCTATGCCACCAGATCCAGCTCCACTGTGTTGCTTGGGTGAAGCACAGGACCCACTTTCCCAGGCGCTGTTGCTGGTGAGAGGTAGGGCCTGCTCTCCAGAGCACCCAAGCCGGTGAGAGGTGAGGTTAGCTCTGCACAGACCCTGAACAGCTATGTGAGCCCAATAGCTGCCCTAGTCAGGGATGTCCATATGTGCTCTAGAGGTATTATCTATCCATCACTTCTGCTGTTGTGTAGCCACAGTCTCCAACATGGCTCTCAGAGGCAGTTCAAGCTGGGACCTCAGCATGGCCGCAGGTTTCTGGGCTGGCCACTCACAACAGGATACTCCTTTCCATCCTGGAGTCTCCACCTCCATCTCTTCTTCACGATGTTCAAGATTCTCCACTTCTCTTTCTCTCCCATGTGACCACCACATACTTGCACATTGTGGTGACTCCCGCTGCAGGTTGGCAACCTGGCTGATGGGCCCTAGGTGACATGCTCCATCAGCTCTGTGTGGTGTTGTGTCAAGCAGGTACCTATGGCCCACCTGTGCCATGCGCCAGAGGGCAGAGCTGTGGGTGGCATGGTGGTCTGTAGGTCTCTGTCTATGTGGTGGTAGGTGGGGCTCTGTGTGTCTATGGGGTGGAAAAGTCTGTGGACATCGTTTGCTCTGCCCAACTGTGTGGTGGGGCGAAACACAGCTCTCTGTCTTCCTTCTCCTGCTCTGTGCTGCCTGGATTTGATTTGATTTTATGTTTATCTGTCCTAGACATAAACATCTTTGGCCACCAAGCCAGGCATCAAAGCTAGGATGAACAAAGGACTGCCACCTGCTCTGCCCCTGACTGATAAGAACGGCACCACCAGCCGGGCGTAGTGGCGCACGCCTTTAATCCCAGCACTCGGGAGGCAGAGGCAGGCGGATCGCTGTGAGTTCGAGGCCAGCCTGGTCTACAAAGCGAGTCCAGGACAGCCAAGGCTACACAGAGAAACCCTGTCTCAAAAAAAAAAAAAAAAAAAAAAAAAAAAAAAAGAACGGCACCATCAGCAAGGTATCTTTGCCCATTGCAAGGATAGGAAGGGGATTTCTGTCTTAATCCTGGATCTGTTACTTAATGATTCTTTGCCTAAGTGCCTATACATAAAATGATTTAGTAATGGTAACTCTCTCGTGGAATCGATTTGGTGAGGATTGCATGGGTTTAGCATGTGGCTTTAGCATGGTATGTTTAGTGGGTTATCAAGAGTAGCTCCATGAGCCTATGCCTCCCTATCTATAGCTTGGAGCTATCAAATCCTATGTAATGATTATACTAAGAACCAGAGGAGACACAAGATGTCAAGTATATGACACACAGTAGTGGCTAAGCATTTTGTTCCCTTCCCTGGTGGTTAGGTAGCACATTATTTGCTGGGAACACTGGTTGATACCCATGTCTTTGGCCTCTAAACACTGGCTAAAATAAACACTGTATAGAATCCCAAAATGCCCTATGGAAGCAACTACTTTGGTACCTATCACTTAGCCCAGTGCTTGCCTGACCCAGTAAGTTTAAAAATGGCCAAAGGTCAATGTGAACTCTCGGTACAAAGTAAGGAAGCTCAGTAAATGTTAATTGAACCTAATAAACTTTTGTCATAAATGACTATCTTCAGTTCAAGGAAGACTTACACTTCCTTGTTCTTTAAAAAAAAAGGGGGGGGGAGGCAAATAATAGCATTGGGGGGTGGGGCCGGAGAAACCTGTTCGGAATAGAAGAAAAAAATAAGAGTAATGGAACCGAAGAAATGGCTCGGTGGTTAAGAGCGTACAACTGCTCTTGCAGAGGATCCCAAATTATGAGCAGCATGCTAGGGTGCTTACCAACATCTGTAATTCTAGCTTTAGGAGATCTGACACCCTCTTCTGGCTTCCAAGGCACCCACAGGTACATGGCTGCATGCACAGAGAGAGAGAGAGAGAGAGAGAGAGAGAGAGAGAGAGAGAGAGAGAGAGAGAGAAGTGCTTTGGGAGCTTCCATAGCTCTCTGGAGGGATCGAGCCACAGAGCTCATCCTGTGTCTGTGTTGCTGAGTTGCTGTGTTGACTTGCTTGCTTGTTCATCTTCACAAGAACATGGTGCCGTCAAACTTCATGTCTCCTGCTCTCTTTCCCTCCTGGTTTCAGTGGCTACGGTTAGCAGTCCAGACTGAAGCATACTGTGAGCATACTCCATACGAAAGCTGCCTCTTTTGTTCGCTCACACACCCTCCTCTGTCATCACTGAGCTAGGTTCAGACGCTTTGGCCTAAGACCAGGCCATCCTGCATTCTCTGTCCTCCTGATACTATGACTGTTTTCCTGGTTGGTTGAGAGGTGTCTGTGATGACTCCAACCCTTTGTAGAAGTGAAGATATGTGAAGAAAATGACAACCTGTGATTTACCAAACTTAGAACCAGTAGTTAGACTTTGCAAAGCCAACAGGATTTGCTAATCCCGCAGGCTCACTAAAGAGAACTGCGTGTTTATCCCTGCAGAATAAGCAGTCAGTGGCCCACTCTGACTGTGGTCACGAATCTTCTTTTGCGAGGATTAGAGAAACAGTGTCGCTGTTTTTTAAGTGGTCTTGGTAGCTCTCTGTAAGCTACTAGAACAACAGTTGCCCAGTTTCTCTAACCCCCGGGGCTTCCAGTTTGTGAGCATCGCTGGTTTAAATGGATGCATAGTAACTTTTTTTCCATATTTCTGTAGTATTACCCTTCACATTTATAAATTTTAATATTGACTCTTCACATAACACGGAGCTCACATCAGTTGTAGCAGTCACTGGCTCAGGCCAAGGTGGTGGTATAGGCTGCTGCCTAGGTACACCCGACATGTGCCTGACTTCCTCCTAACAGTCCCTGAAACGCCTACAACCCACCTCACAATTATTCCCAAGGACCTTATTGGACTCACCCAGCCCTCTTTCTTGAAGTTTGGACCCATGCCTTGGCCTCCGCCCCACCTTCCTTTGATTTATTGTTTTTCTCAAAGTGCACTCCTTCTAGCTGGCTGTACCTGGCAGGCAGCCAGAAGCATCCTTTGCCAGAGATGGAGGTCTGATCACCATCTGCCTTTTGAAAACTATGAGCTGACCCTTCCACTGGCCATTCTGTGGGGGAACTTCCTCCTTAGTGCTCGATTGCACCAGCTTTCCAGAGCTGGTAAGTGTTTCCCAGCCTCGGTACCTTACCTTTTGGGGGAAGTAATCTGACTCACTTGTGAGTTTCTATAGCTGTAATGACAATTGGATAATCATATCTACAGTTTACAGAGAAGTAAACAGAAGCCCCCAATGGGTTCCCACCTCTCTGTCCTGCATCATTCCTTTGGAAATGTAGCCAATAGTTTGTTTCTGGGGCCAGATGGTGCAGAAACCTTCAAGGTAAGGTCATCAACTGTTCAAAAAAGTACTCTAGTGTGAATTTCAGGACAGCTAAAAAACCGTGGGAGTTTCCTCTTCTTCTCCTAGGAGTTAATCCTAAAGACTTGACCAGATGTGCACCAAAATTCTTGGGCAAAAATATCACACAGAATTTCTGTACTGAGGAAACTGGGAGGCTGTTTAATTATATCAGGATTACATCAAAAGTGTGCCTTAATGTAGTCAAATATCATGTAACCAGTAATCTAGGGCTTTGAGCAATATTTTAAAAATAAAAGAAATTCTAAAATTTTCTAAGGTTTTTTCTGGAGTAAGGTATGAGAATTGCATTAGTCGGTGTTCTCTAGAGGAACAGAACTTACAGAATGAGAATGTGTGTGTGTGTGTGTGAGAGAGAGAGAGAGAGAGGGGGGGGAGTGCAAGAGAGCATGCATGTGTGTAAAGAGAATTTATCAGAGTGGCTTCTGGGCTGTGGTCCAGTTACTCTAATAATGAATTGAATTGGGTGTCTATCAATGAAGGGCCAAGAATCCAGTAGTTGTTTGTCCATGAGGCTGAATGTCTCAGCTGGTCTTCAGTATACACCAAGCCCTAAAGAAGTAGGTGCTAGTGTCAGTGAAGGAATGGATGTGCTAGCAAGAGTGAGCACAAGCAGGCAAAGAGAGAGCCATCTTTCTTCCCCTATGTCCTTTATATAGGCTGCTAGCAGAAGGTATGGCTCAGATTATAGGTAGATCTCTCTACCTCAAAAAAAAAATCTGGATTAAAAGTACATTATTACACCTTTAAGATCTGGATTAGAAGTGGATCTTCCTACTTCAAACGACTTAATTAAGAAAAAAAAAAAAAAGCCCTCATTGGTATGCCCAGGCTTTTGGGTTTTAAGTCCAGACATAGTCAAGTTGACAACAAAGAAGAACCATCACAGGAGTTAGGAAAAAGCCCATCCACATAAAGTAAAACAACAAAAATAATTTTCAAAAAACCTATATACAAATAAAAAAATAAAGAGTGGGGATCTACTACTTTAAAGAATAACGTTTCAACTTTGTAAAAAGAAGAAAACCATTTCCATGTGGACATGATTAAGGTGAGCATAAAAATATAGCTATTATTTATCTCTGATTACTAGTCATTTTTAAAATGCATTATTCCATATTTTCCAAACACATTAAATATGTTACTTTCTTAATCAGAAAAAAATTATTGTTCATGGCAACTAGGTCCCAAAATACAAAACCAAAACCACCCAAAGCCTTTAGCTGTTTTTAATTGTTTACCTTTCTCTCTAGTGTAGAAAGATGGGAGCCAAGGAGACGTCTTAGTAAATAAAGCATGAAAATATGAGAGTCTGAGTTCTAATTCCCAGCAGGCATGTAAAAGGCTGGGTACAATAGTCCATACCAGTAATCAAAGAATTAGAATGTAAGCACTGAAGGATCCCTGGGACTTTCATGAGCAGCCAATCTAGTCAACTCGTGAGTTCCAGGTTTAGTGAAATATTCTGTCTCAAAATTAAAATAAAGGACTGTTACAATGGCTCAGTAGGTAAAGGTGACATGCAAGCCCAATGACCTGAGCTTGAGCCCAGAACTCACGTAAAGATGGAAGGAAACAACTCCATAAAAGTTGTCTTCTGACCTTTACACATGGACCATGCCATCTGTATCCACACAAACACACTGCCTACCAGACCAGGAGAAAAGGAAGAAAAGATGCAGAAAACAGCATGAACATGAAGGGCAGAAAAAGAAATCCAGATCCAGCCGGACGGTGGTGACACACGCCTTTAATCCCAGCGCTTGGGGAGGCAGAGGCAGGAGAATCTCTGTGAGTTCGAGTCCAGCCTGGTCTACAGAGTGAGTTCCAGGTCAGCCATGGCTACCCAGAGAAACCCTGTCTTGAAAAACCAAAAAGAAAAAGACATCCAAATCTTCCCTGATACTGAGAAAAGCATAGCCTTCTCTGGCCCTCACCCTCCATTTTCAAGATCAGAAAATAGCCACAAGGTATGGGGAAGGCACTACGCCTATACATTGTTGCCAGCATGTATACGTATGTGGGTACATTTGCTGGAGCATGGGTGGGTAGACCCGCCCAGTCTGTAGCTGGGCTTAGCTACATTGTGGATTCTTACTGTTTTCACCATTGTCCATGCTTTTCAATCCCCTAACATTAGATAAGAAAGGGAAAAGGGAGAGGAAAGGAAAGAGATCCCTGAATAAAGTCAGGGGCCAGAACGGGGGTGACATTATCATTAGACTACTTCCTTCTGATTGGGGCATCCAGCTCCTTGAGGTGAGTTGGATGTTTGCCGCCAGGATAGTGGATTTCTTCTTGTTGTTTCTTGTTTACACATGGCTACCTAACAAACCATGACCAACAACAACCTACAGCAACCAGCAACCCACTTATCTAGCATTTGTATACTCTCTGAAAAGTCTCCAGAATTCTAAACATCACACAATCACAGAAACTGTCTAGAGCTGACAAAAAAACAAAAACAAAACTCCAACCTTCACCAGAGCATGAGACAAATCATAGTCAGCTACTGCGAAGCAGGCAGGTCTATATCCCACGCCTGGGATTCAAACGAAAGCATATTGTTATAATATTTCTGTTTTTTTTTTTTTTTTTTAGATTTATTTATTTATTATTTATACAATGTTCTGCCTGCATGTGCATCTGCATGCCAGAAGAGGGCATCAGATCTCATTATAGGTGGTTGTGAGCCATCATGTGGTTGCTGGAAATTGAACTCAAGACCTTTGCAAGAGCAGATGGTGCTCTTAACCTCTGAGCCACCTCTCCAGCCCCTATTTATGTGTTTTTAAAGAAACCAACATTCCAAAATTCTCCTTAGGCACATCCTTGAAGAAAACGGGCTCTCCCTTTCCCAGTATCCATCCGTTGTCAATAGCTCCTCAGCTGGGAGTGGGATTCTGTGACCCCGCCTCCCCACTCCATGCTGGGATTTTTGCCTGGCTTGATCGCTCACAGGTCTCACACATGCTGTCCACGGCCACTATAAGTTTCTATGTGCTGCTGTCCTATTGTAAAAGCGGTGTCATTGTGGTCACCCTCTGCCTCTGGTTCTTATAGTCTCTCCACCTGTTCTTCTGCGAGATCCCTGAGCCTTGGGAGGAGCAGGTCTGATGTAGGCTGGGCTCCCAATGGTCTCTTAGTCTTTGCACAGTGACCAGTTGTGCATCCTGGTGTTACTTGCCATCTACTGCTAAAATAAGCTTTTCTAATGACAGTTGAGAAACTCATGGATCTCTGGATATCGTGGTAAGTCATTAGGAGTCAGTTTAAATCTATGCCCATCAGTGGAATAATAGTAGCGGGTTCTCCCTTGGGGCCTATGACATATCACAGGACCACAGGTCCTGATAAAGGCGCTAGCATGGGTTATTATGTACAGCGGGCCCTAAACCCAATCAGCAAGTGGTTGGTTACTCCTCTAACAGCTGCTCCGCTACTGCACCAGTGAGCCTATCCTGCCAGGCCATCTGTCATTGCAGTTCACAGTTGGGTAAGATTAATGATTACTTTTTCCCTCCAGTAGCATGCATAGCAGCTTCCAAAACTATGAAAGCTAGCCAGTAGGGATAAAGTTTCCAGGCTGGTACCAGCTTGATGTCTCCGTGTTCCCTGACTTAAGTACGCAGTGCTTTCAGCGGTAGGGCTTCTCCATCAAACCCTGGAAAAGAGCCAAGAGTAACAACAATAGCCTGGAATGTTTGGGGGTGTATGGGACCCCATTGACCAACAACTCCAAAAGAACCCATTGCTGACACTAGGCTTCTTATTTGATAGCCTGCGGTGTCTAAGAGGAGCATTTCACCCTGTTACAGGGTGACTCCATTTCAATGTTTTGTATATGTGTATGTATATATTTCAGGAAGTTTCTGCAATAGTAGATTTTCATATTACTTTCTCAGAAGTCTTAAATGTTAGCTATCCTCCATCCTGCTCCGTTATCTACTCCGACCTCCCATCTCCTACCCAGCCACTATGGAAATAAATGTGGCAGTTCCTCAGAAACCTAGAATCGGTTTCCACACGATCCAGCTATACACTCTTGAGTGTAGGCCTGAAGGACTCTATATCCCACTACACAGACACGTGCTCACCTGCGATCAGATTATTGCTGCTGTAGTCACAATAGCCAGGAAATAGAAACAATATAGTTGCCCATCAAACTGATGTATGTGTGACAAAAATGTAGTACTTTACACAGTGAAATAGTATTTGACTCTTAAGAAAAATGAAGTTTGCGGGCCAGTTGATAGAGCTGGAAATAATCATTCTGAGTGAGGCAACCCAGATCCAGAAAGGCAAAACACTTCTGGTTTCTTCTAATATGTAGATGGTATTTTGGCGTATGCATATTTAAATTGGAGGTCAGGAAGGTGGTGGGGTATAATGGGGGGAGGGGACACTCCCAAGAGAGTATACGTGGTATGAATGGGAAATAGGAATAATCTCACAAATGAGAATAATGGATCACTTCGGGGTTTTGCTTGTTTGAAAATGAGGTCTCCTGTTACCATGATGGCCAAACTAATATCAAGCAGTTCAGACGGGCATGGTAGTGCACACCTTTAATCCCAGGGCTTGAGAGGCAGAGGCAGATGGTCTTCACAGCAAATTCTAGGACAGCCACAGCTACATAGAGACCCTGTCTCAAAAAAGGAAAAAAAAAAAAAAAATCAAGCAACTCACCTGCTTCAGAGCCGCAAGCACCTGTGACTTCCATGGTTCCCAGCCCATCTGTGATATTGTTCAGTTATAACTTATTTTGTACTTCACCTATTCCATTTTGATTACAAAGACAATTTAAACAATCTTCACACTAGCCAATTTGTTAGCTGAGGTTTCTGCCTAAATAATACCAGTTCTTCAAACCTGTTACTTAATTCATCTGAGTAAAACTGAACAACCACAACTGTCTACACTAGATGGCTGTGTCAATTTTGCACGTGTCCGTCATATCTCTTAGTGTAAAAGGTTGATGAAAGGATATCTCTCTCTCTCTTTCTCTCTCTGTCTCTGTCTCTCTCACCCTTTCTCACTCTGTCTCTGTCTCTCTGTGTCTCTGTCTCTCTTTGTCTCTCTGTCTCTTTCTGTCTCTGTCTCTCTGTCTCTGTCTCTGTTTCTCTCTCTCTCTCTCTCTCTCTCTCTCTCTCTCTCTCTCTCTCTCTCTCACACACACACACACACACACACACACACACCCTCCTTGTAGATGATGCTCCCAGTTTTCAGAAGCATTAAAATATGCCTGTCTAGGGGAAGCCCTGGCAGATTGCATTTTTAAAGTAGCTTTTATTCCCCTGATGTAATTGTTGTCTCAAGGGCTGATTATCTCCATCTGCTAACCTAGACCTACTCTTAGAAGCTTCTAGCCAACATACAATCTAACCTAGGCCTAGAATGTTTTCAGCCTCTGAGACTTACTGCTCAATAAGCTAATCCTTTCTAGGTCTTTCTGAACTCTGGCTGGCTGGTTCAACTCAGCTGTTCTGGCTCAAACTCCTCTCTAAGCTGACTCATTCAAACTGGGTTTTCACTGCTTCTAACTGAAGTGCTCTGCTTGGCCTTATACTAGCATTGACAATATGTTATAAATCTTCTGGCTACTTCTCATTCTGTGGCTCATTCTTTCTTCACCTGTGTCTAGCTTGTTCTCTCTCTCTCTCTCTCTCTCTCTCTCTCTCTCTCTCTCTCTCTCGTTCTCTTCCTCTCTTGCTCTCTCGACACTACTCCCTTTTAAGTAACCTGTCCGTTTCTCTTCTCATGACAACTGATCATATCCTATTCTGTCAAATCTTTTTCTGATTCATCACTTTGTCTGCCTCTCAATTAGATATCACTTTTTAAAATGGGGGAATAAGATTATCTGAAAGACACTGGATGGTAGAGGGAAAGCTACTGAATTAGATCAACCTGTATACTTTAAAGATGTTTTATCATCACAATGGAAGTTCAGGGAATATGTTACATTGGGGAAGAGGTTTTGATTCTATTTCCACAAGTGATGAATGACTATCCATTCTATCAGAATTGATAAAGGTCTGATCCAAGTAAGAAAAGCTTCTACATGAAAGGCACAACTTAAGGAAGGAAGAGAGAGAGAGAGAGAGAGAGAGAGAGAGAGAGAGAGAGAGAGACGCAGAAAGACAGCAGTGCAGATGACACAGAAAGCAGATCTCTGCTGCATAGAGACAGCTCAACAAACCAACTGAAGAAAAACAGATAATTCACCAGGCTGGCAGATTGGTAAACCTTGATGCTGAAATGGACTGTTGCTGAAGACAGAAGATCAGGACTATGGTTATAAGGATCATTGCATCGATGGGTCTTCATAAGGACATTCAGACTGTTAAGTTTTGGAGATTGATAATTGTTCCTGATGTAACAGTTAAACTGTGCACAGCTTTTAGCTCAAGCCGAAATGGAGAAGATATAGAGAGATTTTAGCCCAGCAACATGGCTACTCTCGTTGGAATACAGACACACCCTTAACCCCAAACAATGATGCTGAAGTTAGTTTGTAAAAGGAAGCACCTGTCTTTCAAAGTGATGTCTAATTAAGAGGCAGAAAAAGTGATGAATCAGAGAAAGATGTGACAGAATAGTATATGTTCAACCCTCGTGAGAGCAGAGAGAAAAGAGAGTTGGCTTAAAAGGGAGCAGCATGGGGCGGGGGTGGGGAGGGAGTACAAGGAGAAGAAAGTTGAGGGGAAGGTTGAGAAGAAGGTTGAGAATGTCACCAGGAGCCATGAGGAGGTCACCATGAGGACAAAGATGGATCAGGAGAATAAGCCAGGACTAGACTAGATGGCAGGGAATGGGACACATGGCTGGGAACCAGTCCAGACGAGTGCAGATGGGTTAGAGTAGACGAGTATCTGCCCAGCTATAGTGCTTAAAGCTCATTAATAAATTTAATAGGTCTCTGTGTCATTATTTGGGAGCTAGAACAGGCATAGACATTGCATGAAGTTTCTGGGAAGAGCTGAGGAGGCCTTAACTGCTGTTGCATCATCCCACATAGAAAGCAGTTGTGAAATCAGCCTTTGACCATCTATATTACCTGGCACTCCTAACTATACAGAGCATAACCACGCTATTGTCTGCAGGAAAGACATCCTGTCTAGTGGAACAATGACCCCTGTGTCTCACTTACCTGTGATCCTAAGACCAAGAGGAGCTAAGAAGATGGACCTGAGCCGGGGAAAACTCAACTAGTACCACATTCATTTTATGATAAGGAAGCAGTAAGCCAGAAAAGTCGACCTATTTGCCTAAGGCCATGAGATGGAGCATCATTCTCTCAGGTCCTGGCAGCAATGTTTGGTGCTGGAGCACTTGAAAACTGTTGAGTCTTAGTATGAGTGATGTCCTGGACTTGGAAGACTTGAGGTAAAGAAAGAGAATGCAAGCTATCTCATTAGTTTGTTTATATATCCAGAGACATGGCATCAATGTGTCACTAGCTGGCCACGAACTCCAGACTTGCTTGGCTCAGCTTCCGAGTGGCTGGAATTACAGACATGAGTTGCCACACCAGAAAAAAAAAATCTCATGAGTAATTACTAATGTTTTTTTCTAGTGTGCATGTATGGGTTCACGCACTCAAGTTCATATGTGAGTACAGGTGTCCACAAGCCACAGTGTGTGTGGGAAACAGCCCTGGGTGTCAACCCTCACCTTCCACCTTGTTTAAGATCAGGGTCTCTCTGCCTCTGTCAGACCAGATCTGCTTGAGCTTCCATGGGGGGGTGGGCGTGGTCTTGTCTCACCCTCCCATTTCGTCCTAGAAGCACCAAGATCACAGAGGCGCACTATGTCACCTGATTTTTATATAAACTCTAAAGATTTTAATTTAGGTCTTTATGCAGCAACTACTTTCCCCACAGTTAGTAAATGTTTACTTCTAGCACAAATTCCGTTAAATGTTTTTGACCATTCAAAATAAAACATGTCGTTCACATTAACCGTACTCTTAACTTTCGTCACTTTAAAGATGATTGTTTATTGTTGTTGTGTGTGATGCTTGGGATTGAACCTGGGGCTTAGGCAAGCAGTCTACTGAGAAGTTTCACTCCAGCCCATAATAACTAGACACTTTCAGGTACCAACATGACTCAATTGGATTTGGTTGGCTAGCAATGTCACAGAACTAGAGAAAACAGGTTTGGGTGTTGCAAATGCCACATTCCTTTGCAAACTGAGGGCTGGCTGAAGGTCTGCATCCAGCAAGTGCCCGTCAGTTTTCCCAACACTTTGGATGATCATTCATATTCTGAATCAAATGTTTCTTTTAGTGGTGTTCAGGGTCAAGCCCTGGGCCCGGAGCCTGCTAGGCAAGGTCTCTGCCACTGATCTGCACTGCTAACTCAGTAACATTTTTAAAGGAACGCGTGTGTACTGCTTTTAGTTTTTTTCTACATATAATACTGTTACACATTTACAAGGCTAAAGTACAGGATAAACCCTACTTCTGTGTGCACCAAGAATCCAAAAGCAACCTGTATGACTCACTCGTTGCGATATTTGCTTCGTGGCAGTAGTCTAGAGTGGACACTTCCATATCTCCCAGGTATGCCTGGGCTACTTATGCAGTTTCCCAAATAGCCTGTGTTCTAAAAATCCATTTTCCTTCACACCCTCCACCTCCAGGCCCCAACCACCATGCTTTTGCTCACTCGCTCCAGGTGCATCAGAAAACACTGGAGCTGGAAAGAGGACTCAGGCAAGAAGGTGCTTTCTGCAAAGCCTGACAGCCTGAAACCCACATGGTGAATGCAGACACTTGACGCCACAAACTGGCCTCTGACCTCTGACCCCTTACACTGTGGCCTGTGCACCCTTCTCCCCAGCACATGTACTTAAATGTAAAACAAAACCAAACCCCTGAAAAACCACTTAGATTCCTACCAGATTCCTAGTTGAGGGGGATGGGGCGTGAGTTTTAGCCCTACGATATTTGAAATCTTGTGATTGTTGCAAACAGCAAGGCAGAAATCTCCAACTAGAGCCAAGATCCCAAGAGTGCCTCCCTGAAAGCCCAGGCGTCAGGAGAATGCACTTATTCATACGCTCATCCCAGGCGCCAGGGAGGGGTCTGCTGACGTTCAGGCAGGAAGCACACACAAGGTAATTCATTCCCGGGGTGTGGATGTGAATTATTCATGGATTCTCCCACATCACCCGCATGTTGAAAGTTGACATTAGGGCAGGACCCAGAGGTCCTCCCAGCCCTCCTGCTGAGCATCTAGATGCAAACAGGGTCAATACTCCATCCTAGGATTGGCCTGTCAAGCCGCTGGCACCTAACTGGCCATGCTGTTCATTTCCCTTGTCTGTCTGACAAGTCAGAGGCTGCATCCAGCTGCAAACCCCATACCTCTAGATAACTTACGGCTGGTGTATGATGTGCCTCTTCCCTCTAAGAACTTTTGGGTACCAAAGTGGCCTTTGTAGAGTCTTCAAAACTGTCCTATGGCCAGACATAACAATTTTATACAGAGTCCAAATAGTTGCACCGATGACTGGCCTTATGCTGTGACGTGGGCGAGCGTGGTGGAGGCATCCAAACAAAGAGTCTGGACTCATCTGCTGGGCCAGCTGCTGCCAGACACCCAGCAGGTTGTAGACTTGCAAAGATGTGCTTGCTGCTGCAAATTTTCCAGTCATAAAAAGTCAGCTCCTCAGATTTTAATGTAGACATTTGAATTCTTTTAAATGGTGAGCTAGACAGACCCACCAATTAATTGATCCAATTTAGCTGGGCTGATTCACCTGTTTCTCTGATTTTAATTCACTTATTTTTAGTCTGTTTCTGCCTGTCTGTGTGTGTGTGTGCGCGCGCGCCACAGCATGCAGGTAGAGATCAGAGGACAACCTCCCATGTCAGTTCTGTTTCTACCTGGCTTAAGCAGGGTCTCTTGTATGCTACCTTGTGTGGCACTCTGCTGGTTTGCAAACCTGCAGGGCTTCTCATGTCTCCACCTCCTGTCTCATCACAGGAGCGCTGGGATTGCAGGTGCATGCTACTTTTACACCGGTTCTAGGAAGTCTAAACTTGGTTTCTTCACATTTGCACAGCAAGCTCTTTGCCACCGAGCCCTCCATCCACCCCCACAAGGGGCAGGTTTTCATGGGAAGAAACCCTAGCCTCTACTACTGTATATTGTGTCCTTCCCCAGTGTGTGGCATTTGCACCAGTTTTAATTTCCAAATCCAGATACTACTTTGCCAAGTCTGTGATTGTTCCAGATTGTTCCTCCCAGGTTCTCCTCGTTTCTTAAAGTTCTCTAGACAGGGAGAAGAGGAAGCACAGCAGGAGCCGGGGCTGAGCCTTCTCTGATAGACTTCATCTCTCAGAAAACGCGGAACCCTTTTCTCTCCTGTGTCCATCTTCTGTGCTATCGGGGTGTTGCCAGTGTGACAGAAGCCCGGGAGGGGAGACGGGTTTGCATCCAGGACACCTCTCTGTTTTAGATCCAGACCCATCTCCACCGTGTGTGACAGAGACCTCACCTTGGTGTCCTCCCAGGTCTCCACATCTCACCATCTTTGCGGGGGGGGGGGGGGGGGGTGCTCTTTTGTTTTCCTCTGGGACTTGTTTGCATATGACATTTAAGCTTCTGTAGAGTTAGATTTTCCTCCTCCATGCCTCTTCCTGCCCTACACACCCATCTCTCTGCCCACCTAAACCTCTCGCGTTATTCCCCTCGGCCCTTCCTATGCCTGGCATTCCGTGTTCTACTACCCCCACCCCCACCAATGGTCCCTCTCTAGTTTCACAGAGTCTACATATACTCCCGACTAAACACAGAAACCGAGAGATTCGATGCTAGCATCCACACATCCACACACGTCTAAGGAGTCCAGCACGGAGCATGAGACACTTTTCACTCTGGATTAGGGTTACTTCACTCAGAATAATCTTTCCTAACTATTTTTCTCTCATAGCTGAGTACATATGCACCGTGTTTTCATTATCCATTCATGAACTGATGAGCACCTGCATTCTTCCCATTGTCTGCCTATTGTAGGTAGACCAGCAGGAAACAGGGGTGTACACATATCACTGTAACAGCTGAGAGTCCTGGGGGTATGTGTGCAGGAATGGTAGAGTTATGCCATAAGGTAGATATATTCCTGCTTTTTTAGCAACCGTCGCACTGGTTTCTACTGTAGATGCACCAATTTGCACTCCCACTAGCTGTGCATAAGGTAAGTAGAGTTTAGGTAAATGACCTTTTGACTTTTAAAGACAGCTTGTTTAGCTTTTTCCTCTTTTCCTGCCACACTGAAACACAAATTAATTCTGGGTAACAAGAGGTAGGATCCAGATGCCTTTTTATTTTTAGTTGACAAAAGCTATGCACTTACAGTATACAACATATATTTTATGGCTGCATCAAGCTAAATACCTGCAATCTTGGTTATTTTCAAGTATACAATATCATCTTAGTTGTTTGGTTGCTGTGAAGTGCCGCCGTGACCAATGAAACTCTTATGAAAGGGAGCATTTGGTTGGGGGCCACTGGCTCACAGTTTCAGAAGGCTAGCCCGTTAGCATCATGGCGGGGAGCACGGTGGGAGGAAGGGAAGGCATGGTGCTGGAGAAGTAGTTGAGCGCTGTATGCTGGTTCTCAGGCAGCGAGGGTGACACTGAGCTTGCCATGTCATCTCCAGCGACACACTTCCTCCAGCAAGGCCACAGCTCCCAATCCTTCCAATCCTTTCAAATAGTGCTACTCTCTGGTGACCAAACACTCAAATATATGAGCCTATGGAGGACATCATTATTCAAACCACCGCAAATATACTGTTATGGATTTTACTCATCAAACTGTAAATAAATTTCCTGAATTTGTTCCTTACATCTGCCGGGCAGTTTGTGTCCTTTGGCTAATGTCTACACTTTCCCCTCCCGTTCTCTTGCTTTGGGCCATGAGACCATCACCCCTACTCCCTGCTGGTAGGAGGACAGCATTCTCAGGGTCCACACACAACTGGGATCCTGCAGTCTTGGATGTGGCTTGTTTCATGTAGTCCCCATGTTGCCAAGGGCAGAATTTCCTTCCTTAGTGTAGTCCACCTCACACATTCGCTGTGGTTATTTACGGTTACCCATTGGTTAACATTCAGCTTGCCTCAGCATCCTGCCTGCTGTGAACAAGGTCACGAGTAACGCGTGGGTGCAGATATCTCTCCAACACCCTGATTTTAAGTACCCAGTAGTGAGGTTGATAGACCATAGGGTGGCTCTAGTTACAGTCTTCCAAAGGATCTCCATTATGACGCCCATGATTCACTAGTTTACAGTACCATGGAGGGTGCAGTGCAGTCCTTGGCTTTCCTCAGAGTCTGTTCTTTGTTGGTGCTCACTAGTCAGAATTTTAAGAGCTACACTATTATCGCAATAAATGTTCGTGTACTTTCGGGAACTGAAAGAAGATGGTTGCGGTTTTCAGGAAATAGACTGGAAAGCGATCAGTGAAACAACATTTGAACTCATGCAAGTCCCAATGTGTTGCGGGGTGCCTGCTGGGCCATCCACCCGAGGACCGCATGGTGAGTCAATCTGATGCTGTTGGGGGCAGGTAGCTGACTGTGTGGGTCAAAATACTAGAAAGACTTTCTGTAAAATACTGTTTCTGGGTGAAAATGCAGTTTTCTGTCACCCAAGTCTCTTCAATGTGTTTAGAATATGTCATGTCTAGTTGTAATTACCGAGTCTTAAAGCTGGTAAGACTTCCTTACCTGTGGCTAATAACCCCAGTAAAGAAATTTCCGTTATTATTTTCCCCCACTATCTCCCCCACCCCGCTTTGAAAATAAGAGAACAGTCTACTATTTTAGGATTTGACACATTTTTGCTTCTATGGTTTTGTCTTGGGTAACAAACACATAGAATTTGGTTTTGGGGGGTTTTTTGTTTTATTTATTTTTGTTTTTGTTTTTGTTTTTAAGATAGAGTTTCACTATATAGCTTTGGCTGGCCAAAAACTAACTCTGTAGATCAGGCCTGCCCCAAACTCATAGATATCGGCTAGCCTTTAGCTCCTGAATGCTGGGATTAAAGGTGTGCATCACCACAGCCAGCCTTGTTTTGTTTGTTTGTTTGTTTGTTTTGTTGTAATCTCCTAAACTGACTCTCTTCAAAGAAATATATTCTATGCTATGATGGCTAGTTTTCACTCTTTTTTGTTTGTTTGTTTTAGGTTTATTATGTATACAGTGTTCTGCCTGCATGTCAGAAGAGGGCACCAGGTCTCATTATAGATGCTTGTGAGCCACCATGTGGTTGCTGGGAATTGAACTCTGGACCTTTGGAAGCACAGCTAGTGCTCTTAACCACTGAGCTGTCTCTCCAGCCCTAGTTTTCATTCTTAACTTGAAATGATCTAAGAATGCCCTGGGAAGAGAGTTTTAATAAAGGTTTGCCTATATTGGGTTAGCCTGTGGCATGTCTATGGGGAATGTCTTAAGTTAATTGATATTGGATGACTTAGCCCACCATGGGTGTCACCATACCCTAGGCAGGGAGTCCTGAACTGAAAAGAAAAAGTGGGAAATTCAAACTGAGGACAACCAGGAGAGTGAGAATTCATACATTTATTACTCTCGGCTCTTGTTTGTGAGTGTGATACGACTAGCTGTTTTAAGTTCTTACCACCTTGACTTCCTGCCTGTAATGAACTGTAACTTAAAATTCTAAGCTAAAATAAGGCCCTTTCCTCCCCTAAATTGCCTTGTGTCATCGTGTTTTTATCACCGTAACAAAAAGACAACCGAGACACATGCTATTAGATGCCACCAGACTATACTGTTGTTGCCATATACTTTGTGGCTTAGCTTTGTCTAGCAGCCTTAAGTTCCAGCTTAGAGTGCACTGTAGGGTCTACGTGTGTGTGTATGTGTGTTTGTTTTTTTTTTGTGTGTATGTGTGTGTGTGTGTGTCACATGCACACAATCTATGTCTTGAGAAAGCATCAAGACATACAAACTAAAGTCAAGTTTGTGTTCTGGGTACACATTGCCTCCCCATCCAGTGAGAAACAGCATGGTACATGGCTGCTCCAGATACCCCAGGCTTTTCAGAATCCATGGCCAAGCACGCTGTGATCAGGGGCTGTGGCTGACTCTCTGGCAGCTCCAGGCCTCAGATACACTTCCCTAGATGACTTCTCATACAGAAACCCATCCCAGCGGCTGGATTTCCCAGGAAGGAGGTGTCAGCTTCCGCTCTGTGTTCCTAGGCTTTGCCTCCCTTTGCACTCATCATATCTTTGTGGCGACTGGAGCAAGAATTCTAACAATCTGCCTCCTGGCCATAGTCAGTAGATACAAAGCCGTGCCCCTGGCTGGTGCTGGCCACTTGCATATCTCAACCATGCCTCACTATTGGGCCAACGTGATCCACACTTGGCTAATGAGTCACCTTCCCTGGGGTTTTAAAACTGGCGATGAGAAAGAAATGAGTATCCATCCCATCGGCATATGGAGCTGGAAGAGCGAGGCCACCGGGGAGAGGCAGAGCTGAGGGACGGAAGGCAGAGGCCACCCAGCTGGGAGGTGGTCTCCTCCCTTACTCTCCTTGAGCTTCTAATCCAAATCATTAATCTAAAAAAAATTTTTTTTTTACTAAATTTTGTTCTAATTTGAGTCCTTCTTCTTACCACCAACACAGTCCTAATTATCACGACATGCCGTGCACCGGAAGACCTCTTACAATTCACCCGGGATAGGTATTTCTGTCTTCTGGTCAAGATGGCTCCACCTGTGTCATTACTGTAGTCATAGTGTGTGATTACAGAGCCCTCCACTGTTGGGTGGTGGTGTGGGGAGCCCTTTCCTTTTTAAGCACTTTAAATTTGAGGGTAGGGAGAGGATTTTTGGTGGTTGTCAAAGATAGCTAAAAGTAGTCTACATTTCTCCTTTTTTTTTCAAGATTCATCTTTTCTATATACTCCCAGACAGTCTTCTGGTGTATTTATATTAATTATCTTCCCACCAGTAGTAGGGAAACCTAGCAACCTTTATGTTAATTTTTATTTTAGTCATTTTCTATCAGTAGAGAGTAGATATGTGGACATCACATTATATTTTTAGTTTTCATTTTCCTAATTACATAGCTAATGGATATGTTTATGAGTCTTTATATTTTCAGATTTAAAAAAATGTTTATGTGTGTGTGTTTTATATGTCTGTGTATGTATATGTCCACATGCATGTGACACCTGCAGAGGCCAGAAGAGGGTATCAGATGCCCCGGAGCTGGAGTTATGGGCAGTTGTGAGCTGCCCAGTGTGGGTGTGAGGAAGTGAGCTCAGATCTTCTGGAAGAGCAGCCAGCACTGGCTGACGTCATGAGGCTTTGTCATAATAAGGACACAGGACACAGGAAGGGAGATACATGTCCTCCAAACAGTTAAAAAAAAAAAAAAAAAGCTGGCAGTTGGCAGCTGACCAGTGCACAGGGGAAGAAAGGGATGAGCACAAACTGAACACGACACATGAGCTGTAGTCACAGTGAGCAATAGATGCTATACTTCAAATAGTGGGCTGGGGTTATATTAATTAGATTTCTGTTACTATAACAAAATGCCTGAGGCTGGCTATATAAAGACAGTTTTGAAAGTCTGAGATTGGGTGGTCTTATCAGTCTTCCTCTGGTAAGGAACCATGATGGATGACATCATGGCAAGAGTACATTTAAAAGAGAGCACATGGTGGGGGCAAACTTATAACACAGGAACCCTCAGGAGACACGTCCATCTGAGCCAGAGAGATGGACTTGGAGGAAGATGATGAGTTTGGTCCTGGATGGGAGGGGATGGTGGCTGGGCCTTCCCATCTCCCTCAGGAAGGATGGTCTGGGAAATCTGTGGGCTGGCTCTGCATTCAGACAAAGAGGTATCAAGTTGCTGGGACTCCAGTTGCAAAAACATCTGCATCTGGCACAGCAATGGGGCTGCAAGAAAGCCTTTGGAGAAAGACAAGAGACCTGAAGAGTCCTCCACTCCACCTAACCCCTGACTCTGGCCCAGCAGGGGCAGGTACAAAGTTAAAGAGGAAACACAGAGGGCTGTCCCCAAAGGACCCAGAGAATTCCATGCTGCTAGTGACTGAGGATAATGTCAAATTGGGGTCCTGGGCAAACTTGCCTAGCCAGAAGGGAAAATGTCACTCTCCCACCAGTGTCCCTCTCACCTGCATCCTGGTGGCTTTCTGCATAAGAGGCTGCCTGTATTTGCCAACAGACCATTATTTCTAGAGGTTAGAGTTGCAGTTCACATAATAGGCTGAACAGCCACATGATTGCTACAGAGTCTGGCCAGTCTGAGGTAAGCAGACAGCAGGGCAACAACCATCAGGAGGGCTATTTAGGCTTGCTGGGGGGGCTATACAGCATGGTGGGAGAAAATCCCCCTACAGGCTGACTGAGAACACCTTCTGACCCAGCCCCTCCCAACTGCCCAAACCTTTGCTGATCTTAGTCCCACCAGAAGACATGCGTGCAAAGACCCACAGAGGCTGAAGCAGTCAGAAAACCAAGGAGAGGGAAGGCTAACTTGTCTAACGGTTACATTCCTCTGTGGACCCACCTTTGCTATTTGTCAGCCTCTGCTGGTGGTCATGATGCCTCACTGTGATGCCAGGAGAAGTTTTTCTATCAGACATGGAGTCTAGGAGGCCCTGGGGTTTCAAATGGCTTCCCTACAGCAGTCAGCTAAAGGGGGGAAAGTTGCCAAGAGACACACGTTCCTGCAAGGTGGCTACTATAGTTTGTACAATGCCGTGTCCCCTGAACTCCAATGGGAGTTTACCTCCTTAAAGTCTTGTGTGCGTGGCAAGAAAAGAGTGGAAATGTTGCCCTACTATGGGGTAGGGATATAGTTACAGTAAGTTAGATCACTAGAGTAGGGTCCTCATAACTAAGCCAGGGTCTTTGAGAGGGGAACAGACCATACACGAACAACCACGCTGATGGGCCTTGCACCACACAGCTGTAAGCCGAAATAAAGATCCTTTCTTTGCAAAGTAGCTTGCCTCAGGTATTTCATCAGAGCAATTAGAGGTTCATTAGTAGAGTAACAGATGTCATATTTATTTTACAAATGTGAAAACAAGGGTTCCAAGAGTCCTTCATTTCTAGTATATTGATATATGTAACATGTAATTAATGTATGTAGTTTAATAGTATGTTAGCACACTCTAGTATTGTCATGTATGGCGTACTAAAATGTAGTGTACTAATGTAAATATATGATATTTAAGATGTATTTAATAAAAATATGCTAAAATATGATATATAACACATAACATTGATATGAAGTGCACTTATTATCAGAATATAAGCCATAGATTCATATGAAACTCAGATACTGGATACAAAGTCTATGACAGAAACCAATCAGTATTGTTGCATCTTGCTCTCCAGATATTCTAAAATAGGAAAATTATAACTTCTGAGTCAGACTTTCAAGACTGGCCCAATGGCCTGGGCCTGTTATAGCCTAGGTACTTAGAAGAGTAAGACAGGATTATGAACTCAAAGACATCCTGGCCAAATCAGTAGTGCCCTCCCCCAAGATAGACTTAATCCCAATGTCGAGGGAGCGGGGGCAGGGGGGGGGAGAGGGGGAAGGGGAGGACAATGAAATTTTCCACTTTTTTTTCTGATGCAAAGGCTGTGGTTCCCCTGGTCTCTATATTCTTAGGAGACGATGGGCTTTGGCTATGTAGCTTCTTCTTCAGGACAAAGCGGGTGCTGGCTTGTCACCAGCTCCCAGCACTCCCTGCTCTCCTGACTTAGGGGCAGGCTCAGCTGCTCTTTTATCTTATGTTCCAGCTTGGAGTGTCTTTCCTTGGCTTTTGTTCGATACCTTGTCCGCATCCATAAACAGGCCTTCCTCAGCCTTTGTGTGAAACAGTGCCCTTCTGTAAAATCCAGCCAGAAGAGCCTACACTGCAGTACTAAACTGCCCACATCCAACTCTCACAGGATCCCCAAGAAGGGGGTTTTATTTTTCTTGGCCTGGGCTTGCCCTTGTGTTCATAAGTAAAGCTCTATGGGTACCTACCCATTCTACATACTTTCAAATACAAGCCCGGAAACAGTCATATTTTAGGTATGAAAAGCAAGTGTTTTAAATTTTTTTAATGTAGTAGAATGGTTTCAAAATATAATGCACCTCCTAGCCAGATGCAAATGACGGCAACACGTCACACCACCCCCCAAAAAGGCTGGAACAGTTTGGGGGAAATGTACTTTCTGTTTCTTGTCTTGTATGTAAGGGCATTTAAGGAATGACCACATTTCCACAGTAAGTTGGCTCTTTTTCCTTTCTCTCATGGAAAGTTGTTTTTATAAGCGGCACATGTTTGGTGCCTTCACACTTCTACATCTCTGTCGGCAGCAGAGTGAGCTGCCAGTCAAAGGTCAAAGCTACCAGCTGCAGCTCCTAGGCAGGGGTGCTAAAGAGACGTGGATGACTCTTACCAAACCATGAACACTGCACAGTTCACCCTGGGACAGGCCATGTCTTTTCTTGGGGAGCAAGGGGCTTCTGTGGCAGAGATCTAACCTCAGTTCCCTGGAAGACAGAGGGCATATCCACAGGGCAACATTCCTTCTACAGTTTTCCATTGATCATTCCCTTATGCATGGGTCAATTTATTACAAAACACTAACAAGTAAGTTTCATTCCTCTTCTGGTTAGAGATAGCGTAAGACCCCACAGGAGTCTAGGGAGGTGGCTCCGTTGGTAAAACACTTGCCTCACAAGTGAGGACCTGAATCCTGATCTCCCAGAACCCAGGTTCCTGCCATCCTAGTGATGATGAAATGGTGGTTCCCTAGAAGCTCACCAACTCCCTAGTGTAGCCTTCTGTAGTGAAGTTTCCAGCCAGGGAGAGACCTTGAGGAATACCTGAGGAATAAAAATACCCCAAGTTGTCCTGACCCACTCATATGTGCAGGTGTGCACATACCTTCCCGCCCCCCCTCCCCCCCACACACTTCAGGGAAGCGGAAGAAGCCTGACGTGGGCTGGGACTGTCCTCACATCCTCAGTCCCAGGCAGCAGCAGATGAGAGAACTGCACTAGAAGCTGAACTGTGTTCTAGTTATGTAGATGACGTTCTTGAGGTTCCCCCCCCCCCCCCCCGCCGCCCCGCGCTTGGTTTTTCTCATCCATGAAACAGGCAAAATCAAAGTCCAGCCTATTAGGGTGTTGATAAGATGAAATTAGCTAACGTATGTATCCTTAGTGTGAGGCCTCGCAGAGGGCAAGAACGGTTAGAGTTGCATTCTTACCTACAGTTACAAAAACTAGCCAGTTCGAGGCCAGCCTGGTCTACAAAGCGAGTCCAGGACAGCCAAGGATACACAGAGAAACCCTGTCTTGAAAAACCAACCAAACAAACAAACAAACAAAAATTAGCAGGGGAGATGGTTTTGTACTGCAGTTGTCAACCTGTGTGTCGCAACCCCTGGGTGGGGTGATAAATGACCTTTTCACAGGGGTCCCATATATCCTGCATGTGAGATATTCACAGTATGAATCATAACAGTAGCAAAAGTACAGTCATGAAACAGCGACAATAATATTTTTATGGTTAGGGTCACCACAACATGAGGAACTATATTAAAGAGTCCCAGCGTTAGGAAGGTTGAGGACCACTGGTTTAGTGGGTAAAGGCACTTGTCACCAAGGCTGGCGTCCTGAATATTCTATCCCCAGAATCTGCATGGTAGAGGGAGAGAACCAAGTCTTGTTAATTATCCTCTCATTTACACACACACACACACACACACACACACACACACACACACACACACACACACACACGATGTAGAATTTTAAAACGTAGCAGCAGCAGCAGCAGCAAGCAGCGGTGAGGAAAGGGGCTGCCCAGCTGGAGGGAGCCAGTCACGGGAGACACATTTTGTTTGTAGTCAGGGTTTCAGGTGTCCCAGGCTGCTCTCTATTTCTCTATGTAGCTGAGAAGGACTTCAAACTGGGTCCTCCCACCTTGCCCTCTGTGGCGCTCAGATTACAGGCATGGGCCACCCTACCTGCTTTATACAGTGCGTGTTCCATGTCCACCACCTGAGCCACAGCCCAGCGCAGTTCCTTCCTCCATAACTCTTCAACGGTCTCCTCTCTTCAAATGAAAACCAGAAGGGTATTGCTTCAGCCTAGGAGAGAAAAATAGCACTGGCTCCTTCTCTCCCACCTAACAGCTCATGTAGTGGCTGAGAGGGGAGGAAGGGAGGTATATCCCCTCGGCTTGAGTTTTTGATGGTCTACTATGTGGCTTTTGGCTAACTTTGCTCTCCTGAACTAAGCTTCCGTGGAGGTGATGGGTGCAGTAAGAGAGGATAAGGCCCATTTTGCTCCGTCTCTTATCTCCTCATTCTGGTTTTGCATTTTCTGACAAGCTGTTTTTTCTTTCTTCTTTCTTTCTTTCTTTTTCCTTGGTTTGTTTTTGCTACACTGAGGATTGTGCCAGGGGCCTTGCAGATGCCAAGCAAGCACTCTGTCACTGATGTGTCCACTTTCTCTTCTCTTAAAGTATAATGCTCATTTCCGGGCAACAGTGATGTGTCTCTTAGCAGTCTGGCCCTGAGGCGGCTCTGCTGAAGTCACTCTCCTCCCCAGTGCCTTCATGTAGTTGCTCTTTCATCTGGAGTGCAGCCATCACGCTGACCCTGGGCTTGACATCTCTAAGCCCCCCTCCCCTTTTGCCTTCTCTTCTTATCTGTCCCCTCAGGAGCCTGAGTGAGGGGGTGCTCCTGCTCGGAGGACCCACCCTCCCTTCATCACCTTCCACCGATTGTGCCAGCTGTCACCAGGAGAATCTCCTGAGCCACAGCTCTAAGCTGCTCACACTCTAAAGAGCTCGCCAGCAGCGGCGGCTTCTGTGCATAATGTAGTTCAAATTCCCGAGTTAGTGATGACACTTCCCCACTTCAGAAAGCAAAATCGCAAGCCCAAATGCCCGCGCCCCGCCGCCCCGCCCCGCCGTCCTGCGCACCCCAAGCGCCCCGGCCTCGTGCTATGGCCTCAGCCCTATTTCATTTCTTGCTCTCAGTATGCATCTCCGGCATAATGTGGAGCCACATTAGCTGCGTGTACAGGCACAAGGAAAACGTTCAGTAAATATTTGTCGAACAGGAAGGAATACTCCATATAATCAAAGAGTAATTCCTAAATACTTGTTCTTAGCAGAGGCCAAGATGAGGCCTGTGTTTGGAAGGTGAAGGAACAGTAGGTTTTTGCTGTAGCAGGAAGGCGACCTAATTTGCTGTATATTTTAGACAGTATTCTCTCCGTAAGGTATAATGCTGTATTGTTTGTTTCTTTGTTTCTTTTTTTGGTTTGTTTGTTTGTTTTGTTTTGTTTTTCGAGACAGGGTTTCTCTGTGTAGCCTTGGCTGCCCTGGACTCACTTTGTAGACCAGGCTGGCCTCAAACTCGCAGCGATCCACCTGCCTCTGCCTCCCAAGTGCTGGGATTAAAAGCGTGCGTGGGGTACGGCTGTTTTTGTTTTTGTTTTTGAGATGGGGTCTGTCAGTAGCCTACAGCTCTAGCATTTAGGATCTACCTGCCTCTGCCTCCCCAGTGCTGGAATTGTACTGTTTGCCACCATATGACTATTATTTTGTACGTGTGTGTGTGTGTGTGGTGAGTATACACACATGTGAGTGTCACAGGAAGACCAGGCGTCAGGCCTTGCCTCCCATCTGGGCCTCGTCTTGTTCTTTGTTGTAGTTGCTAGGTTAGCTCCTCTGTGGGCCTCCTGCCTCCACCTCTCGTCTTGAGGTAGGAACCTTGGGATTAGGGTTTTAGATGTGTCCCGCCATACCTGGCTCTTATCAGAGTGCTGGGAGTTTGAACTCAGGTCCCGAGCCTGGTGTAATGAAAGAAAACATAAAAACCATCAAGTGATTGGAGCCCTGCGCACTGCAGATTTTCCTGTTCACCCAGTTCTCATCTGAGGGAAAGTCTTTGGGGCATATTTCCAATACAGTTTCAATTTATTTTTTTCTATAGTGTTAAGTGATTCTTCTCTATGGTTTTCTCTCTATAAGGCTGTGCTGCCAAATCCACATTCTTCTAGGAGTTTCAGAGTCCAGTTCCTCAATACTTCTGAGCAGTAGCTTTGGCAGCATCGTTACGGCGCATGAGATAGGATTCAGGTTAGAAAATCATAAACATGAGAAAACTAAAAGAAAAAACAAAAAACAAAAAACAAAAAACAAAAAACAAACCCAAACCGCTATCATGTCTGTGGTTCCGGTGACTGTGCCGAGAGGAGAGTGTTTATTGTGGGAACTGATCACATGATGTGATTAGCTTTCAGTAAGATGCCTGAAACAGAGATGTCCTGACGGTGACGATGATCAGAACTAGGTCATTTTGGTCCCTCTCTGTGGCAGCTTTAGATCCTGTGCTGATAAGTCTCACACTGATAGAGAATGAAGTGTAAGGCCAGCTGGCTGCCTTGAAGGTCACTGCTAGCACAGTCACTCGCCCCTCCTTCCCCCGACACTCAACTGTCATAAATTTGAGATTCAAGAGGAAATAAGTAAGCATGCCCGGCTGTGACACACATCTTTAACCCATGCCCTCAGGAAGCTGAGGCAGGAAGATCACAGGTTCCAGGCCAGCCTGGGCTACACAGTGAGACACCAGAGATAATGTGGAAAGCTTGTAAGCCTTCTGTCCTACAGTGTTTTGTCTGCATGTGAACGCATGCGTGTGACATCGTAAGAACTATCCATCTTTCGTAAAAAACTGTCAGGTGCTGCTCTGAAAATGGTCCCCTTCCTCAGCTCCCAGGCCCCTCGATGTTTTCCATCACACTCACTGCGATGGGAGGAGCAGGTGCAGACAGCAATGTCCAGGGGAGCCTCAGGGACTAGTTTAAACCCCCTGGGCTCCAGCCCATGGCATCAAACACTCCTGGTGCCCTCGCAGCAACTCTTCCTGGAGCAGCTCCAGCTACTCCCTGTGTGTTGACTTCTCTGTCTCTGCTTCTTCTTCTTCGTCTGCTGCTTCTCCACTTATACCAACCATTTCCCTCTACTTTCTTCTCTGCGCTTAGCTTCTACATGGCTTGGACTTTGCTTCTGCTTATGCGAGCCTCTGTGTTCCTGCTTCTGTCTGACAGTGATGGAGACTGCATATGGCACTTCAAAGGCCTCCAGAGGTGAGTCTGGAGTTCTCCTGAGGTCAGCCCTTTATAGTCATCTGATTGGCTAGGAGTTTGAGTGTTAAGTGCCATGGGCTGTGTGTCTGCCTGTGTTTGTTACAGGGTTACAAAAAGAATTCTGGGATGGGTGGGCTTTAATCCCAGTGCTTGGGAGGCAGAGGCAGGTGGATCTTTGTGAGTTCAAGGCCAGCCTGGTCTACAAAGTGAGTCCAGGACAGCTAAGGCTACACAGAGAAACTGTGTCTCAGAGGAAAAAAAAAGAAAAGAATTTTGATCATCTGTCTTTCTGTCTGGATATAATTTGATTGATTCCGAGGCAAATGACAATTAATATATTTGCAAAAACTTCAGGGCACCTAGGAGGGAAACCGGGGGAACAAAACGTTCTCTGTGGCGAGAGTATGGAGCCACACTTCAGTTGGCAAGGGACAAAGACGTCAACTCAGAAAGCAGGGTGGTCTGGCTGGAAGATGGCCCAAAGTTAGGAACCAGCCTGAGGCCCCATGGTGAGGGACTAGAAAAGCTGCTCAGTCCCTGTCACTCAGTGAATTGCTCTCCTGATTTCCAGCCTGCAGAGACCCGCTTCTCAGGTCTAGGACTGGCTGAGCATCCAGTCTCTTTGAAGAACCGGAACAGCTCACTTGTATCTTCCAAGCATTTCTAACTACAGAAAAAGCTCACGGCCACAAAAGCTTTCAGAGAACTTGATAAAAACTAGGTTCAGCATGTGCTCTGCTGCTGCTGAGATGATCTTAGACAATTTACTGATGCTTCCTTGGACCAAACTTTTTTCCTTTTGATGTTTGATGCTGTCTCTGCCTCATCTCATGCCCTTTATGCAGTTGCTGACTGGACCAGACCAATTAGACAGATGATGCATAACTCATAATTCTCGAAAGTTCTTTTTTGTAGAGACACCTCAGTTTTCCCCACAGTTCACAGAGAATGTGACATGTCTTTTTTTGTGTGTGTGTTTTGTTTTGCTTTTGTTGAGACATGAACATTAGACCATTTGGTCACGTAAAGGCATGCCTTTGCTCTTGTTTATCTGGTTTTATGCTTTGTGATAATAATTGTGGACCTCTGTCAGGATAGGAGAAGAAAATCAAACTAATGAACAAACATTTACTAAGTGCCTTTGGGAAAGGCACTTTGGATTTGGAGATTTGTTGGGTTTGGTCAAAATATGGCCCGATTTTTTCATTCAAGTAAAATTATAATAGCATTTTTCTAGCTGATATCAATGACAGGAGGCTTCCTTTATTCAATTTCTTATACATACATGTGTATATATAGGTATTTGTTCTTTATACGTTATGTGAACTATTCACCTTTGGGTATTTTTTTGGTTATAATCCTGTCAGTCTATTCAGAAATATTCAGTGCTCTCCTCTTACTTAAGGCTGCCTTGCAAACTCTCCTACACAGCACCCATGTTTCCCATGATGCCTCTCTTGATGGCCTCAGCTGAGTCAGGCCCTCCCAGCCGTGCACTAGGAACAATGGGCATGTGCTGGCCTCTGTGACCGGGTGTACCTGTGGCTTCTTCCCCTCCCCAAATCCCACTCCTGTTCCTCAAGGCTCAGATGCAGCCTTTCCTCTTCCTCGTGGTCCTCATTAACTCAGTCCACAACCATCTGAAGAGTCTTGTGTGTGTCTAGGAGGCAGGGGTTGGTGAACGATGTGATCCCTGCCCTCAAGAGGGAGCGGCTAAAAGTCCCAGGCAGCAGGCTGGTAACTCAGTACTGTTGTGTTGCCACAGCACTTCCATTCAATGAAACAGAGAAAAACATGGCTCCAGTGTATCGTGACACATGGGCTGCTTGTAGCTGGAGTGTTCCAGAGGAACCAGGGCTCCTTCAGCCCCTTCAAAAGCTGAAAGGGGCCTTTCCTGTTTGTTCTTTCTTTAATCTTCTGGTAGCACCCTGGCTTGGAAACTCAGGATGCGAGAAGTGTCATTGGGTGGTACGCAGCACCTCTCCCAAGCTTGGGTGAGGGAGGTGGCAGTCTTCAAGCTCAGCCCCGAAGCCAATGAGAGCAGTAGAGTAGGGCCAGAGGATGAGAGGGCCAGGGGCACAGTGTCTCTGTGTGGAAGTGAGGGTGAGGCTCTGTTGAGGGACCTATATAGTGCTGGAGGCAGGAGATACTGATGATTTGGGTTTTTGGTTTTTTTGTTTTTCAGCGCTCCTCCAACCACACTGTAAACTCCTGGAGGGTCCAGGCCATGGTCTTGCAAATAGCTGGTCAATGGGGAAATCCTCCTAGTGACTAAGTGGCAATGGCTGTCCTGAGAGAGGCAAGCCGTCTCTTTTAGGAACAGTGGGACTAATAGAGGCCCCTTTTAAAGTTTATATGAGCCCCGCTGAGGTGAAACATCAGAGAAGCTGGCAGTCCTGTAGTGCCTCAGTTTCCAGGACGGACTTTGCTTTAGCTTGCAAGACTGTCTCAGATGCTTCTTTAACCGGATTCTGGACTGGTCACTCACCAGTCTCACAGGCTACCTTCCTGACATCTGACATCTGCCCTCTGATGCTGGAGGCGTTGGGGGCTTGGCTGGCAACACTTCCTGGCCTCCATCACCAGCTGGCTTTGCCCGTTAAGATCTACAAGGAGGCATGATGGGAGATCAGAAGGCAGAGGAGAGAGAGAGAGAGAGATGCTTTCTGCGCCTGCCTCCCTCTGCAGGTGTGGTGGTTGCTGGGGGTTGCCAGCCACAAGTCGCTTCCGAGCCAACCCCAATAGTTCTCAAGCAGTACCTAGCAGATACCAGCCCAGGAGCCTCGACACCCATCTGGCTTCCTCTTTGCTTTTTATTCCTTTCTTTCAGCGCTGAGTTTTCCCAGCCTCACCAGCACCATGGCAAGCAGACCCCATTGTATTTTTCTTTTGTACAAAATGCCTCAAATAGAAGTGGTAGAACTGGGGTGTGGTGGCAGGCACCTGCAACCCCACACTCAGAATCCCTCATCTTGCCTTCCTTCCCCTCCCCCTTCCTGCTGTTTCCGTTTTAACCTCCTTTCATCTGTTTTCCTCTTCCCTCCTCCCGCCTCCCTCTGTTTCTTCTCTTTCTTTCTCTCCTTCCTCCTCCCCCTTCCCTTTGCCTGTTCTTCTTCCTCTTTCTGACTAGATCCTGATAGATACACTTCCTGGAGGATGTCCAGGCAATGAATGAAAAATTAGCACAGATTCAGTAGCCTGGATCTCCATTTATCATTATCGATAGCCACAGTTCTGCGCGTGTTATGTGAAGAAGGGTTTTGATCTTGTTTGAAATGTACTAACAGCGCTGAAGAGAGTTGAATTGCTCGAATTGATTTTATGCATGGGTAGATTTCAGATACATAACAAGTACCGAACTCAGAAAGAAACAGAGGAGGGGTGGGGGTGGGGGGATCCCAACTTCGCTTTAATTCTCTCATATTCAAATCTCGTCGATCATGGCTTATGAATACACATCGAGTATCATTAAAAACAAGCGAGTCGGCCTTAATGAGATGGCCAAGTCACTTAGAGAAGAGTCCCTCCGAGCCTCTGAAACCATCTTGGCAACAGAGTCTTTGGCTGACACAAAGCATTGCTCTGCTGTCCTAAACTATGTATGGGAGGCATCCTGCTCCCCGCAAAAGACCTGGACTCTCTTTTTAGAGGTTTCTTGACAACAGTTTAGCAGTGTCTTGTACACATCATGTAAACACTGCGTGTTACAGCACTTAAGTATGGCATGGTCTGCTAATGCCATTGTGAGGGAGCCACACAGTCTGGCTTTTGTCTGAACAATATGCCTCAGTCGTGGGAACTGAAGAGGGAATACAAAGTGTCTCTGAAAGGGATCGTCGCTGAGCAAAGGTCTGTGTGTTGGGGGAGAGTAAAAATTAAAAGCATGGATAGCAGCTTTGGGCGGCCTTTCATTTGGACGGACGGGCCTTAGTGTGCACATGGAATGGTGAATGTTGCCTGGTGAGCTCTGTGTCAACGCAACACAAGTTAGAGTTATCTGGAAAGAGAAATATCAGTTGAGAAAATGCCTCCCAAAAGATTGGCCGAGAGCCGGGCGTAGTGGCGCACGCCTTTAATCCCAGCACTCAGGAGGCAGAGGCAGGCGGATCGCTGTGAGTTCGAGGCCAGCCTGGGCTACAAAGGGAGTCCAGGACAGCCAAGGCTACACAGAGAAACCCTGTCTCGAAAAACCAAAAAAAAAAAAAAAAAAAAAAAAGATTGGCCGATAGGAAAGTCTGAGGTGCATTTTCCTGATTAGAGACTGTGAGAGGGGCCAGCCCCCAGCGAGGGTGCCACCTGTAAGCAGGTGGTCCTGAGTTGTATAAGGAAGCTGAGCAGCCACGAGGAGCAAGTCAGTAAGCAGCACCCCTCCATGGCTTCCTGCCTCCAGGCCCCTGCCCTGACTTCCTTTGAAGCTGAAATAAACCCTTTCTTCTCAAGTTGCTTTTGGTCATGATGTTTTAGCACAGCTCTAGAAACCCTAACTAAGACGAATGTGGTGGTTGGTTCCACTTATATTCTCTTTCAATTTCTTGTCCTGTCTGATTATGTAACAGGAGTTTGTGGACTTTATCCTAAAATCTTCTACGGCTGTCTAGTAGGCATAACCCATCTTTAAACACAGCATGCGTGTGGTAGAGGTAGGCAAATCTCTGTTAATTCAAGGCCAGTCTGGTCTGCATAAAAAGTTCGAAACCAGCTAGGGTCATATTGTGAACCAGTCTCTCCCTCTCCCTCTCCCTCTCCCTCTCCCTCCCTCCCTCCCTCCCTCCCTCTCCCTCCCTCCCTCTCTCTCTCTCTCTCTCCCCCTAGCTCTTGCTCTCCACATATAAGTTCTACAAATAACAAAGTATTAATGGACCCCCCCCCCTTCAGTACTGGGGTTTTAAACCTGGGTCCTCTTCCATTCTAGGCAAGCACTGTGCCACTGAGGTACACGCCCAGCCACTTATTTTACTGTTAGTTTTGAGTCAGGGTCTTGTTAAGTTCCCCAGGCTAGTCTTGAACTCACTCTGTAACCAAGACAAGCCTTGAACTTGTGATCCTGCTGCTTCACCTCCATGGGTAGGACTGCAGGCTTGTGCCATCCAGCCCACCTGCGTCAACAGACTCTTAGGTCCCAAGATCTTATGTCACTAGATCATGGCTTCTTGAATTTTCCCACTTAAGACTCCTTTTCACCTGGAAAACTTTTACATGACACTGTGTATGTAGGGTATAGGAAATACCTATATAAGCCAAACATTTACTGCCAATAAGTTATAAAGAAATTTATTTTAAAACAATTTTTGCCATACATATGTTTTCAACATTAATTAAAGACAAAAGCAAGCCTGCATATTAATGAGGTGGATGTGCTTGTTCACTTTAACATAAAGAATTAAATCTTGGGTTGAATATTTGATGGTGCAGGATGTGGAAGATCTTTAGTGCTTTTCATAGTTGATTGATGTTTTGATTTTATGATCACTAATGTTGAGAACACTGGTTTGCATAAACACATAATACAAAATGGCATAAGGAAGTTTAGAGCCATCTCAGAAAGCATTGGAAATTCTGTCCTAATCCCCAGCCAAAATGTATTTAATGGGGTTTTTTTTTTTTTTTCAGTAAAATTCAAGCCAGCAACCAAAGTCACAAATTTTTGTTGTTGTTGTTCTTGTTGTTTTGAGACAGGACTGGTCTGGCGCTTACCATGTAGACCAGGCTGGTCTCGAACTCAAAGATGTCTGCCTGCCTCTGCTTCTGCCTCTTAAGTGCTGGGTCTAAAGGCCATACCTGGCTCAGGTAGCAAGTTGTAAACTCAAACATTTGAGCCCAACATAAACCAAAGATATACTAATTTAGTGCTTACATGCCGAGGAGCAGCAGTAGGAAATTATTAACTGCTGTTTTTTTTCCACAGTGAAAGCATCCTGCTTCTGCAAGAGCAGACACTTTGTATGTACAATACACTGGAAGCCACAGCACACAGCAATCTCATGTCTGAGCTGAGCTGTTACCGGTGTTGTGTGGACAATGGCATGCCAAGGGCAAAATGTCTGTGCCGTGTGTTCAGAACCAATGGCTGTGGAGGCCAGTGTGTAACATGGGCAGGCGCTGTCACACTTTGGAGTCATTGCATGTTTAATTTTGAATTAATGTTTGGCCTTTCATGTGTTCAAAACCTCCTATTGTTGCCAGATTTTCCACACTCCCAATATTCAGCTATATGACCCTATATGGAGCTAGAGCTCACAACAGAAGGAGGGGGTGACAGTTGGAAGCAAAAAGCAGCACCCCTAGTGTCTCCCAATCAAAACAAGGGATCCCCTGTACATACCACTTGAAAAAGCCAGGGAGAATCTCCAGACATGACTCTTCTTGAAGCCCTTCTACCGAACACCGATCTAACGCAGGACACCGGGATCACATTTATAGCCGACTGCAAACCACGCCAGTCTGATTGCTAACACTGGGAGGGATGGAGTGGGGGTGAGGGGAACCCCCAAACCTAGCAATCTTGTGCTTGATTTCTTGGAAACTGATTAATGCACCACAGGTTCCACCGCCAAACACTCACCATCAAAGAGATAAAAGGGAAAGATTCGTTTCCTGTGTGTAGTCTGCTTTTAGCTTGAATGTCACTTCCAGGAAGCCTCCCCTGCCCCGGAAATCTGATTAATGGCCTCCTGCTACCACTGCCCAGCTAGTGCACTTTGCCTCATGGTCCTGCGGTTTAATTACTAATCTAAGTCTCTCACTAGTCTGTGAGACTCCGTGGGGAGGCACCAGCTGCCTCTATAATCATAGGCTGTGTGTGTGTGTGTGTGTGTGTGTGTGTGTGTGTGTGTGTCTGGTAGGAGAGTGAATATTTGTGTAAAGAGTCATGGCTCAGCAGCCTGTGGGGGGGGAGACAGATGACAACAGCAGCGGTTCTCAACCTGTGGGTCTCGACCCCTCTGGGGTTGAATGACCCTTTCACAGGGGCTGCTTAGGGCTATCAGAAAACAAAGATATTTACAGTATGATTCATAACAGTAGCAAAATTAGTTTCAAAGTAGTGACAGAAATAATTTTATGGTGGTAGTGGGGTTACCACAACATGAAGAATTGTTCTGAAGGGTCTTGGCGTTAGAAGGGTTGAGAATCACTGGGCTATGGAATGGTGAAGTTATAGGCTGAACTTTTTAAAAATAATTATTTATTTATTATTCTGCATGCATGTACACCTACATGCCAGAAGATCACATTGTAGATGGTTGTGAGCCACCATGTGGTTGCTGGGAATTGAACTCAGGTCCTCTGGAACAACAGTCAGTTCCCTTAACCTCTGAGCCATCTCGCCAGCCCCAGGCTGAACTTCTTGACTCTGGTTTTATTGATAGTGTGAAGGCAAAAAGAGAAACCATGGAACTAGGTAAGTTATGGAAAATCAGTGAGAGAAACGGACAATTATCCTGGAAGAGATTAAAACAAACTAACAAACAAACAACACTTGGGAGGCAGAGGCAGGTGGATCGCTGTGAGTTCAAGGCTAGCCTGGTCTACAAAGCGAGTACAGGATAGTCAAAGCTACGCAGAGAAACCCTGTCTCGAAAAACCAAACCTAACAAACAAACAAAACACAAAAACTGAAACCAAACCAACCAACCAAAAACAAACACATAGATCAGACTCAGGATTTGGAGTAAGTACCTTTGATTGCTAATTTAAAAAGTTATGATGGATATTTTATTTATTAATTTATTTTGAGACAGAATCTCATGTAGATCAATCTGGCCTCAAACTTGCTGTGTAACTAAGGCTGGCCTTGAACTTGTAACCCTCCTGCCTTAACCTCCTGGGTGCTTGGGTTAGAGATTATGGGCTACCTTACCTAGAAGTTAAAGTGATCTTTAATACCCAATACCCAGTTAATAATTTTCCAAGAAATAGAACATGGGATGGGTAGCTGTTTCCCACTGTGTTTCCATTCACACACTAGTAATCAAACTTGCATCATTTATGAGTGGCTATTAAAGTGTTGCTAGGCAGATATCCTTGGACATAGCTGGAAAATTCAAGGTTGTGACTGTTGCAAAATTGAGTTGAACCGTGGATTCTAACTCACATCTAGGAGGCCTATTCCTCACTATCCAGCATCTTAGCTCAGCTAAGTGAGAGGCAGACCTTCCTCTGCAACAATGTAAACAGACTGTAAAACTTTTATTTGCCTGTTTCAATTGTTGTCTCAGAGGCTTACTGACTCCATCTGCTAACTGAGGCCCAATCCTGGAAGCTTCTAGCCTCAGAACAATCTAACCTAGGCCTAGGATGTTTTCAGCCTCTGAGACTTACTGCTTAATAAGCTCACCCTTACTTGTTCTTTCTGAGCTCTGGGCTGGCTGGTTCAACTCAGCTGTTCTGCCTCAGATGCCTCTCCCAGCTGACTTACTCAATCTGGCTGCTCTGCTTGGCCTCAAACTAAACTCCAGGAGCCGTTTCTAATCTCCTTGCTCCTTCTCATTCTCTGGATTGTTCTGTCTTCACCTGGGCCTAGCTTTGGTTCCTTCTGTCTTCACTTCTGTCTAGCCTGTTCTCTCATTTGACTTCTGTCTGTATAACTCTCCCGGAAAAGCTGCCTCCTCCCTCTCTCTGCAGAGACAAGTTTAATCATGGCCGCTTCCCGCTGATTCCTTAGAAAAGCTGTCCTTCTGGGGCTGGAGAGATGGCTCAGTGGTTAAGAGCACGGGCTGCTCTTCCAGAGGTCCTGAATTCAATTCCCAGCAACCACAAGGTGGCTCACAACCATCTGTAATGAGATCTGGTGCCCTCTTCTGGCCTGCAGTCACACATGCAGGCAGAACACTATAAACACTCGGTAGGTAGAGGCAGGTAGATCTCTGTGAGTTCAAGGCCAGCCTGGTCTACAAAGTGAGTCCAGGACAGCCAAGACTACACAGAGAAAGCCTGTCTTGAAAAACCAAATAAGAAAAAAATAAGTGCCCTTCTGCCAGATGAAGGGCAACAAAGTACAAAGAAAGAAATCCCTTCCCCTTGGGCTTTTCATGGCTCAGTTTGTAAAGGCCGGTGCTGCCCAGCCTGTCCACCTGAGCTCAATCTCTAGTTCTCAGCAGTGCAGCTGACCCCCTCAAGTAGTCCAGCGCCCTCTACATGAGTACTGTGTGGTGCCTTCACAGTAAATAAATGTAGCCCCCCCCCCCCAAAAAAAAGCATAAAGGGTCATCAACGGGTGGAAGTTGTGTTGCTTCTGTTGGACTTGGATGTTTCCCCATTAACCATGGTCTAGGGGCTGCCTGAATATATAGGCTTTCTGAATGTACCATTCGAGTCCACAAGCACAACACATCTTTTCTAATTTTTTTTTTTAAATCTCACATTTGTCTCTGTTTAGAAAATGTCTGTGAACACTTTCATTTCTTTCATTGATCAAGAGAAAAAAATAAAATAGAAATGTGCCTTTTAAAATATTCCTCTACTCATCCAAAAGCTTGTCAAATAGACAAACCAGATGCAAGCAGAGGTAGAGTGGTAGAGGGCTCCAAATCAAGGAGATTTGGGTTTCATCATTGTTAGTCGCGTACATAGCAATTCTTACTTGCCAGATTCCCTAATTTCTCGCTATATAAAATAGGGTTATGAGGAGAATGGCTGGTTGCGTTGCTCAGTCTTGTACCTGGTCACATAAAACCCAGCTTGAGGGCTGTTTCTTTCCCGTCAGATTGCAGTGTTTTCTTCCTCTGCATGAAGCCGTGAGCTGAGCTGTCACCAGAGCACTGGAGAGATAGCAAGACCTGGTATGTCTCTGCTTACAGGGTTTCAGACATCGTGGCTTGGAGGGGCTCCATTTGGATTGCTTGTATCTATCATGAGTGTATTGCTGGGTTGCTAGCTGGCTGTGTTTTTGTGACAGTATACAGAAAATTTAGCTCCGTTTTCCACATAGACGCCGTTGGCTTTATCACTTCCCTCATGCCCCAGCTGGTGCAGACCCCAGAAGAGGGAGGTTATGCTCCTTCTTCTGGACTTTCAAAACAGTTTAGGAATGACAGAGAGAAATCTCACCACAGCAGAGCTTAGAAACCTATAAATATAATAGCTAATTATTAATGACTTATTTTGAGATAAATATAAAAGGATAAAAAACAAACAAACAAACAAAAAAACAAGAACCCCTCACTCTGACGTTGTCTACTAGAGTATTTAATTTTTGACTTACTGTCTTTTGATACAAATCTATTTATTGCCCTGGGGTTGCCAGGAACAAGGCTGTCTCCTAGTTCTTTGATTTCTTGTAAATCTTTGCAAAGTCGTTGGGAGGGTTGTGGTAACAGGGAAGACAAGCTCACCCTTTATCTTATTAGCTGTGTAACCATAGCTAAACTCTTTAACCTTTGAGCTCATATATGAGAAATTGGGATTAACATGATAAGATAGAAGTAAAGATCGTAACACCCGCCTGCCTTGGTATAGGGTAAATACGTAAAAGGGCAATGTGCACAAGGGTAGTTAATTATTAGCGGCTGCGATGGGCAGGCCACGCACACGTTCTGTAGACGTTCATCCATTTGGGTTTGAAGCCAACCTTAAACTTTAAGAAATGGTGATTCGACACGTGCTTAGAAAAGAAGACTAGCACGGCGTAGTAGAAAAAAACCAGGGACATTAGCACCGCATAGCATGCATTTAAACCCTAGTCATATTTCTTGCTTCTAGTTGCTCCTGTTGGTCCTCCCCGTTATCTCTGTCTCCTCCAGGGAGTTGCCAGATAACGATGCTCCTCTCTGGTGCTGGCAGCAAGATGCTTGGAACAGCGGGCCTTGGAAGCTAAGGTTGGATTAGATCCAGGACCTGTCACCGCGCCTGGACCGCTAGGAGATGGGACGCAGAGCTAGGAGGAAAGGCAATGGCAGCCAGGTTGTGCGCCAGGGATGCATGCGCTCAGGCCAGAGGGTGCAACGCCAGATGTGAAGGGCTACGAACCAGACCCAGCCGCGACACCGATGCAGGGGAAAAGGGCTGGGGAGAAATATATAGGCTGCTCCACTGCGCCGCTAAGTGACAGGCTGGCGGGCCACTGGCAGCGGAGGCGGGGCGTTTTGTGCGGTGGCGGCCAATGGCTGGTGGGGACTGGGGCGGAGACTGGTAGGGGCAGGCCCTGGTGAGGGCGGGGCGCGCGGCCGGCGGCGGCGGAGGCGGCTCCAGGAGCGTCGCCCGCGGCCGCGGCAGAAGCGCCCTGGCCCGCGGCAGGTGAGGAGTGCAGGGCGCCGGGCGGGGGGGCGGCCAGGCTGGATATGGCGGGGTACGCTGAGGACCCACCTGCTGGCAGCGGAGCCCGTGCGTCCTGAGGCTGGCGTCTGCTTGCGCGCGCGGGGCCTCGGAGCGGGGCGCGGGCCGGCGCCCTCCGCGCATCGCCGCCGCCGCCGCAGCCCCTCCGTGGCGCGCTCCCTCCGGGTAGCCGGTTTGGAGAGGTCCCGGAGCACCGGGACTTCGGGGGGCGGGGGCGAAGTGCAGTGGAGTGTGCGCGTGCAGCGGGGACTAGAGTTGCGGGCAGGACCCCGCGGCTGGAGGGCTGGTGGTGACGCCGCCGCGGGGCAGGTAGGGCGGGGGCTGCTTGCTGGCGGGCGGACTAAGATGTGCCCAAGGTACCAGGGAAGCTAGCTTAGCCTCCTTCCAGGCCTGGGTTTCCTCCACCACAAGGAAGCCCCCGACTCCAGGTGTGGTCTCGGACCCCTCCAGGTGTGCCAGGTGATATCTGAAAGGCAAGGCGTTAAGTGGTGGCCGTGGTACGCTTCCCGCGCCCGCTTTTATTTCTCGAAGAGGTGAGATCCAAAGGAGTGTATTCATGGCTTACATTCTGAATTAGGAAATAGCAGTGGATGTTGTGTTTGTTATCTTATTTGTGCCTGCTGTCTATTTTGCTGCTGTGCTTTTGCTGCCGAACAAATTATTTGATAAAAGATAAAGCATAAGACCGTTGTTCTCTTGAATGTAAAAATCTAAATTTAGAACCAAGTAACACGCGCGTTGTGGTTCAGGCTCCTTTCTCTTCCTAATGCTTAAAGAATAGTTTTACTAACAGGTTATGGTGACATAGCTTCCTTTAACCCCTATGTGTAAATCGTAAGATATACTAGACAATGAAATTATGTAAGCTGTATAAAAGAAATACTGATGCTTTGGAAGTGGAAAAGGCATGAGTTTTTCATAATTGCGGCTTATAAAGTTGTGCAGGCTTACGTCATGGTGTTCATTGATCCGGTTCATGAATCGTGCCTCTTATTCTTTCAGGCACCTCGGTGTTGTCTGTGGGTTGCTGATTAAGAATTTGCCAAATGTTAAGCAAAGGGCTCTCAGCCATGGAACATATGGAATATTTCAGAGAAGAACACTTTTAAAACTTTTTTAAAAAAAATCTCATAATGCGAGAAGGTGTAGATTCTTAAATCGATTAAATCTATTCTCATCCTGAGGTCTGGAGTTGAAAGATCCATTCATTTTTGGGCAGATGGTGGAATGGCTAGTAGTAATGGTAGTCGCTACCGTTTGTTTAAAGATTCAGCTGTGTTAAGTGATAGCCTGGGACAGCCTTAAGGTACCTGCGAGGTTCACATGTGTGGCCGCTGATACACACGTGAGGGTCACCTGTGTCTGGGACAGCCGTAAGGTATGGGCGCTACTTAAGTGTTCCCATATATGGCTGCTGATACACAAACGTAGGTCACCTGTGTCCAACGAGACAGCTCCGCAGCTGCTGCCTGGGGTGGTTTAAGGGCACGTGGCTTGTTCCTATGGCTTCCCTCTGGAGATTTCATTCAGTTGCTGCTTCACGATGATGCTTGGTTGGAAACCCTGATTTAAAATGCATAGCTGCATTCCTGTGGGGTAGAACACCGGTTTTGCTTCTGGGATGTCAGAAGATTTCCTAGTAGAATTGATTCTAAGTATCTTCCTCTCTAAACCAGAGTTTTCTAACTTCTTAGGTCCAGCATTTAATATTCTATATGCTTTTAGGTGTTATGGATGGTTAACCTATAGTATTTATGCATTTATATAGGCTTCGCTTATATTTAACAAAAACTTTTACTTATTTTCAGACAGGGTTTCTCTGTAGCCCTGGTTATACTGGAACTCAATCTGTAGACCGGAATAATTTTTAAATGATTCTACATTTCTCTGCTCCTAATTTATGTCAGCTGGATACTTATTCTAATAGCCAGTCCCCCCTATCCCCCCAAAAACAAAATCCTTCCTGAAGCAAAATATGACTGCATCGTATGTGGTCAGAAAGTGAAAGCATGTTGTATAATGTCATGCCAGGCTTACAGTTCACTGAGACACTGCCCCCGTTTTTATAATCATTATTGAGTGTTTTATTGACTTAATACCTTAGATACTTTGGGAATGTAAAATTATTGGATTTTTTTTTCAATGAAGATTTTGATTATAAGCAGTCAATATGTGCATGGTTGTGATAAAGTTATGTTAACCATGGGAACTGGATGGATTTGGTCTCAGCAGCTTGGAGAACCTCATTGGAACACCCTGTGCTCAGGTAGTCACTGGCAGCGATGCCATGGAATGCAACGCTTCCAGAATGTTGTATGGAAATTAGAGCTATCGGCCAGAGAAACTAACAGGCGTGCTTTGTTGAGGACTCAGAAGTGAGGGATTAGCCAAAGGCTACAGGAAGTGGAATATTTTGTTTACAGTTGCACGTTTGGGCTGTGAAATTTTCTGTTCACTTAATAAGTTATACCTTAACAGGCTTGTGCTTACTGTAGAATAGGACACATTTTTATTTTATTTTGTTTTGTTTTGTTTATTTTTATTTTTTTTTAGTTTTCGAGACAGGGTTTCTCTGTGTAGCCTTGGCTGTCCTGGACTCACTTTGTAGACCAGGCTGGCCTTGAACTCACAGCGATCCGCCTACCTCTGCCTCCCGAGTGCTGCGATTAAAGGTGTGCGCCACCACGCCCGGCTAGGACACATTTTTAAAAATGTGTGTTTTCTGTTGAGCCAAGTTAACGCTCAGAAAGGCACTGTAGTCTCATTTGAGCTGAGGGACATCTGCTGCAGTGTCTCCATCCTGCTGTGGTGACAGTGGTCAATCTGTGGGGCAGAAAGTGACCGGTAAGAACTTGAACTTAACCAGGCAATGATGGTACATGCCTTTAATTACAGCACTTGGGAGGAAGAGGCAGGTGGATCTCTGAGAATGAGACCAGCCTGGCCTTGAGTTCCAGCACAGCCAGGGAGAGATACACAGTGAAACCCTGTCTTCAACACCCCTCAGAACCTCCCCCCCCCAGAAAAAAACAAAAACAAAACCCAAAAAACTTGTGCATAGAAGTTATTGAAAATGGGGATTTCTTGCTGGGTGTGGTGGTGGCACACACTTTTAATCCCAGCACTCAGGAGGCAGAGGCAGGCGGATCATTGTGAGACTGAGGCCAGCCTGGTCTGTCTACAAAGTGAGTCTAGGACAGCCAAGACTACACGGAGCAACCCTGTCTCGAAAAACAAAACAAAACAAAACAGGAAGAAAGAAAATGGGGGTTTCTCATCGCATTTACCTCCTTTGTGTGTACTACAGGGTTTGTAATGCTTGCCTGTAAGGATTTAGTAAAAGTTTAAGTCATGTAATGGGCTTCAGAATGAGGGGGAAAAGCCAGTAAATTACAGCGAGCAGCATCACCATCGCTCTTGTCATTGGTCCCTCCGCAGTCCTCCTTGGCTGGTAGAGATTGCCAGTGGTTCTCAGTGCTGAGGAATAGCTGAGGTGGTGGTTTGTGAACTGCCTGCAAATGACTGCTTTAATCAGGCATGCCCTTCCACTGAGAGATGTGTCTCCTGGGTTTGTCAGTTGTTTTTGGAGGTGCATTAACTCAACCCACTGGAGGATCATTACGAGATGTGTTGCCACCCCTTAATGCCACTAGAAATCAATGCACATCTCAGATTGCCCGAGAAGCCCCTAGGGGGTAACACCAGCTTTGTGTAGAGTGAGCAGTGCAGTGGTGGACTGCAGTTGTTGGCTTATATTTCTTCTTAAAAAAAAAAAAAAAAGATTTATTTATTATGCATACAATGTTTTGCCTGCATGGACAACTGCAGGCCAGAAGAGGGCACCAGATCTCATTATAGATGGTTGTGAGCCACCATGTGGTTTCTGGGAATTGAACTCAGGACCTTTGGAAGAACAGACAATGCTCTTAACCTCTGAGCCATCTCTCCAGCCCATCTTTTTTTTTTTTTTTTTTTTTTTTTAAGATTTATTTATTTTACATATATGAGTGCTCTATCTGCATGTATACCTGCCCTCCAGAAGAGGGCACCAGATCTCATTATAGGTGGTTGTGAGTCACCTGTGGTTGCTGAGACTTGAACTCAGAACCTCTGAAAGAGCAACAGACAGTGCTCTTAGCTGCTGAGCCATCTTTTTTGATACAGTTGATACTTACTGAAAACCTATCTTGTGCCAGGCATTCTGCTTACGTCTGCTTGCAGCCTCATTTCTCTTTGGTTCTTCCGAATTTCAGTTAGATGAGTAGTGATCGTCCCACTTTGTTGAGTGTGAGCGGGGTGGGGGGATGGGCCATTGCTGGGAGTGTGGGCGCTGCATTGCTGCCTCTTCTGAATGCATAAATATTTTCAGCTTTCTCTCTAAAACATAAATGAGGATAAGTAGTATTGATAACTGCGACCTTTTTTGTAATTAATGATAATGTGGGGAGTGAAGACCCGGTGATTTCTTATTTCACTGATAGAACTTGCAGGCACAGATGAGAAGGGCCACACTATGGGGCATATAAATAATACCAGAGCTGAGCAGGATGCCAGCGCATGCCTGTAATCCCAGGGGAGGCAGAGGCAGGTGGAGCTCTGTGAGTTCGAGGCCAGCCTGGTTTAGAAAGGGAATCCAGGACAGCCAAGGCTACACAGAGAGACCCTGTCTCAAGAGCCAAAAGCCAACAACAGCAACAACAACAAAGTCAGAGATCAATCTTGGATCCAAGTCTTTTGACTTTTCAAATTATTATAGTCACACATTCTCTTGATTTTACTTATTTTTAGTCATTTATGCAGCCGAGTAATAAGTAGAGAAATGAAGCTCGCGGCTAAGTTGTTAGAGATCCCTTTGGGAATCTGTGAGCCTCCAACTTCTCTCTTTAAATGAATAACCATTCATATATATATATATATATATATATATATATTTTTTTTTTTTTTAAATCTTTTCCATAGACAGAACCAGCCAGGAGGGAATACAGTCCGGAGCTTTCTTTTTCCCTTGGAGGGACAAGATCCTTACAATTCTTCTAGGAGAAATGAATAGTTTTGATATAGAGATGGTCTTTCTGGATACAGTTTAGCCTTGACCAAAGTCGGCCTCTAATGGTGAATAATAAATGGAAAAGACCTACGCTTTGCATTATTTAGTGAGTTTTCCTTTCTCTTCTCTCCCTGACAGAGAGAAGAAGAAGAAGAAGAAGCCCTCAGCCCTCAGCCCACGAAGCCCACGAGGGCAGCCTGGAGTAGCATTCCCCGCTGTGTTGCTTGCTGCCTGACACCTTCTGCCCAACTTCGGAAATGAACTGCGCTCACCGGTCGCTGTTTTTGGCCTAGAGCCAGGCATTCTGGATTCTGTTGACTGGTGGCTGAAGTCACACTGGCCTTGGTCTTGCTTGCCATCACCAACGTGCGAACCAGTGTGATGGTGAAATGAGATGAGGCTCCGAAATGGAACTGTAGCCACTGCGTTAGTGTTTTTCACCTCATTCCTTACTCTGTCCTGGTATACAACATGGCAAAATGGGAAAGGTAAGGGAGAGGTCCTCTGACCGCGGTGGGTGACAGCGTGGCCCATGGGAAAGCCCGCCCCGTGCCTTTGTTCTTCTGGTCGTGGCTGGTGGTGCACGCCTTTAATCCCAGCACTCTGGAGGCAGAGGCAGGTGGATCACTGTGAGTTCAAGGCCAGCCTGGTCTACAAAGGGAGTCCAGGACAGCCAAGGCTACACAGAGAAACCCTGTCTCAAAAAACCAAAAAAAAAAAAAAAAAAAAGAGTTTGCTTGGGCAGAGGGTTCAGACTTCCGAGTCCAGGTGGTTTGTTTTCAGTGCCTTATAACCACACTTTGGAAAGTCATGTTGGGTAAAAATACTTTTTTTTGCCTTTTTAAAAATGAGTCATCACAGATATTTAATGAGCTTTGGTGTACTGGATATTGTATAAGCCACTTACAGGGGCATGCCCAGGCTCTTCAAGACATGCGCACACTAGGTAAGATCCTGACTCGGTGCTAACGATCTAACCCGTGTGCCTCATTGCTCCACTGGCAAAAGTATTTAAGAAGGCAACGAGGAGAAATTCTGATGGGAATAGTAAAAGTTTCATAATCTGTAATTGTGCTTAGACTCTAGAACTTTTTGTCTGTTGATTAGAATTATGTCAAAGGGTGGTGATTTTTTTTTTTTTGCGCCCTCCCCCCCTTTCTGGCATTGATTTAAGACGTGCTGATGGTAGGAAGGCTAGAACTGTTGGGGTGGCGTTTTATTTGAAGTTGACATTGTCTTCCTGGTCCATGAAGACAGTTGAAAAGATCATTTTATGGCTGTTTTTCTGCTGTACATTTGTGTCGACAGTTACCATGTCTGTACTGTGTTAGGGATACATACCTCTCTGGGCGTATATGCTTATACACATTCCAATTGGAGCTGTGTGCGTTTGCTTGTGTACATTAAGTAGATGGACGTGAGAAACACATGTGGGTAAGTCTGAGACTCTTCCTGCTTCCTGGCCGGGCTCTGATTTAGGGTGCTGGAGAACCATAGGTGAAAATGTTGCTAACGGCAGGTTCTCTGGGTAGACTCTTTAGGTGGCAGCTTAAATGTGTTTGGGAAATTTAGTTGGCTTATTTTGCATGTGTGCCACTGTGGCATAATTTGGACGTCAAGAGCACAGCTTCCGGGAGTTGGCTGACTCCTCCACCATTTGGGTCCTGAGGATTGAACCCAGGTCACTGGGCTTGAGGGCAAGCACCCATGGGCACCAAGCTGCCTCTCTGGCTGGGTTTCAGGTTTTCATTGCACCTAATGAGAGGACTTAATTAGGAAGGCTCTTGAGTCAAAGTCATGATTGTTCTTGGCGTAAATAAGACAAATGACTCACTCTTAAGAAAATTGACCATAGCAAAAGTACTTGGGTTTTTTCTTACCAGGGAATTTACCTATTTTGTTCTAGTGATACAGATGCTCGCTGCCCCCCCGCCCCCCATACCCCGACTACTTTGTTTAGAATCATGCTGTTTTTGATCTTGTTTCTTAGGCAAAGGTACCGGCAGCATTACTAGTGTTTCTCTTAAAAGCTCCATCAATTATAATTTATGAATATGTGCCTATCTTTAGCAGGGAGAGGAACCGGGAGGGCTGAGGTGCCTTCACTGTGCAGTTCTGTGCACACAGTGCTGGTGTGCACGGCCCTCTGCAGTTGTCCCCACACTGTTTCTTTGCGTTATTTCTGGACAGGCTCAGGGGTCAGCTCAGGTCGTCTTCTGTGTGCGTGTGTAAAATCCCCTGTGTTGATTGCTGTCGTTTCTGTGACCACTGTAACTGTTGAGGATTTGGGTTCTTTCTGGAGAGTTCGGACACTGAGGCAGCCAGGGTTTCCAGGGCGGACCTCATTGAGCTGTTCAGTCTAGTGTTCCCAGAAACCATGTGCTCTGATTCTTCTTTTTAAAGATTCCTAAAATCTTTCACACTACTGGATTAATTGAAACATAATTTTTCCTTCACTCTCAGTATGTCCTTACATATACCTGTGCCTGCATATATGTATGTATGTGTGTATGTATGTATGTGTGTGTGTGTGTATATATGTACACACACACACATACACACACTTGTATGTATGGTCCCTTATATATATACTCGTGTGTATGGCCCCTTACTTAAACCTGTCCTGTGCCTAGCACTATATTACAAACCATGAAAATGAAGAGAGCGAAGAATCATCATGCCTTTGAGCAGGGACTGGCGAGAAAGCTGAATGTCATCAAATGTGATATGGTCACTAGAGGAGAGAGAAAGAGGCAACAACAGCGCTTGTCCTGTCCCTTGTGTGTTAGTCACTTAGTCTCCATTACCCTGAGGAGTGTTACCGCCTCTTTTCCGTAGCTGGCCATGGGTTCACTCTGTAGCAGAGTTGCAGTTGGAGCTTATGCTTGCCACTGTAGGTTTGCTGCCCAGAATGGTGTGTGTGTGTGTGTGTGTGTGTGTGTGTGTGTGTGTGTGTGTGTGTGTAGTGAGGGACAGAGGCTCATGGTTATGCTGGACGGGAATAGAGCATGCATGCTTTGTAGTTGGTAGCTGCTCATTTTGATAGGCACATGGGCTTCCGAGGCTGGCTCCACGCTGGAACTGGAAAACAGGTCCCACAGCTCCTTAGAGGGGCTAGTTTGGTGTAGTCTATATTCACTGCTTGGAAGGATCAGAGCTAGCCCACGAGGTTGGCTTGGGTTCAAGAAGCTGGGTTCAGGACAGGGAGCCAGGCCAGCAGGCATACTGTATTCCCACATACAAATGAGAAGGCATTCCAGGTACGTGGATTGGGAAGGCTGGGAAAGCCGTAGGCGAGGATTGGGAGAATGGGACCAGAACAATCGGCTGTGTCATGTGCTGGTGTGAGTAGGACACCACTGAACTTACTCCATGGTCATACGCAGTACAGAAACAGGAAAACCAAGTAAGCATCACGGATCCCTGCATGGGCTGACCCTGTGTCCATGTGCCTGACTCAGGGCCACATGCTTGTCATGCCTCTGAGACAGGGTGTGAGCGCAAATGGTTGATTCAGCAAGAATGTGTATGGAAAAAAAATTTTTAAAGCCTTATTGAGTTATAATTTACATTCTGAACAGTTCAACCATTGAAAGTGCTTACAAATTGGGGGTGAGGTGTGTACACGCAGACAGGGTTACCCCGCTGAGGGAGGATGCAGCCGAAATATGCGTGAGGTCGTGGGTTTGAGTCCTGTAACTTAGCTATCACTGCTCCTGATTGCCTGCCCTAGGCTGTCACTAATAATCCACTTCCTGTCTACAGAGTTCCCTGACTAGGATGGCTACATATATGGAATTGTGGAATGTGTGGCCTTTGGTGCCTGTTTTCTTTTAGTTTACGTTAAGGTCCAGCTGCGACCTGGTGTAGATCAGCCCTTTGTTTCTCTTTTCAGATGAATGGAGTGTGAATGGAATTGTGTGTGTGTGTGTGTGTGTGTGTGTGTGTTGTCTGTGTGTCTGTGCACTGGTGTGTACAGGCATGTGTGTAGGGCAGAGGTTGACATCTCTATCTTCTACAATTCATCTTTTTTTTTTTTTTTTTTTTGTTTTTTTTTTCGAGACAAGGTTTCTCTGTGTAGCCTTGGCTGTCCTGTACTCACTTTGTAGACCAGGCTGGCCTCGAACTCACAGCGATCCACCTGCCTCTGCCTCCCGAGTGCTTGGATTAAAGGCGTGCGCCACCACGCCCAGCTTACTATTGATCTTTTAAAAAAATTTATTTTCATTTATGTGTTCCTAAGTGTGCATGTGCACACATGTGTCGAGGCCAGAAGAAGACATCAGAAGCTGGAGTTACAGGTGGTTGTGCACTACCCCACATGGGTGCCAGGAATATAAGTCTGGCTCTCCGGAAGTGCAGCAATGCTCTTAACTACTGAGCCAGACCCCTGTACCTTAGATTTGGATCAGGGTCCTTCACTGAACCTGGAGCTCACTGTTTTGGCTTGGCTGGTGGGCCAGCAAGTCCCAGAGTCCTCCTGGTCTGCTCCAGTGCTGGTACAGGCACTGTTGCTCTACCTGGCTTTTATGTAGGTGCTGGGGATCCCACTCAGGTCACCAGGCTCCTTACCCACTGAGCCATCTTTCCAATCCCCAGTGATGTTTCTTAGTATGAATGTTCCAAACCTGTGTTCTCCCCTTGGTGACAACGCTTTAAGCACGCACGAACATGAACTTGTTCTGTGTCTTCGTTCTTCTGGGGATCAGTTGAAAAGCACAATTTCTAAGTCATGTGGTAACTCCATTTAGCCATTTGAGGAACATGAGGCTGCCAAAGTGGCCGAACCATTATGCATTCGCATTCCAGTTTTATTTTTATCTGGCTGTGTCTGAAGCTGCAGCGTGTCTCCAGGCAGCACGTGATCTCGCTCAGTCTGATGGTCACCTTTTAATTGCTTTGTGGGTTCACATCTAATGTTATTTTCGATGTAGTTAGGTTTATTCTATATTTCATTTTTCCATATCTTTTCCCTCTAAGTTTCTCAAATTGGTTTCTCACTAATCAAATGCTAAGGTAGCATTTAAAACTAACTTATGATTTTCTAACTGTTTTTAGATATCTTTAATTTTTTTTAGCTTATCAAAATCAGCTTTAGACTTAAATATCTTAATTCTAATCCAGTATAGAAGTGTTACTCCTTGGCTGATGAAATGGCTCAGTGAAAGGGCCTTGCCACACAAGCCTGGTGACCAGGGTTCTATCCCTGGGACCTGACTAAAGGTGGGGAGAAGGGACCCAGGTCCACAGAGTAGTTCTCTGCCGTCCATGCCTGTACTCTTCCCCTATCATGTACTCCCGCGCACACAACTAAAATAAAAAGAATTGCTACCTCCTGATACCCCTGTTTACTTTTACCCCTTTTACTTGGTACTGGTGTTAGGCATATTTACATCTATTAATGTTACAAGCCCAACAATGCGCTGTAATTATGATCTCACATCGGCCATTATATATTGTGGCAATTATGTTTCTACCATCTGTCTTTACTTCCTTGGCCTGCAGAAGTTTTATTACCATTTACCTCCCTTGTGCTGTTATTGGCAATTATTCATGTATTTCCCAGCATTACAGACCCAGCAATACATTACATCTATTTTTATATACTTTTTATATACTTAAAATCAGTTAATAAAAATGAGGAAACCCAGATACATTTATAGTGTCTGTTCTAGCTGCGTGATTACTAGTGCTCATGTGCTGTCTGAACAATCTTTTGAGGTCACATTTGTCAAACTGGGGCGCGCCCTTTGCAGTTTCTTGTGAGGTGGGTTGGCTAGGAATGAATTCTGTTTTTGTTTTTTAGAGTATTGTTATTTGACTTTTCATTTAAACAAGATTTTTTTAAAAAGTGTATGTATGTATGTTTGTGTGTGGGTATATGTCCTCAAGTGTGGGTGCCCACAGAGGCTAGAAGAGGGCATCAGATCCCCTGGAACTGGAGTCACAGGTGGTTTTAAGCAGCCTGACATGGTGCTGGGAACTGAACTCAAGTCCTTTGTAGGAGTGGTATACATGCCTTTTTATTTTTTATTTTATCTCAGCGAGAGCGCAAACACTCTTAACCACCAAGCCATCTCTCCAGCCCCGACTTTCACTTGGACCAACATCTTTGCTGAACTCAGAAGTCTTGGTGGTGCGTTTTTGTTTTGTTTTGAACGCCGTCTGACTCGTGTTATTCCTGCTGGGTAGCTGGCTATCGCTCTTTTGGGTAAGCTCCCTGGATACGTAGGCTGTTTTTCAGTAAATTTAGCAAGTGTTCAGCCTGGATTTGTGTGAGTATTTTTCTTCCTTTTCCCCCCTCTATTCCTCTTGTTCCCGTTATATGTACCACAGTGAGACATTTGGGCTTCCCTTTTCTGAGGCAATTGCTGTTCAGCTTACATCACCTCTGTGGATAATTAAGGTTTGCTAATCCTTTATGCTGGCTCATGTCTACAGTTGTATTGGGTTTCCCTGTGGACGCTGTGTATGTCGTAAAGGTACACACGTGTGAAATTTTCCCTTTTTATGTTAACGTATGAGATGTGCTAGCTTTGTGTCAACGTCTGAGAAAGTGAGAAGTTACAGTTCACGGCTTCTGAGGTTTACATTCATGGTCCCTTTGTCCTGTTGCTTTTGGGCCTGTGGTGGCGGAACTGTCTGTCTGTCCTCATGGTGGGGAATGTAACAGGAAGGTGGCCTGGTCACCTCATTGCAGACAGGAAGCATAGACAGACAGGAACTTGGTATTGCAAGCCCATAATCATGGCCTTGCAGAAGCTGAAACAGGAGGATGCCTGTGGGTTCAAGGCCAGACTGGATGGCACAGCAGGACTCTATCTCAAAAAAACAAAAACAAAAACAAGCAAGCAAACAAAACCCCCAAACTGCCCCCTCCACACAAAGAACCGGGAAGAGCTGGGGTCCCAGTGTCCCACATTGAGCTTCCTTTCTTTAGGCCCTACCTCCTAAAGAGCCCACCAGTTCCCAGTGGTGCCACAGGCTGGGGACGAGGTTTTACTGTGGAAACCTTTAGGGAACATTTAAGATCCAAACTGTAGCCTAGGGAGATTTTATGACAGAGGACAGGAAGTCCCACAAGATACCCACAAGCCAGAGCATCAGGCCACTGGTGGCATGATTTAGTTGGAGTCCAAATGTCCAAGGATAAAGTGAGCTGAAGGTAAAATACGAATAAACCCCTATCCCTGTCCGGGCTGAAGTCCAAAGGCGGAGTGTTCTTGCTGAGGGAGAAATAGGCTTGCCTTTTCTTGCCCTTTTTCACTTCCCCTCCCAAAGAGGTCAGTGTACTGGACAGTGTCCAACCACACTGGTCAGGGTGCTCTCCTCAGTCTGTCGGCTCGCTTGCTAATCTCTTCCAGAAACAGATGGACACACCTGAAGGAGTGTTTTCTCAGCGCTCTGGGCATCCCTGAACCGGCCAAGTTGATAGAGAAAATGGCCCAATGTGAGGCTCTCTAGTGTGATTTCTTTTTAACGTCTCTCATACTTTCAGCTCTAGTTTTGCTCTTAAAATTCTCTCTCTTGATGGGGATTTGACGTTTACCACAATGTCGCCATGTTTCTTTTTGTTGTGGTTGTAATTTTAAGGTAAGTTCTCACTAGGGAGCCCTGGCTGACCTGGAACTCACTGTGTGGACCACAGGAGCCTTGAACTCAAGATCTGGCTGCCCTTGCCTCCTGAGTATTGGGATTAAAGGTGTGGGCAGTGCCCTCCCACCCTGCCCTTCCTTCCTTTTTTTCTGTTTATTATTTTACGTGTGTGGGGTTTGGGCTGCATTTATAGTCTGTGCACCACATGCACATGTGAAGTCCTACAGGTGGGAGAGCGGGGCCCTGTGCTTTCAGTTAGCTGTGCTCCCCAGCTGTGGGTGCTCTGAAAGAGCAATCCGTGTCCCTAACCTCTAGTGTTGCTCCTCCTCGGGGAGGCCCTGCTCTGCCTATGGCACCCCGGTTACACAGTTGCTCCAGGGCCCCCTTGTGTTCTGCTGGCTTATTGCTTAACTGTTTACAGCAATGCCCTGGAGCGTACATCCAGCTCCCACTAATCAAACTGTGCTTCCTCTGATAAAAGTCGTTTCTGAAGTCTGTGCTGGCTATTTGACCTTGAGACATCCCCTAGCTGCCTCTTGCTTCAGTTGCCCTCTGCAAATCCCAAGTCTAGGCTGCATGGCCCAGGAGAAAGCCTGTAGCTGCTGAGAGACAGATGCCAAGCGATACATTGTGAACACCAGGACACCAGAACGTTTTACTGAAAGCTATCTCTCTGATTCGTAAACAAAAGCAGCCAGTTGCATTTTTGTGTTTTAGGATTTAATGTGTGTGTGTGTGTGTGTGCGCGCGCGCGCGCGCGCGCGTGCATGTGTGTGTGTATACATATATGCCTTGTGAGTACTGTGTCTGTGGAGGCTCGAAGAAAATGTCAGACCCCCAGAGCTGGATTTACAGGTGGAAGTGAATTGCTCACTATTGGTCCTGGGAACCAAACTTGGACCCTCTTTAGATATGGCAAGTGTTCTTAACCTCAGCCGTTACTCTAGCCCCTCAAAAGATTGTGTGTGTGTGTGTGTGTGTGTGTGTGTGTGTGTGTGTGTGTGTGTGTATGTTTATGTGAATGTTTACGTATGTACAGGTGTATGTGTGTGCAGGTCAGGAGACAACCTCAGGCATTGTTCCTTGGAAATTAGTCCCTTTCTTTCTCTCTTTCTCTCTTTCTCTCTTTCTCTCTTTCTTTCTTTCTTTCTTTCTTTCTTTCTTTCTTTCTTTCTTTCTTTTCTTCCTTTCACAGTTCCTTATTGGCTTGGAGCTTGCCTACTAGGCTAGCGACCCCAGGGATTCTCCCGTCTCTGCCTAAGATTAAGTTTGGGATCTTGCGTTCCCAAGACAAGCCCTTCACTGACAGGCCTATCTCCCCTCCCCCATAGATTTCTTTCTCTTTAAAGAGAAAGGGAAGCTGAGCAGGGTCTAAGGAAAAGCTAAAGGTAAGCCTGAGATTGCTAGAACATCATTGTGACTGTGTTTAGGGGTGTTGCACAGCTCCTGTGTGCTGGGCGCTGTCGGATCGGGGCTAGTTGGTGAGCAGGTCAAAAGTCCCCCTCCGCTTACAAGAGGGGGGCGGGAGGGAGGGAGCGGAAACGCAGTAGAGAGGGAAATAAGTTAAACGATAAGCGCTTGCTTGCTTGGAAGCATTTTTAGCGCATAGTGACTTACTATTTGCAGTCAGTGTCTAAAGCCTAGCCTGCAGAGCATCACCCACCATTATCAACAACTCACAGGGCACATCTGTCACATTTCATGTATTAACTGTGTGTGTACGTGCACACATGGAGGTCCGAGAACACCTCGCTGGAGTTGGCTCTCTCCTTCCAGCATGTGGGCTGTGGGAATTGAACTTGGGTCCATCAGCTTGTCAGCACGTGACAATCAAATTGGTCCGAGAGCACTTAGCACTAAGTAAGCACTAAGTTGGGCCTAGTTTCTTTCTTTCTTTCTTTCTTTTTTAAAAAAAGATTTATTTGTGTACTTGTATATATAAACACTGTGTTTACATGTATGACTGCGTGACAGAAGAGAGCATTAGACAGAAGAGGGCATCAGATCACATTATAGATGGTTGTGAGCCACCATGTGGTTGCTGGGAATTGAACTCAGGACCTCTGGACGAACAGCCAGTGCTCTTAACCCCTGAGCCATCTCTCCAGTCCCTGGTCCTAGTTTTCTAAACCAGAAAAATTAGCTCTGTTGCTGGACACCTTGGCATTGACTTCGTCGTTACTTTAAAGGCTGTACCCTTGCCTGAGGACTTTTCCTGGTTAGGCAGAGGATATGGGATTTGGCTAGACCCTTACAAGTACGGCTAGGTGCTCTGTGTCAGCACAAGGTGAGTGTCGCGGCTTTCCCTGCCTTAGGTAACAAGCCTTTGGACCTCTTGCCTGGAATTGCTAGTTTGCTCACAGTATTTCTCAGAAGGAACCAGGTCTTGGGTTTCATTTCTTAATGCACTGTGTGTGTTTAGCCCACCTGCCCTTCCCATGTCTGTAACTTGCTGTCTGTCTGTCTGTCGTCCCTGGCACTGAGAGATGAGAGAGCAAACAGGAGGAAAACAGAAGGAAAGCCCAGACAGGACTGAAGGATAAGTATTGCAAGGTGGCCGGCCACTGGCTCACAGATATGTGGCTGGACGTCTGTGAGCGCTTGTGGGCAAAATGAGCTCCTTCCCATGAGGAGTCTGGAAGCGCTTTTTACTAGATGTGTGGCGTCTTGAGGTGTTCGGAATGGAGATAAAATGAGGGGGAAGGCGCTTCACTTCCATAGAGAGAGACGCTGGATTGAACCAATGTGAGTCCACGAGGCGGCAGACAGGACAGTGAAGCAGAGGACCATCTGTCTACGCATGGAGTAGAGGAGAGCAGGAAGTGACCTGGGTAGACAGGAGATCACAGGGACCAGAAACTTGTATGAGCTCTGAGAGCAGGTGTGATGGCAGTGTAGCAGGAGGTGACCCTTGGGGGAGTTTGTGATGGAAAGTGTCATTACCTTATCTGGCCTACACTTTACTTCCTGTAAAATGTTCTGACTCTTGTCAGTAGCCTGCTGGGTGGCGTGCGTTCTGTGTGCGTGTGTGTGTGTGTGTGTGTGTGTGTGTATGTGTGTGTGTGTGACACAGAGGGGACTGATGCTAATTGGTACTCTTCCATGAATCTATGTGTCTTTTTTATATGTAAAGATACAACTCATTGTTTTGAACTTACAGCACTGCAGTCAGACAAAACAAGCACAAATACGGCAACACCTGCCGTCCTGCTAATGTTTAAACTTAGTCAAAGCTCTCAGTGTGACAGGCCTCTTTCTTTCTTTCCTTCCCTCTTTCCTTCCTTCCTTCCTTCCTTTCTTTCTTTCTTTCTTTTTTTCTTTCACCATGCTTATTTGTTAAATAATGTGCATGCTTGTGTGTCCGCGTGGGCTTGTGCGTATGTGTGCAGGGGCCCTAAGAAGCCAGAAGAGGGTGTGGCACTAGACTTGGAAGTGGCTGTGAGTTGCAGTTGGGTGCTGGAAGCCGTCATTGGGTCCTTTGTGAGAGTAGTACATGAGCTTTTAAGCACCGAGCCATCGTCTCCCAGGCCCATCTCAGACTGTCTGGAACTCGCCACTGTGTAAGCCCATCCTGGCCTCGGATTTGTATGGATTTTCCTGTCTTAGCCTCCTGGTGGCAGAATTACAGGTCCAGGCCACCACACACGGCTCCTTTTCTCTTTTGTTTCTTAACTTTCCTCATGTTTGACTAGGATTATTATTTCTATACATTTTGGGGGTTAATAGGCAGGAAGCAAAAAGTGAATGCCTCTGAGGCCACCATGCCCCACAGGGTTGGGGGTCACTGAGGGAGTGATTTGGAGACAGAGACCTATTTACTGTCCCTCTCAAATAAGTCCCATCCAGGTTTTCAGGTTAGGTCCTACTGTAGTTTGTCTCTGAAATGCCCCTAAAGACCTGCATGCTGAAGGCTTCACACCATTAGGGGTAGTGGGCACTTTATAACTCTGACCAGTCTCTCTTCCTCACACTTCCAATTTCTGCCCAGGAGGAGAGAGAGACATTTTCCCGACATACTACGTTGTGTGCGCCAGGCCCACAGCAACCGGCCAGATAATCATGGGCCGAAACCTCAAAAACTGAGCCAAAACAAGCTTTTCCTTTTTATACATTAATTATCTCAGGTACTTATTAACACAAAGCTGACGCCGCCAGTTTTCTTCTTCGTCTTCTTCTTTTTTCCTCTTCTCCTGGCTAAACATCCTAGATGTCTGAGTCCTTTGGTTTCCACTGCACACAGAAGTTTCAGCTCTTTCCACAGCAGTTTTTATCCCCTTGGAAATCGATTTCTTTTTCTTCTCTGGCCTAATAGATACTGCAAACTTAGCAGTCTTTTTTTGGGCAGGGGGAGGAAGGGTGTGTGCTTCTCATTAGAAAGCTACCTAGAATTTTCTTGAGATGAGGGGATCTTCATCATCGTAGGCCAGGTATTGGCCTTTTCAGATAGGATCTTATGTAGCCCAGGTTAGCCCAAGACTTGAGTAACCAAGGGATGACCTTTGAACTTCTGCATCCACAGCCTGTGGCTAGGCTCACGGGTATGTCCCACCACACCTGATTGATGTGGTGTTGGGAATGAAGCCAGGCCTCTGGGCAAGCACTGCACCAACTGTGCCGCATTCACGGCACCCAAGGGCATTCTTTCTCATACACACCAAGTTCGTTTGTATGACCTCTGCACCGCTCTTTGTTTCCCTTGTTCAGAACTCTGTGGGCTTATACAAAATTTTCTGTTCCCTCCCACTTTTGATATCCACAGATAGATACAGGCTCAGCATCTGTATTTGCAAGCTTATTTGCTATTTGATCATTAGAGGAAAGAAGTACTCAGATGTCTCAATAATCCTTTTATTCAAGCGAACAAAGCAGCTTGGCCACTGAGGGTCCAACTGAGCTGTTTTCTGTGTGTTTAAGATGTCTTCCTTGGAAGTATCTCAGCCTGTTCCTGTTTCTGAGCCTCTAGGTTGCCTCACTACTATTTTCCTTCCAGAAGGTGTGGACTCAGATGGATTTGAAAAGTCCTAGCTCTTCAGTAGGGATTATCTGCCAGGTCAAAGTGTGGGTGCCAATGTGACAGCAGTGGGCAGCGGTGTTGTTCTCCCAAGGAGTCCTTGGTGGCTCCTGTTTAGCCAGCCACCTTTAACATGAGGCGCTCTCCTGAAGGAGGCTGGCTCTGCATCAGGGAGCCCTAGCTCCAGCAAGAGCTGCCAGGCTGACTCAGGTTTTATGAAATGTGTGACTTAAAGAACTTGAAAAACTGGCCAGGCATGGTGGCGTACGCCATTAATCTCAGCACTCGGGAGGCAGGCGGATCGGATCGTTGTGAGCTCGAGGCCAGCCTGGTCTACCAAGTGAGTTCAGGACAGCCAAGGCTACACAGAGAAACCTTGTCTTGAAAAACCAACAACCAAACAAAGAAACAAAAAACTCGAAAAACTAGGTGGAACACAAGACTTTGCGAGCTTGTCCGCCATAGATAGCAAGCTGCAAGTGGCCAGCTGACTCTGGCTGACGCTTTGTAACGGCAAGCTTTTTTGCAGAGAAGTTTCTGTTGCCTTCTTGATTGCTGTTTCAGAGGAACTCTGCCCAGCTCCCACCTCTAAGAAAATTTGTGTATACAAAGCGGAGTTGAGTATTTCAGGAGTTTGCAGCTAGTGTCTAGGCTTCACTTCCCTGTTGTCATGTTTTCGGTTGGAGGGAGTTGAGGTGGAGAACTTGACCTTCAGATTTATGGTAGAAGAGCTCATTTTTGTTGATTTCTCATAATTTGAATTTTTATCCCAGGATTTTCCTCTTTAGGCCTATAGCTAGATCTCAAATAGTCTCTTCTCTATGTATGTATGTATGTATGTATGTATGTATGTATGTATGTATGTGTTTCTATGGGTAGATGCACACACATATGTGCATCCTTGTCAAGATAGAGGTCACTGTCAGTTGTCTTCATCATTCATTCCTCGCCTTATATCTTATTTATTTTTAATTGTGTGTATACGTGTGTGCCTGTGTTTGGGTATGCACACATGAGTGTAGTACCCATAGAGGCCAGAAGAGGGCATTGGATCCCCGAGAGTTAGAGTTACAGGTAGTTGTGAACCCCCTGACTTGGTTCCAGGAACTGAACTAGGGTCCTCTGGAAGAACACTATGTGCTTTTAGCTGCTGCGCCATCCCTAGCCTTCCACCATATTACTTGAGACAGGGTCTCTCACGAAACCTTCAGCTTATCAATTGAGCTAGACTGGCCAGTGAGCTCCAGGGATCTGTCTGTCAAGTTTAGAAAACCCTGCTAACCTTTTAAGTTCCTCTTATCACAAGCCCAATAAGGAGCCTGTTGTCAGCTGTATGAGCTGAAGTACCTTCGGTGTCTAGTTCCCGGGGGGGATGCCATGGTTTGGCTTACAAAGCTGGTCAGCTGCAGAGTTAGTGAGGTAAAGCAATCATAGCCTGGTGCAGAATGTAGCTGTGTGGTGGGAGCTTACAACTTCGACCAGTTTATCAGAGGGGTGCGTGTTGAGAGTCAGAGTGTCATGAAGTGTATGTGGTGCCTTGAACCTCTCAGGTATCTGTTCATACTAAGCCGTAGAGAAGGTCAGAGAGCAAACCTGGGCTCTCTGTGTGTCTGCGTGTGGTAGTAACACTTAAGATCCAGAATCATCAGACCCTGTGTTACTCTCTTTATGTGTCTACTCTGATGGGTATTCTCTGTTGATGGAATGAGCCAATTCAAGCGAATTGTATAAAGGCAAAGTATAGAGGCAGGCTTTTATTGGGGGCAGCTCTCAGGTGGGTTCACTGGTCCTAAGGAATAGGCCAGGGATGCTGTCATGCAGACAGGGAGACAGAGAAGAGCGGAGAAAGAAAGAATGGGGGGGGGGGGAGGAGGAGCGAAGAGAGGGAACCAGAATGTCTGGATCATATAGGGAAGAGCCTCTGGGGGAGAGGAAGCCCAGGCCCTGGACTAGAAGGTTCAGGGGGGAACTGAGGCATGCTGGGAGAACCTGTAGGCCAGGTCCACTGTGGTGTGTAAGATCGGCACCTCATTTGCTTGTCCTGGGTCTGAATCCCAACATACTCAACGTCCATACTATATTTGGCAGTTTTAAAGTTTAGACGCTTAGCTGTGTCTGGTATATAGGTGTGTACAGTATACTATCGTGTATGGTATTGTTTGTTAGTGGGTTTTCATTAAGTCCCTGCTGTAGTTCACATTAGGATCTGACTATAGGGGACTTCCAGTGGCTCTTATGTCCTCTACGGTGAGTCATCATATATAATTTATTATCCAGGGCACTTGAGTGTAAATGGAGTGTTATTAGCTACCTCCCCAGGGGCGGGTGTGTGTGTGTGTGTGTGTGTGTGTGTGTGTGTGTGTGTGTGTGTGTGTGTGTGTGTGTGTGTGTGTGAGACTTGTAAGTTGGAGCTGCTCTGTGATGATTAGTGCAGTGCCCTAGGAGACGGACCTCTAGGTTGTCCTGTGTTGGGGGAGGGGAATATCTTGATGGGTCAACTGAGGCAGGAGAAGTCGCACTGTTGGTGGCACCGCTCCTTGGCTGGCCTGCTAAATGGAGTGCATCAGTGGAGAGAGTGAGCCGGGCAGGCCTTTGCTTGCTACATGGCGGATGGATGTGATGATCTGCGGGCTTCAGGCTCCTGCCGTCGTGGTTTCCCCTTGAGCCCAGAATAAGCTCTTTCTCCCTTAAATTGCTTTTGTTAGAGTGGTTTGGTTTTTTTGTTTGTTTGTTTGTTTTCCTTTGTGATCACGGCAACAAGAAAAGAGTTAAACTAAGACTGAAGATTGTTCTGAGGCATGGTACCATGGCTGTACTCAATCACTTGTCCTGATTCTCAGGCCTTTGGCCGTAGTTTGAGGAAGTAACGGGGACGAGTCTAAAGCTTGGGGCTATAAAAGCCTTTGAATGCCGTTAGCGGGATCTGTGGTGGGATTGTGGGTCCCTGACTGTGGAATCTTGGGAGACAAGAGTGCTGGGAGAAGTGGTGGCCATTGAAGCTTGGCTGCCAAGGTTTCAGAGGAGAAGTGGGGTGGGGCCATTCGTGTGTTCCTTTCATCAGGAACATGGTTGCATTCGATCATACCCTGAACGGTTGAGTTTGAAGATGGTGAATTTGTTCGTTTGGACAAGGAGGGGCCACCACAAGCTAGTCTCTGTGATTGTTACGGAGATCAGTGTCACCACAGAGAAACCTCCTCACTGCACCAGGCCAGTAAGGTTCTGAGTGCAGAAGTTCTGCCAACACTGGGCCCAGCCTGTGAAAATGCAAACCTGTTTGCATGGAAACACCTTAACTAAGAATGTGGCCAGGGCTGGGCATGGCTCCCCTGCTCCTCGAAAGCATATTTCTGGGAGCGTCTCTCCTGTGGTCGGTGCGTGGAAGCTGATACAGCCGTGGTCAGTGAGCTCGGCCTGTGTCTCAAGCATCAGTCTTCTCAAGGGAAATGAACGTTGCTCCTTCAGCCCTGATGGGACCCAGGGACAAGGCAGCCTGGGTTTTCTTATGTGAAAATAGGATTAGCAGTCCAGTATCAGTGGGAACGCCTGAGACCCTCTGTCACCTAAGGGACGGTGTCTTTCTGCGTGGACACTGTACCTCTGCTGCTGTTCCTGCGTCTGTGATCTCCAGAGGCAGTCTGCTAAACTAGTGAAGCAATTGGACAGTGACTGTAATTGAAACTACCGTGCTAACGGCTCAGGTCTTGGGAGAAATTTACTTACAGGGCCTTCGTGGTGTATTGGCACAGTGCTCTGTGATCTGTAAGCTGCTCCCCACATTCCTGTTCTCTCATAAGCTGGGTCAACTGGCCCACTCATCTAGCGTTTATTCAGCATGCGCTAGGTTTTGCTGGGACACTAGGTCCTGGTGGTGGAGTGGTGGAGACAGATGGCATCCTCGCTGTCATAGAGCCTGCTTGTGGAGATGCTCAGGGGCAGGGCCTCACATGGTAGTGGTTGAGCGGCGAGACAGGCCGAGTTGTTCTTTCAGATAGAAATGGGCTGTGACAGTAAAGCAGGCTGACGTGGTGGGTGGTGAGCTGGGGGGAAGGGATATTTGGAAGCAGGGATAGTCAGAAAGCCTCCAAGGAGGAGGAGGAGGCCCATCTTGGAAGGTTGATGAGCGGGGTGGGAGGGGTCGAAGTGGCAGAATAGCAGGTGGGGCTGAGCTCACTGCATTGAGAGGGAAGCCAGGAAGCGGGAGGCAGAGAGGGATGTGCTGTGGCAGGGGGTGCTGTGAGATGGAGGCAGGTCCGCTGTGCTCCCAGCCCAGAGTCTCTCAATCTCAGTGCCCAGCTCATCTCCATCCTCTCCATCCTCAGGATCCATGAATATCAACCCCATGTCGATGGCCACCTTTGCCCTTGATGGAGTCAGGTCTAGAACATTCATTCCCTGGCCCTGTCTGCCCCTGCCTTACCTGTTTGCCTGGTTCTGCCTTAAAGGCCTCAGTATTCCCATGATGCCTTGCTGTCCCTGCTAGTATGACACCTGAGACAGATCTGTGGACCCTGTGTAATTCTGTCACCTTTCTATTGAAATCGCGTAGGGTTGGCATGTTGGCACTTCTCTGTCCTCCTTCTTTCTCCCAGTGCTCTCAGTGGCCCTGACCTCAGGGATCATTACTTTCTTACTATTGGTTTTGTTTTTCGTGGGCACCACTGGTAATCATAGTCCTTGTAGACAGGAGATTGGGTTGAGATCCTTCAGTGAAACATCACTGTTGTTGGCTGTTGAATTTTTTTTTTACTGCCCCATGCCTGCCTGCCCCCCTCACCCCGTGAGAGAGAGAGAGAGGGGGGGGGGGGGAGTATGTGTGTGTGTGTGTGTGTGTGTGTGTGTGTGTAGGTATGTGCATTTGAGTTCATCCAGGTGCCAACAGAGTCCAGAGGCATCAGATCCTCTGGAGCTGGAGCTACAGATGGTTGTAAACTGCCAGCCCTGGGTGCTGTGAACTGGCACCCTCTGGGAGAGCAGCACCGAGCAGGATCTCCAGTATCAAGCTGTCTGGCTTTTTTTGGACATGGGACCACTATATACCCCAAACGCTGTGAACTCCCAATCCTTGGGTATCAGTCTCCCGAGGTCCTGGGATTACAGGCATGCACTAGCATGCCGAGATGTCCTCCGACGACTTAGTGTGTTCACTGTCTTCTAGTGGCTGGCCATTGTCTGACCTACCTGCCCTTAAGAACCCTTTGTTCTCATACTGCCGAGGACCACACCAGGAACCCTGTTCATGCTAAACAACTGTGCTCTGCCACAGCCACACCCCTAGCTCCAAAAATGTGTAAAGCTTATTATTTCTTTTTCTTTTCTTTTTGGTGGCGGGAGTTGGGGTGGGGGTTTTGAGACAGTGTTTCTCTGTGTGTATCCCTGGCTGTCCTGGACTCACTTTGTAGACCAGGCTGACCTGGAACTCACAGGGATCCACCTGTCTCTGCCTCCTGAGTGCTGGGATTAAGGGCATGCTCCACCACACCCAGAAAAATATGAAGTTTTTCATACATACTTTGTTAAGGTTGTATCTAGTTTTTTTTTTTCAGTTTGTTTGTTTTGTTTTGTTGCTAATATAAACAGTATCATGGTGTGTGTGTGTGTGTGTGTGTGTGTGTGTGTGTGTGTGTGTGTGTGTGTGTGTATGCGTTTGTTATTGTTTTGTTTTTCAAGGAAGGCTTTCTTTGTGTAACAGACCTGACTGTCCTGGACTTGCTTTGTAGATCAGGCTGGCCTTGAACTCACAGAGATCTCCCTGCCTCTACCTCCAGAGTGCTGGGATTATAGGTGTGTGTAACCACACCCAGCCTCAATACCGGCTTCTTAAAAGTCTGGCTGTTCATCGCTGTAATATAAGAAAGCAGATGCCCCAGTTGTACCCTCCCCAAGTCTGTATAGTCATGTATATATTTAGCTATACCCAGCAGCTCTTTTCAGTTGCCTCTTAGTCCCAGGAGAATTTTTTGCTATTTCATTCTTTGAGATTTTCTGCATAAATGCAGCACCTGCAAAGAAAAAAAAATTCTTTTGTCTCCTTAACAATCTGTGTAGCATTTCTTTCCTTTTCTTATTTTATTGCACTAGTGGGGACTTGTAGTGCAGCTCAGTGGTTCTGATCTTAGTGTGAGTGCAGGGTCAACTATAGGCTTTTGTGGGTGAGTGAGGGTTCCTTCCCTCTGCCCCATCTTTACTCCATCTCTTTTTTCCCCTCCCCGCTTTCCTTCTTAACATCATTTTCTCCTGGCACAGTTGGTGCTAGGTCACATTGGGAAACTGCCCAGGTTCTCTGATCTGTTTTTCCGACGGCTCTTCAGTGGGCTCCTTTCTGCTCCCTGATCCATGCCCTTGTCCGTCTGCTGCTGAGCTGTGGCCGGGCCTCTGAAGTGAGTTCCGCTTTAGTTTCCATTTTGTTCTGTCTTCCCCCTCCCCCCCCTTTATTTTCCCTTTCCTTTGAGTCAGCTTCATTGCATTTGCCTTTCATTCTTTCAACACGGCTTCATTTAGGCTTTTGTTCGTTGTTTTGTTTTTGTTTTTGTTTTATGTGATGTGGTTTCTTTGCCTCCCAAGTGCTGGGATTAAACTCCCGTACCACCACCATCCGACTTGGTTTTATTTAGCTTTTTGTTTTGTTTTGGTTTGGTTTTTTTGAGACAGGGCTTTCTTTGTGTAGTCCTGGCTGTCCTGGACTTGCTTTGTAGGCCAGGCTGTCCTAGAACTCAGAGCTCTGCCTGCCTCGGCCTCCGGAATGCTGGGATTAAGGGAGTGTGCCACCACGCCCTGCTGGCTTTATTTAGTTTTAAAAGTGTGTTTAGAGTAGCTGTCTCGAAGTCTTTGCTAAACTGAAAAGCTTGTAGCCCTCCATGACCATTTCTTTTGATTGCTTCTTACTCCTTTACCTCCACTTTAGGTCACATTAAAAACAAAACAAAACAAAACAAAAACCAGTTGCTTTCTTTTGGGATGTGTGTGCACATGCCATGCCAGGCCATGCCTGTGGAGGTCAGAGAACACTTTTCTTTCTACTATGTGAGTCTTGGGAATTGAACTCAGGTAGTCAGGCTGTGCAGCAAGTGCCTTACCAGCTGAGCTTTCTTGCAGGCCCAGGTCATACTTTTTTTTTTTTTTTTTTCCTACCAGTCTAATGAATATTTTTGACTACTCCATACATCGATGCAAACAGGATTCTTATTTGGTACCCAGATGGACTAAGTCTCAAACTCTGTCATGCCCACTGTATGTGATGGCTCAGTAGTTGGGTTTTGGTTTGCCTTTCTTGTTAAGCCTATGCCTTTCTGGGGGGTGGGGTGATACCCACACCGGTGCCCACATAGTGTGGGGTTTAGCTTGATACTGGGTGAAGGCACTTGTTCAGCTCCGTAAGACAGTCTCAGTTGTAGAGCCAAGTGGACAGCTGTATTCTGGGCCGTTTTCCCATCTGTCCCAGTGTGGATTCCCTCTGCTGCTCTGATTCTTCTCTGTGTGCGCACAGGTTCTATTGGCCAGGTGCTGGGCATGCTCAGAGCTTCCTGTCAACATTTTAAGCCTCGAAGGGCTGTCTTTCTGCGGCTCCTGTTGAGTGGCTGGCTGGCCTGCCGGCCCATTGCCCTCTCCAAATGGAACAGTAGCCTGAGGCTGGTCTTAATCTGCCTTGTAGATTGCCGAGTGCACTGGCAACATCCAGGGTCAGATGAACCCTTTGAGGGATCAGGGAAGTTGGTTTCCAAGGCCTGCCCCCCCCCCGACCCCATGCTGACCTTCTGACAGGACAGCACTGGGGAGGGATGAGGGTGGCTTCTGCAAGAAAGCAAGGCTTTGTGCTGTTCCTCAGAACCCAAATCCAGACAGTTTTTTTTTTTTTTTTTTTTTATGAATAAACACTTGCCAGTCTGTTAACTGTCTCTGGTTTATTTCCAGAGTTACTGAAATGGCTGTTTCTGACTCTTAACCAGCTTTATAGTTGCTTTCTTAGGGAGAGCATTTGTGAGCCTCCTCACACCTTTATGCCAGAAGCCAAGCACCCCCTGTCATGTCAGGTGCAGTGATGTGCAGCCTTTGTGGGGGCCATGATCCCCAGGACTGATTCCTCAGGCTCTGAAAATCTGGCGCATGAAATCACGGCTCAGCAGTGTTTTCACCACGCTGTCGTCCCTCTGAGTGAAAATGGTCGTTAGGCATTATAAATAAGAACCTGATTTTAAAACAAGTCCTAAAGAGTGGCTAGAGTGTGGACCTCTCTCTCGCCTCTGCCAGCTTGGCCAGCAGCCTGTCCTGTTTATGTATTAGAGTTGACAGTTGGGCCCCCTGGACTGGGACTGGTATTATTTTCTCTTCAGCTTAGTTGGCTGGCAGCCATTTCCTACAACCGTCTCCTAATCGAATTTTTCCAGGTTGGAAAGCTGGTTAGGCCTGTGCTGTGCCTGAGGTTGTCTGGAATCTATGCTGGATGTATTCTTAACTCTGAAAGGAAATTATTCATGGCTGACATATTAGAGGAGGCTAAATTGAGAACATTGGGTTATTACAGAACATTAGCTAGCTGACTTTATGGCGCTGCTTCAGAAAGACAGCCAATTAGATCTTAGAGATAGGAGCAGTTGTCCAGCTGTAGACCCACTAACCGTCCAGCTGTAGACCCACTAACCATCCAGCTGTAGACCCACTAACCATCCAGCTGTAGACCCACTAACCATCCAGCTGTAGACCCACTAACCATCCAGCTGTAGACCCACTAACCATCCAGCTGTAGACCCACTAACCATCCAGCTGTAGACCCACTAACCATCCAGCTGTTAGACCCACTAACCGTCCAGCTGTAGACCCACTAACCATCCAGCTGTAGACCCACTAACCATCCAGCTGTAGACCCACTAACCATCCAGCTGTAGACCCACTAACCATCCAGCTGTAGACCCACTAACCATCCAGCTGTAGACCCACTAACCGTCCAGCTGTAGACCCACTAACCATCCAGCTGTAGACCCACTAACCATCCAGCTGTAGACCCACTAACCGTCCAGCTGTAGACCCACTAACCATCCAGCTGTAGACCCACTAACCATCCAGCTGTAGACCCACTAACCGTCCAACTGTAGACCCACTAACCATCCAGCTGTAGACCCACTAACCATCCAGCTGTAGACCCACTAACCATCCAGCTGTAGACCCACTAACCATCCAGCTGTAGACCCACTAACCGTCCAGCTGTAGACCCACTAACCGTCCAGCTGTAGACCCACTAACCGTCCAGCTGTAGACCCACTAGGTGATGAATGTATAGATAAGAGCTCCTTGTCCCTTCCAGCCTCCGTGGGCAAGCACACAACAACGCAATAGGGTGCAGACGCACGGGGATTTTAAAGTGCTACCGAGAGAGATCCACAGCAACGGTGGCATTTGCAACATTTTTCTGGACTTTTGTTTTTCTGGACTGGTGGCTCTCAAAATGTAATAGAAGGAACCAGGACCTCTAGCCCTGCTCAGGAGGCTCTCGCCTGTAAGAATCTTTTTCACAGTAACACTACGAGACTCACGAATGTTAAGATTATTTCATAGTAGTAATTGAGAGTGCTTTGCCTGTGCCTGTTGTAAGAGAGCAGAAGTGGTCATGAGAATTTAACTGTTTTCCATGTTAAGCCAGCCATGAATAAGAGTTGATAAAACATATTGCTCTCTTCACTATTAGTTTTGTTTTGTGTTGTTGGGAAGGGTATCACTGTGTAGCTCAGGCGAAACTCAAGCTCAAAACCCTTCCGTGCTAGGTTCCCAAGCATGGGGCTACAGCATGTATCACCATGCCCAGCCTTGCTATTGTTTTGAAAATGTCTTTACTTTTTGTTTGTTTTCGAGACAGGATTTCTCTGTGTAGCCTTGGCTGTCCTAGACTTGCTTTGTAAACCAGCCTGGCCTTGAACTCACAGAGATCCGCCTGCCTCTGCCTCCCGTGTGCTGAGATTAAAGGTGAGCGCTGCCACACCCTGCTGAAAATGTCCTTACTTTTATAGCATGTTATTTGTGATAGATCTTAACAATAATTTTAATTTCTAATATAAATATTGCTATATTTCCCTCTGTCCGTGAGGGTCAGAAGGTCAACAGGCCCAGCTGGGATGATCTACTGGGAACAGGCCGAACAGGCTGAAGATGGAGACAGTTTGGCTTGGGGGATGGTCCTGTATTCTAGCCGTACAGTGTGCTTGGAGAATTCTGAGTAGTTTGGTCATGGGGGCATCAAAGAATGATGTCGGGTCACACTGGAGATCATTTCAGAGATGTCAGCTGGCGTCCTCTAGGGGTCTGTAGTAGCGTCGATGTGGAGGAGGAGGGTGGCAGGCCCTCAGGGTAAGCAGATGGAGTGGGATTCCAGAGTCCATGAGGACAGAAGGGGAGGAGTCAGAGAGGAACTCCTGAGCAAGTGAGTGGGCACTCCTGGGCAGCTGAGTGGGTACTCCTGAGCAAGTGAGTGGGCACTCCTGGGCAGCTGAGTGTCTACTCCTGGGCAGCTGAGTGTCTACTTCTGGGCAGCTGAGTGTGTACTCCTGGGCAGCTGAGTGGGCACTCCTGGGCAGCTGAGTGTCTACTCCTGAGCAGGTGAGTGGGCAATCCTGGGCAGGTGAGTGGGTTCTCCTGGGCAGCTGAGTGTCTACTCCTGGGCAGCTGAGTGTCTACTCCTGGGCAGCTGAGTGGGCACTCCTGGGCAGCTGAGTGGGCACTCCCTGACTAGAAGAAGTGCCCCGTTGTTAGGCCTCCTTGTGGTCTCCACTGACCCCTCCCTCACTAGAGAGGCCTTGCAGCCAGAATTGAATGAAAACCCTCTACACTCAGCTGTATAAAATGTATCCTGTGTGTTCATGTCACCAGGACCTTGTGACAGTTGCAAAGAGTGGAGGTTTAGACTTGGCCATGGTTGGTAGGGTGGAAATAGAATCAGGGATTTTCTTGAGTGTGTGTGTGTGTGTGTGTGTGAGAGAGAGAGAGAGAGAGAGAGAGAGAGAGAGAGAGAGAGAGAGAGAGAGAGAGAGAGAGAGAGAGAGAGAGAGAGAGAGAGAGAGAGAGAGAGACTAGAGTAGAATAGTTTTTATCTAGAAGCTTCCTGCATGGCTCAATTGCCTCATTAATAGCCTTTTGGCTATACTGAACCCAACATCGCTCTCCCTCCCTCACTTGCTCCCTCCCTCCTTCCCTTCCTTCCTTCCTTCAAGTATGTTGCATCTGCAGAGGCTACAAGAGGGTATCAGATTCCTTGGAATGGCGTTACAGGTGGTTCTGAGTCACCTGGCATGGGTGCTGGGAACTGAACTCTGGTCCTCTGCAAGGGCAGCAAGCATTCTAAACTGCTGAGCATCTCTCCAACCCTGTGGCTTTGTTGTTGCTGCTGGTTGTTGTTGTTGTTGCTTGTTTGTTTGTTCTTGTGGCCCTTGCTGGTGCCCAGGTTGCTGCATTTTCTAGTCCCCTTCTGGAACAGACAAGGTAATGAGACCTCAATCCCTTAGTCCTTGGGTTCCAAGCTTCACTGTTTGTGCCTTTTGCTTCCCAGAGAATGGCTGTTGACAGGTCCTGGCCTGTACTGGTCCGTAGCAAATAAGAAAATGTGTCCATTACAGATGTCTTGATCTTGGAAAAATTCTTCAAGGATAATTCTTCAACCAAAAATTCATATTCTGAGTCTTTATGGACAACTTCATAATATACGTTGTTAATGGTTGTCTGTTATGTGTTATAAATTTCTACACTTACAAATTACCACAGCTCTTGTGCCTAAAGGTGGCACTCACTGTATGATCTCACAGTGTCTGTGGGCCAGGATGCTCTCCTGGGCTCTCCACCTAGGGCCTGAGACATGTGAACGGAAGGTGTCATCTATCTGCACCACTGTCTTGAGACTTGCCTGGGGAAGAGCGTTTGTCCAGAATCTTTGAGGTTGTTGGCGGAATTCATTCTTTGTGGTTGTAGGAGTGAAGCCATCCATGCCTGCTGTTAGCTCTTGGCTGGAGGAAGCTCTGAGCTCTTGTTACATGGGCCTTGCTGCCCAGCTTCTTGCTTCTTCAAAGCCAGGCTCAGGGAAAGATGGAGGGTTCTTTGTAGAAAGAGCATTTGCTAGCCAGACAGTCTCCTGTAATATGTTAGCCTAGAAGGACACCATCTGCTTTATTTAGCATGTATTTCATTGGTGAGAAGAAAGCCCTTTCCTTTCCTTCTCACGCTGAAGGTGAGAGGCTAGTGCTGGGCTGCGGACCCCAAGACAGAGAGGATCCCCAGGTCATCTTAGAGCCCATTGCATTATTGTGGATTTATAAAGAGTCTGGTGAATGAAATGGTAGTTCTCAGACTGAATTTTATCCTTTAAGAATATTTTCTTGAGCCAGGTGTGGTGGCACACACCTTTAATCCCAGCACTCGGGAGACGCGGGAGGCAGAGGCAGGCGGATCACTGAGTTCGAGGCCAGCCTGGTCTACAAAGCAAGTCTAGGACAGCCAAGGCTACACAGAGAAACCCTGTCTCGAAAAACAAAAAAAGAAAACAAACAAACAAACAAAAAAAAGAATATTTTCTTGGGCTGGAGAGATGGCTTAGTGGTTAAGAGCACTGTTTGCTCTTCCAGAGGGCCTGAATTCAATTCCCAGCAACCACATGGTGGCTCATAACCATTTATAATGTGATCTAATGCCCTCTTCTGGCGTGCAGGTGTACATGCAGGCATAATAAGTAAGTAAATCTTTTTTTTTTTTTTTTTAATTTGAAAAAGAGTATTTTCTTTATTCTTTGGAAGACGTCAGAGAAAGACTAAAAGTCAGAAAATGTCAGTGTTTAAAAGTACTCTCCAAGGTCTGGAGAAGTGGTTCAGTTGGAAAGATGATTACCTTGCATGTTTGTAAGAAGTCCTGGGTTGGATCCCTAACATTTGAAACAAACAAACACAAGTCTTCAAAACAGAAAGTGAAGAGTGAAATGTGGCCAGACAGCTGTCGGGACCTACCTACTGGACAAAGTAAGTCAAAAGGACTAGAGTGGAGTACAGACAGACTGGTGACAGCCTTTATGCTCACCACGCCAGCTGACAATGCCTTTATTTTTATTCTGTGTGTTTTACCTGCTTGTGTGTTAGTGCACCACATGTGTGTGCAGTGCCTGTGGAGGCCAGGAGAGAGCATCGAGTCCCCTAAGACTGGACTTATAGATGATTTTGAGTTGTTTGTGGGTGCTGGGAATTGAATGCATGGCCTCTGTGCTCTTAACCACTGAGCCATTTTTCCAGCCTCACATTTAGTTTTTTTCTTTCTTTCTTTCTTTCTTTCTTTCTTTCTTTCTTTCTTTCTCTTAGTAAAAAAGCTAAGTCCTACTAAAATGAGTTACCCTTCTAAGCCATGCAATTGTCTCCCCCCATTTCACTATGATAATGGAATTTATAATAAAGTTATGAAAAAACATACTGCTTTTCCCTTACAGAAAAAAAAACTGAGCAAATATGTTTAGATTAAGAAACCGGGTGTGAGCCGGGCGTGGTGGCGCACGCCTTTAATCCCAGCACTCGGGAGGCAGAGGCAGGCGGATCGCTGTGAGTTCGAGGCCAGCCTGGTCTACAAAGTGAGTCCAGGATGGCCAAGGCTACACAGAGAAACCCTGCCTCGAAAAACCAAAAAAAAAAAAGAAACCGGGTGTGGTGGCCTTTAACCCCAGCACTGGAGAGACAGAGATAGACAGATCTCTGTAAGTTCGAGGCCAGCCTGGTCTACAAAGCAAGTACAGGACAGCCAAGGCTACACAAAGAAACCCTGTCTCCAAAACAACAACAAAAGATTGTGTTTCTAATGCTGCATAGCTGTATGCAGCAGCATTAGCTTTCCTTCTTGGCTGCTTACCAATTCTGTACCTGTGTGCAGTTTTGAATCACTCCGTTAATGATTACTCTACCTTAGGGTGATGGAGGGACATAGCAGCTGTGTTCCAGAGCTTTTCTGGTCGTGACACCCGCAAATACGGGTCTTGTCCTGTGGGTATAGAGAAATCGGAAATGAGTTAATCTCATTCCTTGCTTTAAGTTTAAAAAGTGTCTGATGGAATGCACTCATGAGCTCCCTTTGTCCTTGTGAGCTTGGACATGTCCCTGTGTATGCAACAGCTCCGTGTGTCCGCCAGGGCAGAACACTTGGAAGTGACTTTTGAAATAGATGTGTACCAGAGACTCTGAGAACACCCCCCACACCATCTTGTGCTTTATGGCACTACACTTTTTGGTTAGCTTCTGCCTGTGGGTCCCCTGGCCATGTGGGTAACAGGAAGGAGATGAAGGAGGAAAGTTGGGGCTTAGTCTGATGTATTTTGATGCTAACTAATAAAAAGCCGTCGCACCTGGGGAGAGAATGCCATAAACTCTGGACTTCTTGGGTCTAAATTGTGAGGGGAGTGTTGGACACTTCTGAGTGGGTGGTCTGTGGACGTCCACTTTGCCATCACTGTGGAAAGAGTCAGCTGACCTCAGGCCTTCCCTCTGTCCCAGAGCACCAGCATTTCTGCAGAGAGAAGTCTGCAATTCTGGTTTTATCAGCCCTTCCAGCTGCCTTACACGGCGGTTGAAGCTGGGGAAATGGAGCTGACTGGTTTTTTTTATGAGCATTGCCTCTCTGTTCTAGGCAGAGATGGTCTGTCTGTCAGTGGACTTGTAGGACTCCGGCATCCCTGACAGCCTAGGCTTGGCCAGTCATCATGGCAGTCAAAGAGATGAGGAGGGGCAAAAAGTACAAGCAAACATATCATCAGTGGCTGCAATGGGAAGAGAAACAGATAGAGGGACCCAGTGACCCCAAGGTCGTCTTCGGGGTCCAGACATGGGCTTTAGGTTTAAATAGAGGAGGATTGGGCTATAGCTAAAGCATGCGCAGTTAAGCAGTTGTGGTCAAGGCGTGGTCTCCTTGGTGAGCATGCGCAGTTAAGCAGTTGTGGTCAAGGCACCGTCTCATTGCTGTAGGTCTGGTCCTGCTAGGGTTCTGAGGTTGTTAGTACTGTTACTGCTTAAACTGGACCAGTCTGGTTTCGGTAAATTTACTCTCCTCCAGGGTGTGGTCTTGTGGTTTGCATAATGATCCTTATCTGGGTTGGTCTGTCCTGTCAGATATGTGGTTCCTGGACCTCTCAGTGGCCACTGTCACAGGACCTTGACTTTTATCTTTGTGCCTCTATCCTTGAAGAGAAAGGAGATAGTTGAGGCTGGCTTTTAGACACAGGTGGAGTCAAACTGGAATCTGAGTACACAGACCCAAAATGAGAGTAGAGGGGTGGGGGTTTCATTTTGCTCCTAATCTGTGGGCCTGCTGTATATGTCTTTGGAGAAAGCAGCCTGGGGAGCTGTTAAATTCTCTCTGCCTGTGTTGTTTGGGGTCCTGTTTGGGCTCCCCAAACTGCTTTTGGAATCTAGTATTTGTTTATTCTCCCTTCGCTCCTCTTGTCCTTCTTTCTCCTCCTTCCCCCTCTCCCGTCTCCCCGTGCCCCTCTCCTCTCAGCGTATCTGAGTACTCCGTAAGTGGCAAATTGCCTTTTGATTTCTCCCAGAGCCCTGTCTTTCAGTTTTAAGTTGGTTGTATAAGAACGACCAATGTGGATTTTTAAAAATAAAGTGAAATATAATACCTTTCAAAGATAGTGTGTTCCTGAAAATTGTCTGTAAGCTTAAGAATGGTGTTTCCGAGTTGTTCATTTGTGTGTGTGTGTGTGTGTGTGTGTGCGCGCGCGCGTGCATGTGCATGTGTTTAAAATTTTTTCTCTGTGAAAGAGGTAGGACATGCAGGGAATTACTAGGTTTTGAACTCAGGATCAGTCTCACTCAGTACTGGTGGCTCCTCTCAGCTCTCCCAGCATCCCTCAGTCCCTGTGGCTCCTCTCAGCTCTTCCAGCATCCCTCAGTCCCTGTGGTTCCTCCCAGCATTTCTTGTCCCGTCCCCTCCCGGACCCCCTCCCTATAGGGGTTAGACTTTCTCACCCCCCACCACAGCGTGATCCCTATAACTCAACCCTTTGGCCACGCCCATCTCTTGCCCCAGGCTGCGACTCTTGGTCTGTGGCTCATCTCTTGCTTCATCTTCGGTTCTGTTTAGGCTGGACTCTTCTTTCTGTCTGCTTTCTCCCTTAAATCTTCAATAAAAACTAATACGTACTTCAGGAGTAGTCTTGTCCTTCTTTTCTTTGTTTTTTTAAAATTCGGGGACAGAGCAAGTAATCAATGTACTTTGCAACCAGAATTTCAGTTCGATAGTTCTTAATTTCTTAAATAATAAACAAATATGGAGGTGTAATTTTTGTTAACTTTAACGTTTACAAAATTCAGTAGTAAACCCCATATCCTGTTAATTAGAGGGCGCTATTGTTTAAAAATTTCAAATTTCTGTTTTTATGCATTTATAATGTTGCCCCTCCTTTTTTCTAGACAGGGTTTTTCTGTGTAGCCTTGGCTGATATTGCCCATTTATATTATGTGTCAGTTTTTTCCTGTAGTGAGCCCAAAACTGTTATTTAAATTAACAAATCACATAAAGATTGTCATTGTCACAAAAGGATCAAACGCCAACAGTTTCGTGTTTTGGAAGTTTTTCACTTTAGATTCCATCCGTAATGGAAACAAAACCATAAGCAAAAGCAGGTGCCCACTCAGGAAGTGAGCAGCCGAGAATACCCCGGCTCCTGCCATGGCGCCTGCAGAAGGCAGACGATGGAAAACAGAGCAAAGACAGGAATTTTGCTACAGAATTTTGATAATGGGGCATTGTATAAACACATCAGTCACTTGGAGGAATTTATTTTTGTTTGTTCAAGTTTGAACTAAATTTCTGGGAAATATAAATAGGGGAAATTCTAAGTAAGAGTATTCTAGAAGCTTCTAGAAAGCTCTGGGTTTTCTAGGTAGAATATAATGACGGGAACTCTAAAACGGAAAGGTAGATTCTGAAACAAAGGTTGTATGAGCACTAGGACGAGGCCTACCTGGACCCTTTTGCCACCATAGACTTTGGACTGAGAGCAGTGTCCAGGTCAGAAATTACATGTGACTTTATCCATGGCCCAAGCCGCCCTCTCTACACTGATTTTCAGGAGTGTGAGCCTCCCCCTCCCTTTGCCCCCATCAGCCTCTTATGTTTTTCTGACAATGTTCTTAATACCTTCTTAGGTTTCTTTGTTTGTTCGTTTTTGTTTTTCCAGACAGGGTTTCTTTGTGTAGCCTGGCCTCGAACTCATAGCCATCTGCCTGCCTCTGCCTCCCAAGTGCTGAGATTAAAGGCTTGTGTCACCACACTTGCCTGGAAATACCTTCTTAGTTTTGTCTCTTAATCTCACTCGAGAGCCATTCTGGATGCTCTATGCATTTTGCCCTCTGGACTCCAGTCTTAGTCTTGGGCGTTTCCGTAACCTTTGTCTGCGATGACCAGTCCACATCATTTGAAGCGCATGCTATGTGCTTCATACATTGTCTCGGCTTCCTAGAGCCTGCTGTTTCCTGTGGGAAGGAGTAAGCTTTGTCACAAGTGGGAGCAGTCTTGGTGGGCTTTATCCTTGGGCACCCCATGAATAGCTTGTGACAGACTGAGTGGAGCCATCTTGGGTTTGAAATTTTGGAAACAGACCTGGGAACCCCACCTGGTCTATTGTCTTTCTAATGGACCCTCACCGGGAGAAGGAGCCGGTCCTTCCCACGTGACTGAGGGAGTTGGGGAAGGGAGAAAAACAAAGTCGGCTACAGGGAGAGCGTACAGGAGCAGCAGACAAGCTAGATCAGCACGCCGGCCAGAGAGACACCTAAGGATCCGTCCCATAGAACGGCTACCGGAAGGTTCACTCTTTCGTCCCTTTAACCTTTTTCCTTCTTTTATAAGCTAGTTGGGTTGCATAATAAAGTTTAATTGCTAAAAAACAGAGTCAACAGTTTCCTTCAGATTAGATTGAGATTACATGGGTCTTGGCAAGAGCCCTGCGTCTCCTCAGGAGGTCCCGGACCTGTTACAGCTGATGAGAGCTGTGGCCTCTCCCTTAAGGGTTGGCTGCCAAGTTTCTCCACTCTAAAATTAGCATTTTCCTGTGTAAAATGAGTGCTTGGTGGGGAGACACTTTGAGATGATGTAAATACCTCATTCCTTCCCAGGTTTGTACCTGGGAGTTACAGCATCCATGCTCCTTTCTGGCCTGAATCAGTTACGGCTGAAATGACTACAGAGCAGTAACTGCTGTGGCCATCCGCCTCCTGTTGCAACTGGTGTTCTACTGTAACGTGCTCTGCCCCTCGTCTGAGAGTTATGCTTTATTATTGGCATGAACTCATAGGTTCTAAGTTTATCCAGTGGGCTATAATCTAGTACCATCAGTAGTTTAGTTTTGTTATTTAAATCACCCTATGTAGCTAGTGAGTGTTTCTCATGTAGCTTTGTGCCCTTTTGTCAACGTCCTGTCATTTTGTCTTTCAGAAACTAAAAACCCCAAAACAATTATTGTTGTGGGTTTGTGTTGGCAGTGCAGAGGCCAGCTGGTCTGTGGAAGCCAGCGGGACAACTTTGTGGGGTTGGCTCTTTCCTTCCACCCTTACATGGATTCTGGGACTCGAACTTGGGTCTCTGGGATTGTACAGCAAGCGCCTTTATCCACTAAGCCACACCACTCGCTTTTTTTTTTTTTTTTTTTTTTTTTTTTTTTACCTTTTAATATTATTACTTTGAAGTTATTTTTCTCCAATGAGTTCTAGTTCTTTTTTTAGTGGCGAATAGCATTCAAAAGCCAGTGCTTAGGCTGTGCCTGGGTTAAGGGAGGGACATTATCCGCTGTGTGGAGAGTTAGTTAGCCCGCTTGCTGACCCGGGCGACGCTGAGGCCGATCCTGCTTGTCCACAGTCTCAGACTCAGCGGCCATACACTTAACTCCCGCGCCCTAGCATAGGCTCTCAACTCAGACCATGCTCTCTGTATTGTTTTCTGGATGCTTTAAAAAGTGCTGCTGTTGGTAGATAAATTTTAGGGTGCCCTAAGCCTTCCTTCCCAGTAGTCGTTCTGTAAAATGCTGACTTGGGTTTGTCACTTAGGTTAGGGGAGAGTTTCTGTACAAGACCGGGTCTTTCCAGTCAGGAATAAGAGGCGACTTCTATCTTTACCTCCCAAATGACGTCAGTCATTTTTTTGTTCATAAAGCCCGTCTCCTGTGATAACCATTGCAGCATGTTCTTAGCTCTCTGTTTCTGAGCTGGGGTCTTGCTCTGTTGCCAGGTTGGTATTGAACTCGTGGCCTCCACTGAACCTCCTGCATCAGTCTTCTGAGGAGCTGGGACCTCGGCTCCCACCACCACGCCCAGCTCTTTCTAGTCGTTTTGCATTTATTTCATTTACACAGAGAAGTGCCTCACCCACATCCTGAACTCCCTTAAAAGTCTTTCCTGGTCGCAGTTCTCTGATTTCTGTCCTTCCTACATCAGGCCTGGGAGGGGACCCAGCCGCTTACCTGGCTTTGCTTCTCACTGTCAGGGAAGCAGGCGTTGTGCCAGCGCCAGCTAATTACGCGGCCACAGACTTGTTGAGAGTTGGCTGTGTGTACCTGAATGAGGGGCGGTGAGCAGCGCTTTCCCAGGGCTTCAGCGCCAGGCTTACATGTGTCTCCCGTCCCTTCAGACAGGCCTTCACTCTGTGGTAGAGCGCTCACATTCTCATGCTCACCGAAAGCAAGATCAGTAGGGGTTCTGTTGTCCAACAAGCGGGAACTGTTGTGTTGTGATTTTTCAATTCTGGTGCAGTGAGTATTGACTTGTGAAATATTGACCTTAATTATGTATCTGTTTTTGTAGTTCTTTTAGGTTTTCTTTCTTTCTTTCTTTCTTTCTTTCTTTCTTTTTTTTTAATTTTTCGAGACAGGGTTTCTCTGTGTAGCCTTGACTATCCTGGACTTGCTTTGTAGACCAGGCTGGCCTCGAACTCACAGCGATCCTCCTGCCTCTGCCTCCCAAGTGCTGGGATTAAAGGCGTGCGCCACCACTGCCTGGCTTTTTTTTTTTTTTTTTTTTTTTTTTTTAAGAATCATACTTAAGTTTTGAAAGCATTTGTACAGATATTTTTAAATTTTAATTAAGAAAAAATTTTGAGGATTTTATACATGAGTACTGTGTATCCCTTTTCACCCTCCCACCTCCTGTGTTCCTCCTGTGTCTTCCTCAACTTCCTCTAAAATCCATGCGCTCTAGTGTAACTAAAGTTACAGTAACCTCCTGTGTCTTCCTCAACTTCCTCTAAAATCCATGCGCTCTAGTGTCACTAAAGTTACAGTAATATAACTATTACTGTTGCATATATCATACACATGTGTATGTGCATGGGCACACAGCGGGCAGAGTCCATTCAGTGCAGCTCATATGGAAATTTTCAGGCGTCTCTGCGACCATCATGGCCATCAGGATAGCTATCTGACGGAGGCGAGAAGGCGGCTTAGCTCAACAGGACTCAGTAGCTGGTGCTGGTACAGACTCCGAGCGTCTGACCTCAAATGGTTTATTTTAGGCATATTTACCACACATAATTTGGCAAAAGTTTCCTGGTGATCGTTAACTCCGTCCTTGTGCACAACAAAGCTTGAGACACAACTACATCAAAACTCTTTGTAAAGTACAAGTGATGGCGAGGGGGTTATGGTGGCGGGCCCATGCCAAAGTGTGCCCCTTAGAAATTACGCCATGCAACACATCTGGTATAAAGGGGGCTTATTGGGGGGAAAGGGTAGAGGCATCGAGTGAGCATGAGGGGAGAGTGGAAACAGAGGGAGAAAAAGAGGGCGCCGAAGAAAGAAATGGGCAGAGAGGATGCTGGGAATGGGGAGGGGGCTTGTGTGGACGTGCTGGGTGGTCCTTTATTGGTCGTGACGTAAGCAATTGCTAGGTCCCCGAGGGCAGGCCAGCTGAATCGCCTGTATGCTAACAACATCTTCCTTAAAGATAGGGTCTATAGATGAACTGAGAGGACAAGCTCAAGAGAACAAGCAGGGTGGGGGTTGGGAGGGAGCCCAATGCTACAGATCGAGACAAACAGCCTCAAGATAGGAGGGTATATGGGAGGAACAGACATGGGCTGGCCACGCCGGAAAGGTCACCAGGCCATTACTCAAGTCCGCGCCCAGCTTCTGAGTGGGAAGCAGGTTATTCACTTCTCTCTCCCCTGGTGCTTCTGTGGGAGCACAGGGACCTACGTGTGCTTCTAATTCCGTGTGTTTAGGGATTGGATAACCTGCCACGGAGTTCATCCTCGTCCTCCCTCCCCAGTCACAGCCTGCCTGTCTTTATCTAGCATGTAGGGCCCTTGTGAAACTTCCCCGTACACATCGGTCTGTCAACTGGTGGCCGAGTTAGGTAGGTCTCTCTCATTTGGACAGCCACTTTGTTGAGAGTTCATGGGCGCAAGCCTCCTTGTCACGTCCAGAAGGCATTGGCAGCAGGCTCTGGGGCCCTCTGGCTCTAACGATCTGACCCCCTTTCTGTGTCCTTTGCCCTTTGCGTTTGACCAGTTGTGAGTCTGTAATAGTTCCCTTCTGTTGGAAAAAGAAGCTTCTCTGAGGAGGAGTGAGAACTACTGTTACCTTTGGGAAGGAGGCTAACCATTTCAACACTGGTTTAGGGAAACGGCAGCGCCAGGTTCTGCTCCAGCTCGGTGCTCGCCTGCTACCTCAAGCCGGAGCGGTGTAATTTTTTTTTTTTTTTTTTAAAGACATACACTAAAAGACAAATCATGCTAAGGACGTTTCTGGTTTGTTTTGCTTCTAGAAAAACTAATAGCGTATCAACGAGAATTTCTTGCGCTGAAAGAACGTCTTCGAATAGCGGAACACAGGATATCTCAGCGCTCTTCTGAGTTGAACACCATTGTCCAGCAGTTTCGCCGAGTTGGCGCAGAAACGAATGGAAGTAAAGCTGCCCTGAGTACATTTTCAGGTACTGAGCAAGGAGCGCACGCACGCTCACGGAGTGCGGCTCGGGAGGCCTGCCAACGGTTTGCCAGCTAGCACGCATCATCCTTTTAAGAAAGAAAAACCAGCTGGGCGTGGTGGCGCACGCCTTTAATCCCAGCACTCGGGAGGCAGAGGCAGGCTGATCACTGTGAGTTCGAAGCCAGCCTGGTCTACAAAGTGAGTCCAGGATGGCCAAGGCTACACAGAGAAACACTGTCTCGAAAAACAAAAAAAAAAAAAAAAAAAAAAAAAAAAAAAAAAAAAAGAAAGAAAGAAAGAAAGAAAAACCACACAAAACTTGCTGTTCTGGTAGATTATAAATGCATCTTTGTTAGTTGCTGAACTTAGTTTTGATAGAACGCTGTTGTGTTTCAGTTTTGTACATTTTATCAGCACTAATGAAGAACCTGTATCTTTTGAAAGCGTACATATGAGATTAAATTTTAACTTTTGGGCCAGCAAGATGGCTCACTGGGTAAAAGCAGCTTGAGGCCAAGCCTAGTGACTCAGGTTCAATTCCAGGTCCTGCATGGTATATAGAGTGAGTCCTTTCCTACACACATAGATGTTTAAAAATAAATAAATTTTAGCATTTATTTCAGCCTGCATGTGATAATAACCAATGTCGGACCTTAGATGGCCTCTGGGGAAATCTCTGAGCTGCTCAAGCAATCCTTGCTCTTGCGTCTGAATGCCAACAAGGAGGGAACCTGGTTGATAGTCGCACTTGGGGAGCATGGGACAGAGCCTCCCTTCTCTGGGGACTCTGGCCAGGCAGAGGCATCTCTTCTCTCTTTCGGGGCTTTGGGGCTTCTGTTCTGACGGTCCAGTTGCTCACTGTTTTTGCCAGTGCCCCAGGCTCGAGTGCTCCTTCCAGGCAGGAGTTTTAGAATCAGCTTTGCGTTCTCTGGACAGATCAAGACAGATGTCTTTCAGCTTGATGTCAACACCGACCTCATTTTTTTTTTTTTAAGGTTTGTGTTTCTCCTTTTCCTCCTGTCACTATAAGTATACAATTACAGAATGATATAGCTAAAGAAATTACACTCTGATTTCTATTAACGTGTTTTGTTTCCCTTTAGTCTTTTTCTTTTCTTTTTTTTTTTTTAATTTTGGAAATTATACTATTGAGCATTTTTACTTTTTTTTTTTTTTTTTTTTTAGGCAGTGCCTTTCTCTTGTAGCTCCGGCTGTCCTGGAACTTGCTATGTAGACCAGGCTGGCCTCAAACTCACAAAGATACACCTGCCTCAGCCTCCAGAGTATTGGGATAAAAGGCACACACCACAATGTCTGGAATCATTATTTTTCAAAATACTACTTACATTAAATTTTATCTTAATGGGATAAGATCTTAACCATGGCACAGGCTGGTCAAGTAGTAACTGTGTAGTCCAGGCTCAGACTTCAATCCTCCTGCCTCAGCCTCCTGAGTGCTTAGGATACAAGTGTGTTCTCATCACATTGGCTAAAATACTTTGATAGCTAATATGCTAACAATAAACCAAGCCAATTAAGCCTTTCCTTTCCCAATTAGCAAATGAATGTTTTCCTGGGTCGTTTTCCTCCTCCAAATCATAGCTCTGCGGGACATTTCTGTGTACCAATTGGTTGCATTCCTGGCAGGCCCTGCGATCTTCATTAGATTTTGTCTTGATGGCCGGTGATTTTCAAACACTTGGCACCACTCCTGGAACAAGACAGAAAGCAAATAATTATTTGTTGACGGCGGAAGAGCTAAAATCATCCAGAGGAAATGCCCGAGTCTCAGGACAGGGCTGTTGTAGGGCATTGGTTCTGCCGTCTAAACAGTTATCCTGTCATCCGAGCTGCTGCTTAATGCTGGGCAGGAGTAGGCTGTTGCTTTCTGATTCTTTACACGTGAGATTCCTCCTAAATTTCATGTATAACATAGATTTTTGTGGGTTTGAAATGGGTGTTTTTGTCTGCTTGTGTGTCTGTGTACCACATATGAGCAGTGTCCAAGGAAGCCGGAGGAGGGTGTCAGGTCTCCTGGGACTGGAGTTACCGTCCTCTGGAAGAGCAGCCAGTACTTTTCACCACTGAGCCATCTTTCCAGCCTTCTTAAAAAGCCCTGGCTGCTCAGGACTCAGTTTATAGACCAGGCTGGCCTTGAACTCACAGAAATCCGCCTGCCTCTCCCTCCGGAATGCTGCGATTAAAGGCGTGAGCCACCATGTCTGGGATCTCCTGTCATAATTTTAGTGGCATTGTGGCCACAGGTCCTTAATGCTAACTTTCTAGCTTAGGAGGTGAAATTTTAGATTGATGAAAATGTAAAGCAATGTTGTCTAGTTAACAGGAGCATTTGCTCCACAGGCTGCTCGGTGAGTCATGGGTTCCTCCAGGTGAACTGAAACCACTTGAAGATTGACACAGGCTGAGCACTCTCAACTAATACTCTTTAAACTTTTTCACTGAATATTTTAGAGAAATATATCTTCTCTATAAAAGTTTGATGAAATGCTAATATATATAAAAAATGAAAGTTAGACAGGAATCATAGCACATGCCTGGGATGGAAGAACATGGCTTCCTAGAAGATTTGAGGCCAATGTGGGCTGTGTGTCAACAACCAGTCTTTAAAAAAAAAACCAAAATTCAGGAAAGTGAAATTCACTGGTGGCCGCATGCTTGCTGTTGACTTCCTATGTAGCTGACACATTTAGAGCCTGCTTGGTTTTAATTCTCGTAAGCATTCTCAGCTAGTTTTCAAGAGAGAATCAGCAGTGACTTCTGTAAGGTAAGGGCTTCTCCCCACTTAATTGTCAGCAGCGACTCCTGTAAGGTAAGGGCTTCTCCCCACTTAATTGTCTTTTTGTGTTTCAGATAATACCATAAAGCTACTAAAAGAGTTGACGAGCAAAAAATCCCTTCAAGTGCCGAGTATTTATTATCATTTGCCTCATTTACTGCAAAATGAAGGAAGCCTTCAGCCAGCCGTGCAGATCGGCAGCGGAAGAACAGGAGGTGCGTTCGTTCACTGTGTGTCTGTCATCTGAACTGTGATATGGCGGGTCCTGTTAACCACTGGAAAGAAATCTAGCAGGACAGAGGGTTAAATATATATATGCACACACATATGTGCGTGCACACATCCATACATATACACACACACACACACACACACACACACACACACACACACACACATATATATATACATACACACACACACACACACACACACACACACACATATATATATATACATACACACACACACACACACACACACACACACACACACACACACACACATATATATATATATATAGATGTGTGCCATGCTTCCTAGTTTGAATTTCATTTTTTTTAAAGATTTATTTATTTATTATTATGTATACAATGCTCTGCCTGCATGCACACCTATAGGCCAGAGGAGAGCATCAGATCACATTGTAGATGGTTGTGAGCCACCATGTGGTTGCTGGGAATTGAACTCATGACCTCTGGGAGAGCAGTCAGTGCTCTTAACCTCTGAGCCACATCTCCAGCCCCTTGAATTTCATTTTTGTGTTAATGTTTTTTAGATTTATTTTATGTGTATAGCTATGTCCCATGTGATACCAGAAGTGTTGCCCTCAGAAGTTAGTCAGAAGAGGGCACTGGGTCCCCTGGACTGAGATTACAAATGGTTGTTAGCTACCGTGTGGGCACCGGGGATGGAACCCAGCTCCTCTGCAGGAGCAGCATGTGCTCTTTGCGGCTGATCTACCTCTCCAGCCCCTGTGTGTTACTGCTTTGGAAAAGTTGACTTAGTTGGCCTTTCCTTTTCATATTTCTGGTGTTTGCACTCAGGGCCTATGCATGCTAGACCAGCATTCCTACACTGAGCTGTACTCATGGCTTTGGGGGATTTTGAGTCATGGGAATCTTACATATATTCCTCTTTAGGGTCCTGTTTTCTCCTGTCTTTGAGCTGTTAGCATAAGGCTCTGCATCCATCTTGCTTTGGTTCTTCTGTCTTTTCTGTCTTATAAATAATTTACAGTAATATATGCTTTTCCTATGGAGGTTGTAGCTTCTAAGTTGCCCATTCAGATCTACTTTAAAAATTTTTTTCTTTATTGATTCAAGTTTTATTTATTTATTTATTTGATCAGTATTTATTGAGGCCAGGCATCCTTCCTTCAGGGCTGGGTAGGTAAATACTAACATGATGTATAAGACACTCTTAACTACTCTCTTTAGAACCTCAATTGTTAATTATTTTTAAAAGCCAGCATTGATATCTCCCTTTAATAGTCACTCTTTGGGTATAGTTCCACAGCCAATTTAGACTGTATTCTCATTAATGAGACTGTATTAATTCTCAAATTAGTAAGTGAAAAGAAAATAGTGTTTTAAAATCTTGTCACACTTGGGAGGCAGAAGCGGGTGGCTCTCCATGCGTTCCAGGCTGGCCAGGTCTACACAGTGAGAGGTTGTCCCCCTCAACCAGCTCCCTCCCCCAAGTCATTTGAAACTTTGACACTCTCTAGTAGGTTGTTACTTAGTAACCTCTTCTGGTTTGATGACCCACACTCTATCTTTCCTTTAAAGGTATTTCTTTTGTTTCATTCCTTTTATCCATTATAAACATTTCAAGATCTTGGCCAACTAGTTTTTAAGGAGTCCACACTCTTATAAAGTGCATGCTGTTCTTGAACCGTAGAAAAAGCAGGCAGCTTGGAATATGGGGAAAACCCATATTTAACTTAAAAACAAAACCTCTTTTTCCTAAATCCTTATACAAGTGGTTCTTGGTGGTTCTAGAGCTAAGAACCCCTAGGACATCCTTTAAAAAAAAAAAACATTGACTTCTGCTTAGAAAAACATATATAGATAATTTATTATGCGCACGATTTTTGAAATTCATGTTTTGAGGAAGCCCAGAACCTCTGTAGGGACTTTGCATTGAAAATAGCCACCGTCTAGACCTGCAGAGAGATTCTGCTTGCTAGAATGTTTGTTCTTCACTGGTCAGGCTGACTACACATCACCAGCAAAGCCTCCTCAGGTGTGGGCCAGGAGGGCCACTCCAGGAGGTCACTGTCCAAAGAGACAGGCCAGGAATCTCAAGCCCAGAAACTGCTCTCCCACATGGCGCCACTCAGTCCTCCCTCCCACGCACTCATGGAGGCGGGTGAGGTAGCCAGGCACAGCAAACACAAGTGGCAAAGCAGTGGCATCTACAAGTGCGACATGCCCGGCAATGAGAAGGCCGGTAACTTGGTGATCTATAAAACTGAGCCGGCAGAGCAAATGGTGTGATTATTTTAGAGGGAAGAGAAAGGAAATCACACCCATAAAGCAGTACCCAACTGTTAGAAAAGATCAATTAGGACGTTTGTTTGCTTTTCATGCTCGAAGTTGAAATTCTCAGATGCACCAACTAAGGGTTGGTCCAGTAACTTGGGTCTGGAGACGTAGGTACTCGTGAGTACTCAGGAGGCTGAGGTGGGAAACTCCTGAGGCCAAGACCAGCCTGAGCATCTTAGAAGAGACTCTGCCTCAAAGTAAAAGTGAAGGGAGAGCTGGGGTGGCTTAGCGGCCGAGCACTTGCCCTGGGTTTCACCCTAGTTCTCTTAGTTATCACTGGAGACAGGGTGGGCGTAGGTGGGTTTGGAGGGCCGTGGAGACTTTTCCAGCACGTTAGGAGAGGGCGTAGGGACTGACCTCGGCTGGGCTTGAGAGACTGGCTGTGGAGAGTTCTGAGATTCCAGATGGAGGAACAACAGGTGGTGGGTGCTGTTTCCTGAAAACCCAGGAGAGCACAATTTGTTCTGCAGCACTGCTCTTTACGATTTATTTTTATTGTCTTTATGTGGTGTATGTGTCTGTGTGGCGGTATGTGCATGTGAGTGTGGTGCCCGGGGAGGTCAGAAGTGTCAGATGCCCTGAGTTATAAGCCATTGTGAGCCACCCGATGTGGGTGCTGGGAACCTGGGAACCAAACTCAGATCCTCTGCAAACCAGTACTCGGTATTAACTATTGAGCTATCGCCTGAGCTTGCAGCATTGGTTTTTCAAGAGAAGAGACTCTGCTAAATTTGGACAAGTTAAGCTTTGAGGAAGCTTTGAGGTGCTGCAGTAGGGAGACGTCAACCAGGCCGTTAGATATTTAGATCTGGGACTCAGAGGGGAAGTCCACCATAGTTTAATTCTGTGAGTCATCACTCAAGAATAAGTGGCCTGCCGCAACAGCCCAGGGCTCAGGACCCAGCCTTGGAGGCTTTCCAGCAGCCAGTGCCCAGTGAAAGAGGAAGACAGAAGAGGGAGGAGCAATTGACCAGCATGGCTTCTCAAGAAACCAAGAAGGGCAGTGGATGCCGAAAGCAGCACACGGCTTAGTGATAACTGAACGTAGACTGAGTCACCCTTTCCAGTTAATTAAGGGAAGTGTGAGTCTCTCTCTGGGCAGGTCATACAGAAGGCTTACAAATGTTTCAGGCTGACTGAGAATACAGAGTCCACATGTTAGTAGCAAGCTCTGAACTATGTTAAATGCCACATAGGTGTGTTTGTATCTGATTTCAAGACAACTCTGGCTCATTTCAGGGTAAAGGAGTAACATAAGTCTATTTATAATTAGCATGACATGACATAGTTAGATGTATATTTTTAATCCGAGTCTCTATGTAGAAGATAACTTTCTCTGAAGCATTAACTCTATTTGTTAATTTCATTTCTCTCCTGAGCACTCAGTGCTAAGGGAATGCTTGAGTCAAGGAATAGAAATGGTTAATGGTGTGCACCTGTTGAGTTAGATAGTGTCTGAGCTGACGCACAGATCCTACTATCTGGAATAAATGCAGTAATAAATCTGACTGTAAAAGAGCATTAGCACCCCATTCTAATGCATGGAGATCAAAGTCCTCCTATCAAAGCTGTGAGAGACTAACAGGTACCAACGCATACAATGAGAAAGAACATAAGGGCTCACTGCGGAACTTGTGCAATAGTTAAGTAGCTTTTTACAGGACCCATATTAAGTACTTTTTATATCCCCTGTAATCTCTGAGTGTAGAATAGCAAAAGGTGCAATAACAGGGTCAGAGTTCATAAGAGGCAGAGGATGCAGGTGCCAGGCCTGAGTGCCTTCTTTTGATGAAGCATCTGACACAGGCTGGAGATGTTGACGGCTGACGGGGTTGGTGACAGTCTCTGCCTTCAAGCTGGAGGGAGTGTCCTGGCACAATCCATTGGTCTGGCATCCATACAGGTGGACCAGTGTGTTGGCTCTGTTTCTTAACAATTAAACTTTATTATACAACCCAGCTAGTTTACACAAGAGAGAAAAAAGGTTAAAGGGAAACAAGAGTGAACCTTCCGGTATCTGTTCCATGGGACGGGTCCCTAGGTGTCTCTGGCCTGTTTGCTGATCCTTTTCCCGATCTCCACGATCCATGTGGGCTCAAGCCCAGTCTGAACCTGCTGCTCTCTCTGTCCTCTCTGCCTGCCTGTCTCTCACGTGCAAGGGGCAGTCTCCCTCTCCCATTGAGGGTCGATTAGAAATAAAATAGTCCAGGATGGCCCCACCCAGTCTATCTCAAGGTTAATCTCAGGGAGTTTCTAAGGGCAAAGCCCACCAAGACTGCTTTCACCTGTGACAAAGCTTACAATCCTTCCCACACCAGTGGCCTGTGGAGACATGCAAACCAAGCTTCTCCTGGAATGATGCATCCGGTTCCTTTTCTTGTCATTTCTGTTTATTGGGGCTTTTTTATCTTGATAGAGCTATAAGGCATGGATTACCATATGATTAGGAGATGGAATCTATAATCTACATGTCTGTGCTCTGAAAGGTCTGATGAGCTTGTTTCACAATCGCCTGTCCCTGTGGACTATGGGGATTGCCAGTGGAGTGTAAACATTAAATGTTTTAAACATCAATTTTTAAAATCTTTTTAAGTACAAACAGTAAACAATTTCTAAAACCCTTGGCATACCCAAATTGTATTTTTTTTGTTTTTTGAGACAGGGTTTCTCTGTGTAGCCTTGGTTGTCCTGGACTCGCTTTGTAGACCAGGCTGGCCTCGTACTCACAGCGATCCGCCTGCCTCCGCCTCCCGAGTGCTGGGATTAAAGGCGTGCGCCACCACGCCCGGCTCCCAAATTGTAAAATAGTAAAATAAGTGCTGTATCCTGTCTTTGAAAGGATCAGACAAAGGCACAAATAGAGGAGACTGGATGGCTCTGCTGAGCCACCTGTCTTTAGACTTTAAAAAGCAGTGACTACTGCTGTCAGCTCAGCCCACAGTGCAGAGGTTTCCTGCGCAGGGAAAGACTCTTTATGACCACCAGGGATCAAAGCAGCCTGGCCTGAGGCTGGGCCATCCGTGAAAGCAAGTGCTGCTGTGGAAAGCCGTGGCCTAATCCTGTAATTATCTATTCTCTGGGATCGTAAGAGAAGACATCATGCTAATCTGTAGCATGAAAGATATTGGATAGGAGATTTTAATTTCTTGAACCCAGAAAGCTTTGTTGTTAGAGTCAAACCCGGCAGCTCCCAGTGGAGCCTGGGTAGCTGGGCTGCCTGTGACCTGATAGCGCAGTAATCACAGAGCCCTAGGTAGACATCGTCCTGGGGTGGGGGTGGGGGGGCAGGACTAGGCTGGTTCTAGAGCCTTAACTTAGCTGTAGATATTGTTAAAGACAAATCCAATTGACATGTTAGAGAAGTTTTTGATAGGTTTAGCAGTGTTTATTTATAGAATAAAAATGAATATCCTTAGGGGTGTGTACTTAAAGGCAGTTATTGATTAGTAGGCTTGACTTAAAATTTTTGAGATGGGGGATGGAGAGCAGCAGCCCTCAACCTGTGCTTTCAAGGGCCCCCTTCCCCCCTTAGCTGTAGAAACTGAGGGGATCTAGTTAAGCAGTAGTCCTTCAAGGCCCCTCCCATCCTATGTGGCTCCATGTTGAAGTGGCATATGTAGCGTTATCAAAATAAATAAGCCTCTGATTTTGGCCTTGCTTCCCACCAGTCCTGTCTGTATTAGCTACTCAGAGCTTTTTGGGTCTGGAGGGGTGGGGGTTGGGGGGGGGGTGCGGGGTGCAGTCCTTTCAGGCCTAGGGAATTAGATTAGTCCAGGCACTTCACTTCTCTCTCTCTCTCTCTCTCTCTCCCTTGGTACAATGACCCGGTTCTGGAGGGGGCTTGTTTGCACTTCCCATGCTAAAAGTGTATTAATGTTTTGGGGCCCAGAACAATGGCAGTAAATCTCATGAGTGTCTTTGAGTTTCTGTTTACATTATTTTTAAAGGTTTCAGGGAGCGGCTTATGATCGGGTGTTGTGGGGGCAGGGAGGGGCGGGCAGTTGGAATTCTGGTACTTTGTTGCCTCCCTCTTGCATTAGATTTCTTCCCCTAGGTTAACCTCTTTCCCCATACATTATACCCTCTTCCCAGCTGTCATTTTTAGGCTTTTGTACGGCGTGGGGTGGGGGGATGACACACACACTTGAGGCTGCAACAAAGGAAGGAGGGGCTGAGGGCTCCAGAGCATACATGAGCTTCTGTTGTCGTTTGTTAATGTCTGTCTAACCAGGCTGTAAATAAAATACGCAGCAGGAGGCATGTCTCTACCTCCATAAGATCCTCCATTTCTTAGTGTTTATTTCTATCCTTTTTCATGTATCTGTATCTAAGGCTGTCTGGTCCAGCAGTTAGGGGCTGACTGTATGTAAAATGGAAATTGTATCTGAACTTTTTTGGGAACCATATGAAGTCCATATGAGCTCAACTGCCCAACTTAGAACTCCAAGGCCTCTTCTGAATAAGCCCTCTCTTTATAAGAAAGTAAAATATCATCCATATGGTGAACAAGATAAATGTCAGAATAAACTTTATAGATGTGTAAGATAGCAATATCCAAAAAGTTCTAACATAGGATATATATACATATTATATAATGTATTATATATAATATATTATATTAATATGTAATGTAATATATAATATATATTAATATGAAAAATAAGATGCCAGGCAACAGATATGTTACGAAGAAGTTTATTATAGAAGCATGGGAGAGCAGGGAGGGGGGCGAGGAGGGAGAGGGAAAGAGAGAGAAACAGCAAGAGAGAGGGAGCCGAGGTGGGGTTTCCCTTTTTATGTTCTGGGCAGCTGGCCCCTCTAGTAGTGGGCAGGTGATGATGTCATAGGTTGCTAGGCAGACTGGGGACAACTAACTAACTATATATGTTATATATAATACCTTAAGGACAGATTTCTTATTAGGACCTTTAATAAGGTCTCTGAGAGTTAGGTGAAGTTAAGCAAAAGGCAAAGCGCTGACAGAAGGGTGCAGTGGAATGGTAAGAAGGAAATCCTGGAGACGCGACGACAATATTATCATGTTTGCAATGACAGAAGGTGATGGTAGCCCAGGCTGAAGGGTTCCCATGCCTTCTATAACGTCAGTTATCTCTCTAAGGTCTTGTAATATTCTCCATATGTCTGATTTTTTTTTTTTTTTTTTTAAGAACGAACAGATAGCTATTTCAATTTTGTTTGTTTGTTTGTTTGTTAAGGCCCTGACATGGGAGTAAGAGCAACTAAGCAAATTTCTGTTCTGAACGAACTTAAACCGTTTTGATAAGAGCTGTGCAATGATCTCAATTTCTCCAGTGAAATCAGAATCAATCACCCCAGGGACCATATTTATTTTCTGTATAGTGGTAGAACAGAGGTCCAGTCTCTGAAATATTTACATATTCTCTAAATGGTCTGTCTCAGTAATGACTGACATTTTCAAAGACCAGTCTGCTTAAAGTGATATCTTTTACCTCAGAGCTAGGAACTACCTTTTCCAACTATATCTGTCTGCTGAGCAATAAATTCCTCAAAAGGCTCCTCCGGGTTCTGTTACATATTAGCAACCCTCTAGTATCTGAACATCCCATAGATAAAAAGGACCGTCTGTCAGTAGATTCACCTTGTTCCATCCTGAGGGATATTTAGAAAATGTACACAAAGGTGTCGGTACCCAACAAAAACCATCTAGGTGCTGGCAGCACATGGCTTATCAACCTGTGCTGGTGGCAACAGGCAATTTCAACTCCAACTGCTCACCTGCCCTTTCCCAGCTGTGTGCTAGGGGCTCTGCAGCAGCACAGGTGAGGTCCTTCCCCAGGTCTGTGTTTGGGCGCCAGGATGCTAGAGACTCCCTTGAGCACACAGGGTGACCAGGGTTAGGTCGCAGCATCGCAGCATCTGCAAGTGACCAGCTGGTGGCTGGTGTTTCTCTCTATACGTTAACTCTTCATCTCTCAGGCTAGTGGCCTTGCGTTTTACACCTTAACTCTTAAGGAACAGGAAGGTAACTCTTCAGGCCCTTTGGCTTCTCTGCTGCCACTAAAAGCTCTCTAGCTGAGAACTTTTGTTGTTTAGCAACAGGAGGTCTTAATCAGGTGAGTGATGACTTGATGGCTTAGCAGGGAGCAGTGGTTTGCTGCAAGTTAGAGACCTAATTAGGAAGGCCCATAAAACACTCCTGGACCACTAATCACTTACTAAACTTCGAAGCACACATTTGGCAAACAAAGCAAGGAGATTTTTACGAACCTCACATACACGTGTACACATACAACCAATAGACAAAACGAGGGAGCACATACATACATACATATGAACAATATATACAGACAATTAGACATATAAACAGGCAGACAGACACATTTTTTGGATGAAACAGATGGCCTCAACAATTGTTTAATTCTTTCATGGGTTTACAACGGCTCTCTATGAATGGAAAAATTACTTCATTCAAAAATAGATACAATTGTTACGTAAAAAGAGAGTTACAGTTGGGTGGTGGTGGCGCACTCCTTTAACCCTAGCACTTGGGAGGCAGAGGAAGGTGGATCTCTGAGTTTGAGGCCAGCCTGGTCTACAAAGTCAAGGACAGCCAAAGCTACACAGAGAAATCCTGTCTTGAAAAAAAAAAAAAACAAAAACAAAAACAAAAAAAAGGGGGGTGGTTACAGTGGGACTATTGAACCTAATATCTAACTAGATAATGTTTAAAGCAGTGGTTTTATCTATATGCTCATTATGAGTTCAAGGCAGAGGTTTTTATCTTTTTCTTATTTCAAATGTATGCTGTGTGTTCAAAGAGTCTTTTATGTCAAGCTTTTTCTAAGAAACAGGTGTCTCTCTTACCTTGTATAAATAGCCATTTGTTCTTTGTTTTTGTATTCATATAGTCTTTCTTACCCCGTGTACACCTGGGCCATATCCTTGTACTAAACCTAGAATGAATGTATCTTCCTTGATTATTAATTTGTTTCAACCTTGTTTCCCTTTCTGGTTCAAATCAAGTGCTTGACATATGGAGGTCCACAGAACTCCTAGCAGTTATTGCTGTACTGCAGGAAGGTTTTTAAATTACTTGAATTAAGTCAGAAATTCTTTAAAGTCACCATCAGGGATTCTGAAGTCGTCAGTTCATTTAAGCAACACTATGACATGAAGGTACATCTTCAAAATAATCTGTAGGAAATTTGTCCAACAGAGTGAAGCAATGGTTCGTGAGGGTCTCTGCCATGCCAAATGGGAGACAAGCCTGGAAATGCAGTATAAAGCAATCTTGAGGCAAAATCCTTGGGGTCTTGCCTAAACCAGGCATGCACCCATGCGCCAGCCGTGCAAAACCGAGTGGGCTGCCTTCAGGAAGCTCACGTGCTCGCTTCTGCCAATCCAGCATGCCATTGCTCCCAGCAACCAAGCAATTGAAGGTTGGGCATGCAAAATTTAGATTCTACTTTTTTTCTTCTTGTTTAAAGGAAATAAGTTCTAGAATTTGGAGTGTGACTTCCCTGCTCACAGCCGCACAGTGCCGGTCTGCCCTGCTCAGTTTGTCATGTTCCGCTCGACCCCTGATTCTCTCCACGGAGGCTCACTCTGCCTTTGAGCCATTTTGTTCCTGCTGAGTCTTATGTCAGCATCATTGTGTCTCAGCATCCTGCTGCTTCCTCTTCTAGAATGTTCTTCCTCAGCTCTCATAGGCCTCATGAAGGCAAAGGCTGTATTTAAGGGTTACACCAGGTTATGTCTGACACCTGGAACAATACTGCCTTGTATTTAAAGGGTACACCAGGTTATGTCTGACACCTGGAACATACTGCCTTGTATTTAAAGGGTACACCAGGTTATGTCTGACACCTGGAACATACTGCCTTGTATTTAATGGGTGCAGGACAAGTAGAGTAAGTCTCTGAGGCATTGGCAATTGCTTATCTCTAAAGAGGGGGAGAGGGACCTTAGGGACAGTTCCTTCTACCAGGTGTTCCTGAGTGTTCCTACCTGCAGAACAGTGAAGGTCGAGCTTTCAGCTTTGGAATCCTAAGTATTTCTTAGCATCTCCAGTAAACGGTTCATGATTATGGTTCACTCTTGTTTGAGACAGGGACTCTTTGTAGCCTTGGCTTTTCTGGAACCAGGCTGGCCTTAAACTCAGAGATCTGATTGCCTTTACCTCCCGAGTGCTGGGACTGAAGGTGTGTGCCACCAACGCCTGGTTTAAGATCATTTTTAACATTTGCTGTGGTGTATATGTAGTACCTAGGATATTAATGCCTTAAGGCTTTAGATACAATTAAAAAAAAAAAAGACTTTGAAACACAGATCTGTGACAAGATATATGAAATCCCCCAAATCACTGAGCCAGATAAAATCATGTGGCAAAATGAGAAAAATGGGGGTCATGGTGCTGAACTCTCATTCATGGTTGCACCCAAAGAACCACCTATTTAAGATATGGCACATTAACTACAGTAAATAAGGTACTCTGTTTAAAGCTTGCTTGGTAGAGCACATTAACTACAGTAAATAAGGTACTCTGTTTAAAGCTTGCTTGGTAGAGTTGGTTCACAGGAGGCCTGCAGTCTAGAGGCCGTTGTGCGTGGTATGGGGTGAGCAGTCTAACTCTGCATGGATGATGTGGGTGACTGTCTTCATGGCAGCTGGTAGAGGTTTAAGGTGTGTCTGTTTTGTGTTCTCCCGCACAGTTCAGTTCGTTTTTCCAAACTGGGCTTAGCTAGGTTCATTTTTCAGGTGCCCACCTACTGTGTGTGTCTCCAAGAAGAAATCCACATAAACAAATGTGAAATTCACATTATGCCCAAATATTCCCTAGAGCATTAGCCATGCAGGAGTGAATTTGCATTCATAACAGGCAGTATAGAAACTGTAATTTTGGAACTCTGAGGTGCTGCACCCTGTAATTCACAAAAGCCCTCTGCCAGCTGAGGACCCGGCACCGCAAATATCCCCATTATCCTTACTCATGGCACTGGGACTCAAACTAGGAAGTTCACACTGAGGTTATATGGCCAATGAATGGAGCTATCACCATGCTCAGCTTCCTGTTCTAACTCAAGTTCCATTGCACGGCCATGTTTCCTCATTGCACGGCCGTGTTTCCTCACTGCACGGCCGTGTTTCCTCATTGCACGGCCGTGTTTCCTCATTGCACGGCCGTGTTTCCTCACTGCACGGCCGTGTTTCCTCAGCCTTCTCTGGCTGCTTGTTTTGTGGCTCGTCTGTGTTTCCTCAGCCTTCTCTGGCTGCTGGTCCCCACATTGCGTTTGCCTGGTGTTTCTTCAGTGTTCCTTAGGCTTCTGATAAGCAGCATGTCCATGCATAAGGTGTGTCAGTGTTTCTGAGCTTTGCTTTGGAGTAACAGATGCCTGCAGCTGGTTTGGCGTAGTCTTTTATTGTTATTACTTATTTGCTGTGGTGTTTGCACACACTCCTGCCCCTTTTATTTTTTTCCTTTCTAAAGTTGAGTCCCTCAGTTACTCCTATAAATTTGTCCATATTGTTATTATAAAGTATTTCTACATAATTGCTGTTTTTTTTTTTTCCAGTTTCTATAGTAATGGGAATTCCTACCGTGAAGAGAGAAGTTAAATCTTACCTCATAGAAACCCTTCATTCCCTTATTGACAATCTGTACCCGGAGGAGAAGCTGGACTGTGTTATCGTTGTCTTCATAGGAGAGGTAATTCCTTGTGATTCTTCTGCCACGTGTGACCCGAGAGCTGTGGCACTAGCCGGGCAGCTGTATGTGTTTCTATAAGCATTTAAACCAGCGGTTCCCAACCTGTGGGTGGTGACCCCACTGGAGGTCGCATATCAGACGGTTATGGACAAGTCATAACCGTGGGGAAAATGACAGTTACAGCCTAACAGTGAGATAGTTTTATGGTTGGGGGTCACTTCAGCGTGAAGAACTGTATTAACTACATATTAACTGCCTTAGGAAGGTTGAGAAGCGCTGCCCCAGGGGACCTATTGCCTTACTTTCCTGCTGGGCTTTAGAATGGGGAGGGCTGGGCAGGTGGCTAAGTGGCTTGGATGCGGTCCAGGGTCAGTCCTTAGAGTCCCCCTCACACAGGAGGAGCTTCTGGATGGAGTCCCACTGTCTCAGAGCTCTCTAATTCTTTTCAAATGAATGTGGTCTCAATGACAAAGAAAACATTATATACCACTAAAGTCAGTCACAGAAAAATCAAGTGAAGCTTGCCTGCTGTTCTTCATACAAATAGAACCATTAGTTTTTAAAAACTTAATTCTTGCTATGGCTTGTATACATTTATACCAGAGGGTCAGCCTGTATATGTTGCTGTATCTTTTTTTTTTTTTTTTTTTTTTTTTTTTTTTCTGGCTTCCAGATATTTTGTAGTCTGGTTTCAGATTTTTTTTTTTTTTTTTTTTTTTTTTTTTCTCGTCCATGGGTAAGTTTTTGTGTTCCTGCAGTGACCAGCAACAGCATTAACTATTTATGTAAGTGAAGCGATGTGCATCTGTACGGCTACAAACTGTATGGCATCCAAACACACTGAAATATTCACATGTGCCCAGCATGCACTGCGAAAATGGAGCCACTTGCTCTTCAACGGTCTTCGAAAGAGCTCGTTTCTCTTTTCCCAGGCAGTGTTAATCTGCACTGGTTTGCTGTTGTCAACTTGACAGAACCTACAGTCAACGGGAAAATGAATCCTCCTCAAGGAACTGCCTAGATCGTATTTGATCTGTGGCCGTATCTATGACAGACTGTCACGATGGACGATTGATGTGGGGTGGCCTATCCCACTGTGGGTGGAACCATCTCTATGCAGGTGGTCCTGGATCATATTGATCTGTGGCCATATCTGTGACAGGTGTCTTGATGGATATGGGGTGGCCCAGTCCTCTGTGGGTGGCACCATCCCTGTGCGGGTGGTCCTGGGTTGTACTAGAGAGCAACTATAGACTGTGACCTGGAAGCACAAGCAGATTAACCCTCCCTTGAGTTGATTTTGGTGAGAGTGGTTTCTTGCCCTTTTTTTTTTTTTTTTTTTTTTTTTTTTTTTCTTCTTCCATTTTTTCCAAGACAGGGTTTCTCTGTGTGGCCCTGGTTGTCTTGGAACTCACTCTGTAGTGGCCCTGGCTGTCTTGGAACTCACTCTGTAGACCAGACTGGCCTGAAACTCACAGATCCACCTGGCCCCATCTCCTCAGTGCTGGGATTAAAGTTGTGAGCCACCACGCTCAGCTGTCAGAATGGCTTTTTTGTTTGTTTTTGTGTTTTAATTGAAGCAATAGAAAAGCACACTAGAGCATTTTATTTTGCAGTTTGGTGGGTAAATAGTGACACTTTGGCTTTTGCCAATGTAGCTCAGTTTGGAGACTGTTAGATTGAAAAGCAATTCTTTGCTCTTATTTATTTAGATTTCTTTACTGTGTGGGGTTAAATGTTGGTTGGTGTGATTTCTGACTATTTATATTTATACTTGTTTTTATAAACTTTGCTTATTTTTTATGCTTCACCCCTTTGAAGTAGTTTGTCCAGTTATTTGTATTAACTTTATGATTTTATTTTCCTTTTAAGTAGCCTTTTTTTACACCTTAAGTAACCAACCCTGCCAATCACATGCGTCTGCTCCTGGAGCTGGGCACCTCTTCCTGGAAAGCAGCTGAGCAGTGGCTGTTCATACTGAAGTGCACTCGACTCTGCACACTGTGCTTCTAAAACCATATTCCAGTGTACACATTTGCAAATTCAGAAATATACATAAGCAGATTAACACTTACATCAAACTCTCCAATTATAAGAAAGAACTGTCTCTTGGAGTATACTCAAACTGTTACTAGCTGGCAAGTGCCTTGAGACTCAGGATTATGGGTGACACCATTTTCTGACAGATACATTTTTATAAAGGTAGAATTTATTTACAGTGAGAATATTAATTTCAATGGGGAAAAGCCTAAAACTAGATCATCTTTATACACTTGAGCACCAACTCCACGATGAGTGTATGTAGGCATCTGAGTCCATCTCGCCATCACCGTTCCTCTGCTCGCGAGGTGACATCGCCGTATTTATGGTGAGAGGATCTGTGCTCAGGGCTGCCATGTGCCACTCGAGGAGGTTGCTTTCTTTCTCCAGAGCCTCCACATCCTTCAGCTCGAGTGGCAGGCATGCTGTGGCCCCTATGTGCTCACCGTTGCGTCAGGGAAGCTCTGTGAGGTCGCTCACAGGTATCAGGCAGTGTGAGCAGTGCTCCCATCCCCGGAAGCCCTCTTGGACTGTAGTCTTTGTCTGCGCATCTCCTTAGAGTTACACTGCAGAAAGTCTGTCCTGAACGGAAGAATCAAACTGTTTTCACTGGACGCAGCCACTAGGCAACTTAAAACCAGTGCTGAGTCTGTTTGTTTCTCCATGGGTTAGGTAGACGCTTTCCCTACGTGTTCTGTAGCCCCAGGACCATCAGGCACTAAACAGGTCCGTGCCTGCGTGATGACATCATGTGATTGTCCAAGAGGGCAGTGTAGTGGTTTGAATAAGAATGGCCGTCGTAGGCTCACATGTTTGAATGCTTTATCACCAGGGAGTGGCATTATTTGAAAGGATTAGAAGGATTAAGAGGCGTGGCCCTGTTGGAGAAGGTGTGTCATTGGGGGTGGGCTTGAAGGTTTTACAATCCCATGTCAAACCCAGAGTCTTCAAAGCCGCTGCTCCAAGGTCGGCCTGCACGCCGCCATGCTCCCTGCCACGATGCTGATGGACTAGCCCTCTGAAGCTGTGAGCCCCCAGTTAGATGCTTTCTTTTATGGTAGCCGCCTTGGTCCTGGTGTCTCCTCACAGTGATAGAACAGTAACTAAGACAGGCAACTCTTAATTTGTCTAGAACGTAACTAAACCGGCCTTCTCAAGCTGCTGCTCTCCCAAGTGCCTCATGTGCTCATGGGAGTTCTCTGTGTGCCCTGTGCTCTGTACAGATCTGTGTGTTCTCCCTTCTGTGTGCATTGCGCCGAAGTCTGAACACTGCCTCTTTCTTTCCACTCCCTTCTTGCTCCATCCCAGCTCGTCATCTTCTGTGAAGCTACCTACCCCTGGCCTCCCATTTAAATTAGTGACAACACTAACAGGCGAATATCAGGAATTCCTAGAGAGGCGTGCATTACCTCTAGTTTAAGTGTATGAAGGGAGACTAGGGTGAAAGAATTCTGGAGATGTGGTACGTTTGTGCCTGCCTATAAACCCAGACCTCAGGAGGCTGAGGCAGTAGGATTGCTGGGAGTTCAAAGCTAGTCAGGGCTACCAAACAAAACAAAAACAAACCTGTTTCAAAACCAGAATACTGGAATGTGGAGAGTACATGTAGGTAACTGTGGGCTGTTGTCTTTTCTTCCATATGTCACTTTTTGTTCTTTGTATTCTTATTTATTTCTTATTTTTCTTTTTAAATTTTAAAGTGTTTATTCGTTTTTATTTTTAAAATTACTTTTGGGTTTTGAGATTGTAATGATGTCATTTCTTCTTGCCTCCTTCCAGTGCCACCCACCTGTGCACTCTATTTTTTTCATTCTTTCAAATTCGTAGACTCATTTTTTTATCAATTGTTATTATGTGTTATATAGTGGCTATATATGTGGTGTGTATAATCCTAAATACATAAAGCATATGCGTGTTTTCAGGGCTGACCATTTCTGTTGGGTAACACATTGGTGTGCTCTTCCCTGGGGAAGGCCATTTCTCCTGCTCTCAGCATGCCTTAGTGGCCTGCAGTTCTCTGCACAAGGTTGAGGCCGCCATGTGGGCTTCTCCATTCACTTCGGCATGTCCGTTGACGTCATCCTGGTTCAGCTCGTGCTTAGGCAGCTGGGCTGGCGAGGCTTTATGGGTGAAGCTTCTGACGTCCTTAGGAGACATGACCTCAGAGTAGCTCCCTGCTTCTCTGGGCATCTTTCCACACGTCTTCTGCAGCAAGCCCTGAGCCTCAGGTGCAGGAGTTGTGTTGTAGGTGGGCTGGGCGCCACAGTTCACAGTCCCGTGCAGTGATCGCTTGTGGCTCTCTGAAATGGTCTCCGTCTGTTGCAAAGAGACTTTCTGAGATGAGGGGTGAGGACTACACTTATCTGGCCAGACCCTAGAGAAAGATCAAAGCGTTTTTATGTGTATGGATGTTTCGCCTGCATCTATGTCTAGGTACCAAATGTAAGTCTTGTATGAGCGGAGGCCAGAAGAGGGAGTGGACACCCTAGGGCTGGAGTTAACAGATGGTTGTGACCTGCCGTGTGGGTGCTGGGAATTGAACCTGGGACCTCTGGAAGATCAGCCGATGCTCTCAACCCACTGATGCCCCTGTTTTTGGAGGGGAAGGACCAATAGATGTCTGTCTTTGGGAGGGTAACTGCTAGCTATGCTTTTATCCTGCAAACTCTGAGAAAGGGCTCAAGAGGAATGAATTCCAGTTGCTCTGGAGGGGTGTGTGAGTCAAGTATGGTTGGTCCTTTTTGAGTTTTTGTTTTTTAAACTTAAGAGTTCATTTATAGTATTTAGAGTTACCCTCTGACTTCCACATGCATGCCATGCATGGTTCCTCTCCCCAAGTCAGTAAACACATATTAAAAATGAAACAAAGGGGAGCTAGGCTCAGATAGACATTCTGTTGACAGGCTGTGTGTCACAGACAGCATTGTCTTGCGGTACTTTACTCCCTGCTCGGTGGCTCCCGGCTGTCATGTCCACCTTCCCACCCACAGCCGCACACATCGACCCCGGCCACCTTTCAGTAAGTCATTTTTTTCCAGCTGTTCTTCCAGGGTCTGTTTCTGCTGGTTGCAGCTAAGATCCTGTCTCATGGGACTCTATATCATTTCAAACAAAACCCAAAATACTTGAATTTGATAGACTGCCACCTACAGAACAGGTGGTTGGTGGCAGTCTCAGGGCCCTGCTGGTGGTCAGGCACTTGGTTGAGAGCACTAGAGGTGTTACTTGGATTTTGGAGGCTGTGTCAGGCAGACTGTGGTGACGTTGGTGCTAACTAATGATTGCCAAGGCTTCGGAACGGCAGCCCTAGGTCACATGTCACCCTCTCCTTCTGCGTTCGTGCAGTTTGTCTGGAAATATTCAAGGCCTTTGCTTAATCTTTAAGGTCCCAAATATAGAATTTGAAATGTTTTACAGTGACAGGACCAACTTAGCATGGTGTGTGTGTGTGTGTGTGTGTGTGTGTGTGTGTAGTTGGGGGGAGCACACACCACAGTCAGTGTAAAGTGCTGAGTGGCAAGAGCTCCCTGCCTCATGGTGTTCATAGAAGACCACAGGAGACAGTTTGCTTTTGACTTAGTCTTTTTACAGTTGTGTGTGTTTTTTTTTTTTTTTTTTTTTGTTTTTTGTTTTTTTTACATGAGGGTTTAGGAACCCTTTGTGTCTTCTTCAAACTCTGACATAAATTGCTTTAACAGTGCCAGTGGTCAGCCTGAGGGCAAGAACTGACAAATCAGGTCAGTTTATAAGTGAGCCGGTCAGATAATGGTGGCATTTGTAATTGGGCGTACACTGGGCCTTTCTACTGTAAAGGTGATGTTTTTCTCTATGTGTTCAGTAGTTGCTTTGTGGTGAGCAAGCCTTGAAGATCAGGGAAAGTACCTGCTTCCCCTGAGAATGTGGGCAGCAACTCAACAAACACCCCATGAGTCCCTGCAGAAATGCCTGCTGTGTGTGGTTCATTCCATTGTCTCTCAGCTTGTTAGCTGGAGTTCCTTATACTTAGCTGTAGACTATGACTGGTTCTGGTTTCGTTAATCAAGCTGTGTGTGTGTGTGTGTGTGTGTGTGTGTGTGTCTGTCTGTCTGTCTGCCTCTGTGTGTGTGTTGCCTCTGTGTGTGTGCATGCCTCTATGTGTGTGTCTGTGTGTGCATATCTCTGTGTGTGTGCATGTGTGTGTGCCTCTGTGTATGCACGCCTCTGTGTGTGTGTATCTGTGTGTGTGTGCCTCGGTGTGCGTGCCTCTGTGTGTCTGGGTGTGTATGTGCGTGTGCATGTGTGTCCAGGGCATTGTGCTCTTCCACTTGGCTGTGGCCTGGCTGCTTCTTGTCACTTGTGGCATCAGAAGAGTTTTAAGCTGACCTTCAGTTTTCCTGGCCTTGAACTTGGGCAGTTTTTGAAGGAACCTGCTTCTTTTTGGTGGGTCTCAGAAATCAAGACCTGGGGCTGGAGGCATGGCTCAGTAAGTAAACTATATTCCTTACGAACATGAGGACCTGAGTTCAAGTCCAGAACCCACAGAAAAATGCCAGTGTGGTGGCACACAGTTGGAATCACAGCACTGGCCAGACAGAGGCAGGAGGATCCCTGGGATTTGCCTGCCAGCCCGTCTAGCCTAATTTGTGAGCCTAAGGCCAATGAGAGATGCTATCTCAAAGGAGGTGGGTGGATAACAATTCTGTGGATGGTGCAAAGTTGTCCTATGTTCTCACATGCACATATAAGTGCTGAGATATACAGGAACACACACACACACCCCTAAAATCAAGATCTTGATTCTGTATGTGTTCATTAGCTGAGGGACCATTTTTTTTTCTGACCATTCCAGTGGAGATCCCCTTGTTTCTGTGTAATTTTATGGCCCTCTATGTGTGTATGAGGTCATATGTGTACATAAGTTTTTAATGGGATGTGTGACTCTGGTCTCACAGGGCCCTCTGTAGCCTTCCCTCACTCCTCAGTTATTAAACCGGTTCCCCAAAGCGAAGAACCTGGCTGTCAGCATTCACAAAGAATCTACTTATTTTTCAAAGTTAGATAAACACAAAGCAGGTATTGAATTGCTAAGCTGATTGTCTCCTAGCCTGGTTTGTCTTGTTTTCTTTCTTCAGCCTCTCTGTGGCCAAGGCGCTGTTCTCCGGAGGGGATTAGCTCCTGGTCTACTTTGGTGTGCTTGCTTATAGTCTTCCTTCACAGCAATGGATCTAGGATTGGGTGCTGGGTCACTATTTTGAATTACTTTGAATAATGGGACAAGGGAAGCGTGACCCTGCTCTAAAAAATAATCTGTCTAAAAACATACAGCCCAAAGAAGCGCCCTTTCCACTTCCTCTCTTCTACTCAGCCTCTGGATAGTTACAGATGCCTAGCTATATCTTAATTAGGTAATGCCCATACAAGTCCTACTTTAATTGATGTTTTCTTTGTGACTTAATACTTAGCTTTGGGGGGGTTTCTGTGTGGATTCCGGAGACAATATGTTTTCTATTTTCAGGTTAGAGGATTTTGTTTCTGTTTTGGTAGACACCAATTATATGTGCCCTGTTGGAGTTCAGTTCCAAATATCTGCCCTGTTGCCATGACATAACATCCAGATGAGAGCAGCTTAAGGGAGAAGGGTTTGGCTCTAGCTCACAGTTGAGGGCAGGGAAACCAAAGTGGCAGGAGCGACCAGCTGGTCCCTGTACACCCACAGTCAGGAAGCAGAAGGGAGTGAGTGCTGCCGCTGCACACTGAGCTCCCTTCCCAGGCCAGCGTCTGAGCCGGAGGGACAGGGTTTCCCACCTCTGTTACCGAACCCCGCATAATCTCCTGCAGGCACACCCCCTTCCCAGGTGGTGCTAGACGTTACTGTTGATGAGGCCTAAGCGCCGCCGCAGGATGCTGCTGTTCCTTCCACTAGATTTCTTTTGGACTGAGAGGGGACTAGCAGTTTTTGATTTATAAATGATAATATTGTTGTTATGAGCATAGGCTCTTTCAGCTCATCGGCAGCTATCCAGCTAATATTCTAGTTAATTAATTAGTTAACTAATGTAGTTAGTTAAGGCCTTGAGATAGTATCTCACTATGTAGCCCTGGCTGGCCTGGATCTCACTGTATAGACCAGGCTGGCTCAAACTCATGGAGATCCAGCTGCCACCGCCGCCTCTGTCTCCTCAGCACTGAGATTAAAGGTGCGTGCTACCACCCCTGGCTTCTGCCCTTAGTTTTGAATTCACTTGTGCTCATGGTTGAGGCAGCCTCACTGCGTGAGAGTATTGTGACTTGTACTTTCCTCTGACTTGTATAGTATTCCTTCACACTTTTCTTTCCCTTCCTTCCTGAACCACGTCATGATGTGTTTAGCCCAAAGCTTACAGTTGAAAAGGTTTTTTCTCTCTCAGCAGATGAGTTTAGGTGACTTATGTGTATTGGTATTGACTAGTAGTTGTTGGTTGGTTTGTTTCTCCTTCCTTCTTTTCCTCTCCGCCCTTCCCCCCTCCCCAGGGGATTGGACTAAGGGGCCCTAGACTCCCTAGGCTGAGCCATATAACCAGCCTTTTAAAGACAATTCTTTAGTTTTGAAACAGGGTCCTGGGAGGCCCTGAGCTGTGGTCCTTTAGCTGGGGCTGCAGGTGTGCATCACAGCACCTGCCCTGCCCTCTCCAGTTGCCTCCCATCTTCTCCTCTTTATAGTGCTGGCTGCCTGTCCTGGAGAGAGGGGTGGGAGGGTTGGGGGGTGAGAGGTGTGGGGTGTGGAAGGAGGGGTGTGGGGAGGAGGGAGGGTTTAGTAGCTTAGGTCTGATGCTTTCCTTCTACAGCTTTTAAAGGATTTTTTTCCCATTGTGTAATCTGTTTTGCTTTATTTTTTATGTTTTATTTTTATGCTACTGGAGAAAAGTTTTATATATGCATACCTTTACAACTTTGTATAGAGCCCTTTGTGGGCACCTTTGTGTTCTTAGATGGTCTTACTAAGACTGGTGCGCCCCATTTCTCCTCTTTGCCCCGCCCCCTACGGCTGCCTTGTGTCAGGTAAGTTATCTCCCTTATGCTGGATGCATCTGCTGTCAGTGCTGCCCCTGGCTGAGGTCAAGGGTGAGGTGGCTGTGATGCTGCTGCCCGCTCTGTTAGATTTTGCTGGCCTTGCTGCACTGTCGAGGTGTAGTCTGCTTTGTCCTCATTCCAATCTGTTCGGTCTTCGAGCTCAGTTGTCAGTCTTCAGCAAGCACTGCTGTCCTTTGGATGTAGCCCCTCCTGTCTTCTCCTGATTGAGAAGAACTCATCTAAGCAAAGAGTCACGTGAGCAGTTGTCTCCGAGGTCCCTTATGGTTGTCGTAGTTTTGGGTTTTGTCAACTTGACACAAACTTAGATATGCTTAGAAAGTAGGAACCTCGATTGAGGAATCTGCTTCTACCCCTTTGACATGTTGGTTGGGAGGAATGTCATTTTCTTGATTATTTATTATTGTGGGAGGGCCAGCCCATTTTGGGCGGTGCCCTAGGCAGGTTGGCCTGGGATGAATAAGGACAGTACCTGAGCCAATAAGGAGTGTTCCTCTAAGACCCCTGCTTTTCAGTTCCTGCCTCTAGGTGCCTGCCTGAGGTTTTGCTCTGACTTCTCCTGATTATGGATGGTAACCTGTAAGCCAGACAAACCCTTGATGATGGACGGTAGGTAACCTGTAAGCCAGCCATTATAGTTTAGCTGGGTATAAAAACTCTGAATTATCCCTCCCTCACTTTTCTCCACCTTCCTCCCCTCTCTCCTCTCTTCATGTATGCTTGGATACCAGAGCTGACGTTAGCCAGACAGCCTTGCAAATTTCTTAGACTCAGGTATTAGAAACCCATGTTTTGCATCAATTGCTCAGCTGGTTCTTTTTATATCCTTAAAGACTGGCAATTCAGCTGTTATGTTTCAGTGTCAGGCATTATGGGTCATATTTCCCTGGCACATATTCTTTTGCCCTAAATCTTTAATTTCTTGAAAAAGTATGGTTTTTCCCTTATGAAAAATTTAAGCCATAAAACAAGTTGAAAAATCTCTACCCAAAGTACCTGTATGTTTACCACTTTGACTCTTATTCTGGGGTCTTTATATTTTCGTTTGTCATGTTTCACTTCACCTGCCCATCCTTTATCATTGTTCTAAAAATGAATGTTGTTTTGTGGTGGGTCTGCTGGACCGTTCTCCTTTTTAAAAAAAAATTAAGGTACGAGTTCTTTATATATTAAGTGGATACCATTCTTGTCAAATTTATATTTGACTCATAAACCTTTCCTTTTTTACTGTTTTGTATTCTACTCGTGTTTTTATGAGTCATTGAAGAGTATGGGTTTTTAGGCTACTGGATAACAGGGATGCGGGGATAAAGGTGTGTTCTGGTCTAATTATATTATTTTAATTGCCATCTTTCCTAGAACTGTGGAGCTCTTCATGTTATTGGTTATTGAAACAAAGCCAGATGCCATTTTGAGCCTGAGAATTTCAAACTGAGGCGGGTGATTCTTATGCTCTCTTCTCTCTGACAGTGGCATGTGACTTCCAGGAAGGAGTGTGGGAAAGCCCGCCTCCTGTCTTAACCACTCCCAAGTCTTTCCTGTTAGGGTCGTTACCTGCGTACTTTTGAACTGTTTTCTCCACTGAAGTGCATAAGGAGTCCGTCAGCCTCAGACAGGGCCCTCACTGGGACTGCATTTTCTCAGACTCTTCTCTCTCCTGTTGTGTGAGTGTGTGTTGAAGTACCGTGATGAAGCAGGAACTGAGGCTGATGGTAGATAACCCCCCAAACTGCAGTTCGCGCAAGAGCTTTCCTGATTCATTGGCTTTTTTTTTTTTTTTTTTTTTTTTTTTGAGGAGGTGGATTAGTTTGCCGTGTGTGTTGCGGAACAGTCCATCTAGTGCTACAGTCTGCTCTGCCGATGACTCTCCTGGCTGTGCTTGTCCATCCCAACTACACTTCCTTTTTTCTCTTTTCCCCATTTCTCCACCTCTGAGACCTTCTAGGTCCTTGGGCGCTGCTGACAGGTGGAAAAGAAGCCGACCCCATGGCTTTGCTCTTTTTCTATGCCATTCACAGCTACACTTCTCTTAGTTTTATTCTTTTACTCCCCCCCCCCCCCCCACCCGAGACAGGGTTTCTCTGTGTAGCCTTGGCTGTCCTGGACTTATAGAGGGTTGTGGTGAGCCGTCTGGTGTGGGTGCTGGGACCCCAACTCAGGTCCTCTGCGAGAGCAGCAAGTGCCGAGCCATCTCCCCAGCCCCTATATTCCATATGTTTTGACATGCTTTAATTATTTTCATTCAGATCAAAACACTTTCTAAGTCTCTGTAATTTTTCCTTGAGCCATGTATATAGAAATATATTTTTACATTCTTACCTATTTGAGAATTTCCCACTGTTAACTGCTCTCCACTTGAACCCCATTGTAGTCAGAGAACATAGTTTGTATGGTGTCGGCCCTTTTAACATGTTTATTGGGTATTTGTTTAGTGTGTGCCTAGAGAAAATGGATTATGCGTGCTCATGGGGCATATTTTCATACAGATATTTAGTAGGTTAAGTTAAAAATTACTAGTTAAAGCTCTGACTCTAGAGTCCTAGGGGGCTAGCCTCAGCCAGATGATCATTGGTGGTCTAACCTCAGCCACACGTCCAGATGATCACTGATGAGAACAGAGAAAGGACTTTGCTTCAGTCAATGTGGCCATGTGGGCAGAACAATTTAAGTGCTTCAGAACCCCAAGTCTGTGTTGCGGGGGAGGAGGCAGCGCTGACAGAACTTGGAGATTTGGCAGAAAGAGAAGAGGCTCTGGAGTTTGTTTGACTGACAGAAATCTGGGATAGGCCAGTGGTCTGAGACCTGTGTCTCAGTTCTGATTCTGCAAGACATTTGGGAGAAGCTGTTATCTCTGTCACCACTTGAGGGGGCCATCCAGTTTCTGGGTGTGGCTGCGCCTGCTCTGGAGTTCAGCCCTAGCATCTGCTCTGTGATTAGGCAGAGTTCCAGTGCAGTCGCAGAGATGTTTGTTGATCGGTTCTGTTGCCCCTGGTGCCAAGCGTACCTGTGAGCAGGCGGCTGGGAGAGAAGCACTTAAAGGGGCCAAGCAGAGCCAGGATGGGGCAGATGGGCTGGAGGCCAGTGGCTGGAGCATCCACAGCGTCCATGAGTGCTCTCCATCTGACCTAGTTGGCTGCGTCTTAAAATGTGCACGACCACACCAGGGCATCAGTAGTATCTTAGCCTGTTGCTTTCCAGCAGCTAAACCCTTAAGGTACTTACGTACATGTCAGTTATAAATCATGTAAGTGGATAAAGGTGAGGAAGGTAAAGATGATGACGAAGCACAGGGAGGAGAGGGGATGAAGCCCGATGGATTCCAACCTTTTGTTTTTCGAGACAGGATTTCTCTTCATAGCAGCCTTGACTCTCCTACCCTCACTTTGTAGACCAGGCTGATCCCAAACTCTCAGATATCAGCCTGCCTCTGCCTCCGAGTGCTGGGATTAAAGGCGTGCGCCACCTCGCTCCAACCTTCTTTTTTCTTTTCTAGTTTCCTCCAGTCCCCAGGAGCAAGTTGCAGCCGTTCCTTTCCTGCCTCCCCTGGTGCACAGTCGCCATGTTTGTGATCTCTCTTAACACCACAGTTCTCAACTTACTTGGAGAGAAAATACTTTGAGCAAAATACAACAGGAAAGAATCTCCACTGTTTTGTTCTAAGTTCATTTTTATCCCTTCTTGTCTCAAATACTGTGGATTCAATACCAGCACTGTGCTCTGTGGGAAAAAAGAGAAGCCCTCCAGCTCCCTTGGCTCTGCTAGAGGCTGGAGGGCACTAGGCCTCTGTGTAGCAGTGCATAGAACTCTAGCTTTCTTTCTTTTTTTTTTCTTTCTCTGGTTCAGAGATTACACTGTGTTTCTATGTGAATACAGACAGTTAGCATTTATGTGTAGTAGACCTATTATCTGTCTACATTTTTTGTTTAATAAAAAGAAAAGGGGGCATTATAGAAGGTCAGCAAAGGGTGGATTTGATGAGTCTTGGGGGCGTCAAAAGTGAGCATTTTGACATCATGGCTTCTCCTTTGGCATGTTTAATTGTGATGTTTAATGGACATCGTTGCAGTTTAAGGTGACACTTTGAAAATAAAATTCTCTTCTAATGATGACCTGAGCCCCGCCACTCAGTGGGGAGATCAGCAGAATCTGTAGGGTTTGATTTGGAGTTGACAGTCTCTGTTGTAACTTTATTTTTAATTTTAATTTTTCTTTTGTTTTCACTGGAAGGAAAAAGATGCTCATTTTCAGTGTTGAAGTGTACAAGTTGCTTTGTTACAATAAAACCATTGCGCGTACACACAAAATCGAGTCATATAAATGACTATTGAGAAAATATATTTAATTCATGTCCCCTAGAGTTTGGTCACAGTTCATCAAGTGTTTGCTGACGGAGTGGTGAGTGGTAGGTGTGTCAGTGAGGAAGAGGAGACCTTCCCACTGAACGCCCTAGAGACGGTACAGCACACGTGCGCATCATGACAGATGTTTGTGAGCACCGTGGAGGGCGAGCGGGTCGGGGAGGGGAAGAAAGGAGGTGGTACATGGCCGCTGTGGAGATGGCTTATTAGAGCGGTGAGGTTATTGGGTCAGATGGCCCTGAGTGGCTGGAGCTCAGCAGGAGGGGGCGTTCAGGAAGGGGAAGAAGAAGAAGCGAGCTATCACAGGGCTTTGCTTTCACAGGGCTATCACAGGGCTTTGCTTTTGCTCCGAGTCGAGGGGGCTGGCAGATAGTTTTTGTAACAGCAAATGGTAAATATTTTCAGTTTTGTGAGTCATTAGGTCTGTGTTAGAGCTATGAAGCTCTCCGTGTTTAGCCTGCAAATAGCCATGGGTCATACATACGTGAAGGGATAGGTTCGTGTTCAATGAAGCCTGACTGAGGAGACAGACCATGGGCCAGTGTCGCTGAGCATTGCTCGCACATGGAAAGCCTCAGGGGAAGTTCAGGCAGAGAAGACACTAGACATGAAGAAAAAAGGTATGTATGCACACATGTCTGAGCCATGTGTGCGTGTGGTGCCCTCAGAGGCCAGAAGGGGGCACAGGATCCACCATTATTGGAGTTACAGTTAGAGAAAAGTTTTTTAAAAATTATATACAGTGAAGCTGTGCTCAGTGGCGCATGCCTATAATCCCAACACTTGGGGGCCAAGGTGAGTTCGAGGCCAGCCTGGTCTACAAAATGAGTTCAGGACAGCCAAGGGTACACAGAGAAACTCTGTCTCAAAAAGAAAAAAAAAAATTATACAGTGTTTCCCCACTTTAATGCTGCAATTTAAGTAGCTATGATGGTTACCAAGATTAGGAAATTAGTATCAGTGTAATACTCTTTTAAAAATCACATATTCTCCCTCTCTTCCCCCTTCCCCCTCGCCCCCCCCCCCCCCCGGCCTCTTATGGCCATGTGCGCGTGCATTTGAGCAGTTGTGTGTGTGTTATGTGAACATGTTTTGCATATGTATGTGGTTATGTGGTGCTTTGTGTGTGTGTGTGTTCTGTGTCACACAGAACTTAGAGCACTGCCAAATACTTTGTATCTTACTAGATGCTTTTAGCCACTGAGCTGTCCTGTGTGCTCAGTGCTCTTTTGTTTTGTTTTGTTTTGTTTTGTTTTGTTTTGTTTTGTTGCAATGAAATCTCACTATGTAGACCTGCTGGCCTTGAACTCACAGAGATCGACATGGCTCTGCCTCCCTGCTGGGATTGAAGGGGAGGTACAACCATTCTGAGTCTCTCGGCCCGGTACTCTTTAACCATAGACTTCATTTGGATTCACGTTGTTAGTGCTATGGTGACTGTTTCTGCATCTGTTGTGGCATCCTGGGTTGCATCTGACACTCCTGAACCCGCAGTCTCTCCTCTGTGGCAGCTCCTTAGGAAATGGATGGTCTTTATGAGTCCCACTCGCCCACGCTGAGAGTATCTCAGCTTGGATTTCTCTGACATGTTCTAATGATTGCCCCGTGGCCACAGGCCTTTGGTGAGCCTGGCAGGACTTGCTGTTTGACGGGCTCCCACTGGCAGCTTTGTTAAGAACAAGGACCATTGTCCCGGTCCAGGCGCATCTCGGACTGGACTATCCCAAGAGGTCCCCAGAGCGGTCAGCTGGTGAGTGGCCTTGAACAGAGCGAGTCCTGGTGAGTGTGTGGGAATGCCTCCTGTCAGCGGTGGGAAGGCCAGGACAGATGGAACTCAGATGAAGAAGTAGTCTTTTTTTCCTTTAGCCTTTTAACTTCCTCTTTCTGACTCATTCTATCATAGCACTTGACCATTTTAGAAACTAGTAAAGCTCACAAAAATACTGTGGCATGTGTTTGCCTTTGTTTAAAGTAAAAGGGAAAAACCAAGCATTTTTGTGGGCAATAATATTCTTGCCTGAGATCCGAGCAAATAAGGTGGGTTTTTTTGTTTTTGTTTTTTGTTTTTTCCCCTCACAAGCTCTCAGTCCCAGTTTTGAACACACTGCCTGTGCTCTTGGTCCTGCTGATTTCTGATTTGTAACAGGTGTGCGTTATCTTTCTGGAATTCTCTCTGGTTCTTTAGTATGTAGAAATAGTGTTTCCGGTGGTGGTGCACTTCCTGACATAAGTAGCTGGAAAGACGAGGAAATGTCTGAATTGACTGTTCTAAGACACTAGACAGTAGGCTACCCAGGGGCAGGCTGTCCAGACAGAAACGTGACCCCCCCCCCCCAAGTCTACGTGGAGACACATTCAGACTACACAGGATAAGGCTGTCCAGGAGACAGACAGACAAATGCCGAGAACCTCCGCCTTCTGCCTGGTGACACATCCTACGTCATAGTGCAGAAGGGAGAATACCAAACCGAGCTGCTGGACAAATCTCAGATAAGGGTTCTGAGATGAGCCTTCGCTGTGTCGGGACACACAGGCAAGGAGGACACACCCTATGGCCGGAAGCCGAGGAGCCAGCAGCTGAGCTTATTGGCCACAGTGGCTGACTTTGGTGACCACTTGGCCTCTTCAGATCCTTCCATGTTGTATGCAGTTTGCCGTCAGGTGTGAAATTCATGTATATTTAAAATGGTACATGAATACTTTTTCTCGTTATATAATGGCATTATTTTGAGACAGTCGCATTGTATAGCCCTGGCTAACCTGTACTATGTAGACCAGGCTGGCCTCAAGCCTTAATTAACTGTCAATTGGTCATTACAGCCTATTTTGTTTACTAAAGTAGAGGTAGTCCCTGGTCCCTTCTGCTCTCCATTTGCCTGGAGCATCTTTGTAATCTCTTCACCGTGTATGTAATTGAAGATAAATTGTTGGGTCTTGGACCTGTGTGTGTGTGTGTGTGTGTGTGTGTGTGTGTGTGTGTGTGTGAGAGAGAGAGAGAGAGAGAGAGAGAGAGAGAGAGAGAGAGAGAGAGAGAGAGAATATGAGAATGAACTGTAATCTACCCAGCCAGGTCTTTTCATTGGGGAACTGGGACCTTTGCGTTCACAGCACTCTCTGACAGATACGGAGTTCCTCCGCCATCTTTCTCACGGCTTTCTGGGTCAGCTGGGACTGTGTTCTTTCTTGCTGTGTTCCTTTGTGGTTTCATGCAGTTGAGTGCTTTGAATACTTTCTGGTTTTGTTTCCTGCCTCTACTGAGGAGTTCTGCTTTGCAGTTACTGCACGGCTCACACACAACAGCCCGAGAAGCTAACGTCGTCTGTGTACAAACAGCTCTGCACCTCCACTCCCTCCTCCCACACTTGTTTCTGACTGGAGATGTCCCATCGTCTTCTAACGTTTATCTCTGGACAGTCGGTGTTCACTGCAGTTAATAAACTTCACACTGAGGGCTGAGTTGCTTTATAAATGCCAGCGCAGTCAGTGGTGGAGAAAGCTGAATGTGGCCATTTTCCACCAAGTTTCTTCTTTGATATTGTCTGTGCCTTAAAAAAATGTGTATACTATAGTTTTTGGGCCACAAGACACACTGTTTTCTCCCCAAAGTGGAGGGGAAATGGGGGTGTGTCTTATGATCAGGTGCGTCTTATGGTCAGGTGCATCTTGTGGTCTGAAAAATACAGCAGGCACCGGCCTGCTAGTATGTCTGTGCACTGTTTGCATGCCTAGTGCCCAAGGAGGCCAGAAGAGGGTGTCACATGCCCTGGGACTAGGGTTACAGGCACTTGTGGCCCACCATGTGGATGCTGCAAATCAAACCCAGGTCCCCTGGAAGAGCAGTGAACACTCCTAACCATCGAGCCAGCCCCTAATTACTGCAGGCCTTTTATTTCAACTTTCTCTAGCAAGTGCTGTAAACTGATGACTTAGGTAACACCCCCTATACCCCCCCCCCCGCATTTCTTTATATAAAGTTTAGGTATTTGTGCTGTGTACAGGACATGGGTGGGCATGCTAGTGCTATTGTACACACGGAGATCAGAGAACCACTTCCGGGGATGGGTTCTCTCTTTCCCTGGGAATTAAACTCAAACTTGGCAGCAAGTTGCTCTGCCACCAAGCTACCTTACTAGTCCTGTTTCTCCATTTCTGAAAGGCAGTGTTGGCAGGGTGTTCTTGTTAGTTTCCCACTTCGGTTCCTTGAATGATTATTTAAGCTTCCTGTCTTGGGGAGCCCCTGCTAAGGATCCTATTAATAGCTATATTGACATCCTTTATATGTGCTAGGTTGCTTTTTCTTTTTTTCTTTTTAATGATGGAAACAAAAATATACCTAAAAGCGAAGCTTCTGGGAAAACCATTTGTTTGTTCTTCCCTGTCTTGTATCATTCCTCAAACTTGACCCTGGCCTCCCACCTGGCCTTTCATTTCAGGGTTGAGTCTCTAAGACATCCTTGTTGGCAACAGTTCAAGGTGATATCCACAGAGTGTCTTGTGGGCACGAGGTGATTGTAGTTACAAACTTTCACAAAGGACTTGATCTTTGACCTCTTGGCGATTTTCTTCTTGCCCATGGCATCTGGCACTTTTCAGGGATAATGGTCAATTCTAGCCACCAGACTGTGGCTGTCAGGGTGGTCTGAGTTGTCATCATCAGTGTTCTTCACGATGACGGCTTTGCATCCAGAGTGGCATCCAGCCAGGACCAGCAGCACTTTCCCGGGTCTCATGAACTTGCACATTCCAACAGCAAGAAGCCAGCACCCAACAGAAAAACATGCACAATTCTTTTCTTTAATTTTCTTTTTTTCTTTCTCCTTCCTTCCTTCCTTCCTTCCTTTCTTCTTTCTTTCTTTCTTTGTGTGTGTGTGTGTGTGTGTGTGTGTGTGTGTGTGTGTGTGTGATAGATTTCTTATCTCTTTCTGCTCTTGGGATTTTTTTCCTTTGTTTTGAGTTTTGATAGTTGGGGTTGGGAGTCGCTGGTGACCTCTTCTGCCACTATGTGGATGTTGGCATAGACGCCAAGACTGTTAGTTTCCTAAGACAGGGTCTTACTAAGCTGCTTAGGCAGGCCTTGAACCTTCAGCCTCCTGAGTAACTAAAAATCATAGACTTGAATGACCAGGCACAGGCAAATTTTTTTCTGCATATTCTTGTGAAGACTCTTCTGAATTCTTTGACAGTCGTGTTTGATAGATCTGTTTCTTTAGAGTCTACTATTGGAGCTGAAGTAGGCTTTGCCAGGGGGTGGGGTGGGGTATGGAAATGGATTTGATCCCTTCTGTCCTTGGAGTTTTTGTGGTTTGGGAAACAGCTCCCTCTTCTGGCCTTTATAGGTGTTGCTTCGCAGGGATAAAAACTGTTTGGGCTAGCATGTTATTCTGGAAGGGCCATCTGGCGACAATGTGGACAAAATTGCCTGAGTCTCTGCTTGCGTGTCTTGCAAGTTGGTCCTGCAGCAACTTCTGGCCCAAGCACCCATAATCACTGTAATTATAATCTGCAGCTGGAGAGAGGCGTAAGCCGAGATCCCAGGTTAGGCAAAGCTGCTTCCAAGTGAGCAGGCTGAGAGGCTATGTTCCTGGAAAGTGTGCACTTGAAGATGGCTTCTCCGCGGGTGTGGCTCTGGTGTGGCTTGGTGTATACTGTCTGAGTTCAGACAGCCCAGAGCTGCTGTGTAGAGCGTAGGGCTGGGAATCTTGTTCTTAGCCAGGGACTTTGGAAGGCTTTTTGGCTGAGGGAAGCCACTGCTTTGCCTCTTAGGGCAAGCACTTCTACTGTGTGCTGGTGACATGCGGAAGCAAGTGTCTCTCTGTGTGGGTTGGGCCACTGGGATGGGCTCTGAGGCTGGATTTCCTCAGTGCTTCTGAAAGTGACCACCAGTTCAGCTTTGTGAGTGGGCTGCCATGTCAGCTGTCACATCAGGTGCACAGGTGGTGGTTACACAGAGGTACCACCATGACCAAGAGCTTGTCACTGTGACCTCTCAGAACACATCTCAAGATGCTAAGGGCACCTGGATTCTTTCTCTACAGAACTGTGAACCCAGGGACATCCTCTCAATATGGCCTTTGGGCTAAAGGAGGGGTAACACCAGTACTTCTCCAAATATTGGGGTTTCTGAGATTGCCAGTTGAAATTTTCCTGGTGGAGAAAGAAGCTTGAGACTTTGGGTTCCTGCTGATGTCGCCACCTCTGAGGCCCACCCTTGCCTATGCCCCTCTTCTGTGTATCGACCCCTGAGTGAAGCTGAGCAGCCATGACCTTCCTTGCTGTTGTATGTGCAGTGTGAGGCGCTGGGTTTGCTCCTGCTCCGTACTTTGCTTCTGTGGGTATGTGCACGTTATATTCAGTTCATCCATTTCAGTCAAGCTGGCTGCTGTCGTGCCAGGGTGTTTTACAACAGTTTCACAACGCTAAACAGAAAACCCATTCGCCTCTTCCTCATAGCCCGAGCCGGCTGTTGATCTGCTTTCTGCCCCTGTAGTTTCCTTACAAATGCAGCTGTGCAATCCATGGTCCTCTGCCTTGTGCCTTTTATGTAATGTGTCTTCAAGGGCCATCTGTGTTTCAACACATAAAAGAACATCTCTTGTTGACTTGTTTTTGTTTTTCATTTGCTTGAACTCTTTCTTTCCTTCCTTCCTTTCTTTTTCAACACAGTTTCACTAAATAACTTCATCTGGCCTGGGCCTTTGTAGGCTAAGTTTTCCTCCAGCTCACAGAGATCCGCCTGTCTCTGCCTCCCAAGTCTGGGTTTAAAGGGCATATATAAGACAGAGGTCAAAGTCAGATGTCTTTCTTTGTTACACTCCACCTTAGTTTTTAAAGCCAGGCTGGTTCTGTCAGGGATCCTGGGGCCCACCAGCCTGGTTTTCTGCTGAGACCCAGGGGTTCTCCTGCCTCTGCATCTCCAATTTTGGGATTTGGGGTAAGCACTGCCGTACCTGTTCCTCTGCCCCATTTGGGCCCTTGTGCTTACTGAGGGAGCCATCTCCAGCCCTTTTTTGCTTTTTATGCATACTTAATTCTCCACTGTCCAAGCATCCCATTCCTGGCATATACAAATCCCAGTTTTCAGTTCACAGATTTGAGTGACTCCTCTTTTACTACAGTTTTCATATTGCTCTTAAAATAACTCAGGCAGAATGCCATTCTTAAATGAGCAGCCCTGAGTGCCCAGCCACGCCCCCAGCCATGAAGGGAGGGGCCAGGAGACGTCCCATTGGAGACACCTGGCCAGTGTGGCCCAGTGCTCCTAGACTGATCATAGCTTGAGCTTTCTTCAGAGGAGTCCAACCCCCTCCAGTAGGTACCAAAAAGGCTCAATTCTCCTGCTTTTTTTTTTTTTTTTTTTTTTTTGGTTTTTTCGAGACAGGGTTTCTCTGTGTAGCCTTGGCTGTCCTGGACTCGCTTTGTAGACCAGGCTGGCCTCGAACTCACAGTGATCCGCCTGCCTCTGCCTCCCGAGTGCTGGGATTAAAGGCGTGCGCCACCACGCCCGGCTCAATTCTCCTGCTTAAAGGGCCACCAATCACCGTTGTCTAAACAAGTAGTCTGTAGATAGATCAGTAGGTAAGGTAAGGATGACGGGGACTGATGGGTCCTGTTCTGTATGGCTGCATTTTGTATTGCTCAAATGGCTTACAGCTCACATAACAAGCCTGTGCTCACACGTAACTCCCTGTTTCTCTGCCTCAGAGCAGCCTGTAGGAGTGGAGGGCAGGCTCTGCCTCTCACTGTGCCTTTGCATATCACCGTGGTTCATCGCCAAGCGTTCGTCACATTGAGCTTCAGGATGCTTCTGAGCATATGATAGTCCAAGCAAACCTTGCTTTGTTACAGTCTCAGATACTCTCTGGTCAAGTGTGTGGGCGATTAATTGCTGACATTTGAGCTCATGTAAGGGGAGAAGAGACTGTAGTCCTGTGTTGTCGCTCTAATTTTTTCTTAAGGGTCTAAAAGATGTGTTGTTGTGTAGATACTTTATTGTTTTTTTATTTTTTAATATGTTCACTTTACATCCTGATTGTAGTCCCCTCTGTCATCGTCACTGGGTCCCACCCTTCCTCCCTCGTCACCCCCTCCCTCCTTCATCACCCCCTCATCCTCCTCCCCATCCCTTAGTCCTCAAAGTGGGAGCCCTCCTTCCCTATCATCTGACCCCAGCCTACCAATCTCATCTGGACTGCCTACATCCTCTTCCTCTGTGGCCTGGCAAGGCTGCCCCACCAGTGGGACTTGATCGAGTGGGCACCAAAGTCCATATCAGAAGTAGCCCCTGTTACCCAAATTATGGAATCCGCAAGGAGACTGTACTGCCATCTACTACACCTGCGCAGAGGGTCTAGGTCGTCACCATGCATGGTCTTTGGTTGTGCATCAGTCTCTGTGGTACCCCACCCCCTGCCCAAGCTTGTTGACTCCATGGGTCTCCTTGTGGGGCTCCTGTCCCCTGCAGGTCCTTCTATCCCCCAACTCTTCCATAAGACTCCCTGTGCTCCACCCCGAAGTTTGGTTGTGGCTGTGAGTCTCAGCATCTGCTTTGATCCCCCACTGGGTGGAGTCTTTCAGAGGACATCTATGCTAGGCTCCCGTCCTGTTCCCTCTTTTCAACCTCTTTTGCCCTTCTGCATGAGAATGAAGCATTTTCTCTAGGGTCCTCTTTGTTATTGAGTTTCTTTAGGGCTGTGTATTATAGTGTGGTTATCCTGTAATATGTGGCTAATATCTGTTTATAAGTAAATATATATCATGTGTGTCTTTCTGGGGCTGGTTACCTCATGCAGAATGATCTTTTCTAGTTCTATCCATTTGCCTGCAAATGTCAAGGTTTCCTTGGCTGTCCTGGACTTGCTTTGTAGACCAGGCTGGCCTCGAACTCACAGCAATCCACCTGCCTCTGCCTCCATGTGCCACCATGCCCAGCTTGATTTCCTTGTTTTTAATAGCTGAGAGATATTCCATTGTGTAAGTGTACCACAGTTTCTTTATCCATTTTTCAGTTGAAGGACATCTAGTTGTTTCCAGATTCTGGCTATTATGAATTAAATTGCTATGAACATAGTTGAGCAAGCATCTTTGTTGTAAGGTGGAGCATCTTTTGGGTATATGCCCAGGAGTGGTATAGCTGGGTCTTGAAGTAGCACTATTCCCAATTTTTTGAGAAAGTACCAGATTGATTTCTAAAGTGATTGTACAGTTTTACACTCCCACCAGCAGTGAGGAGTGTTCCTCTTTCTCCACATCCTCACCAGCATGTGCTGTCACTTGAGTTTTTGTTCTTAGCCATTCTGACTAAGGTGGAATCTCAGAGTCGTTTTGATTAGCATTTCCCCATGACATTGAGCATGATATTTTATTCTTAAATCAGTAAGCTTAATAAAAGTTGGGATTTCAGTTAACAGAAATTAAAAGTTAAATTAGGCAAAAATGTGCGTTAGTTTTTAATGAGGTTTTCTCATTACTTCTAGTGTTTAGCTTTTTTTTTTTTTACCTGTCAGCATTAGATGTGTGACAGCCTTCATAACATTCAACAGTATTAAGTTGTCAGTGGGCTTAAAATGGATAGAGAATTGTGCTGGCTAGTTTTATGTCAACTTGATACAAGCCAGAGTCACTGGAGAGGAGAGAACTCAGCTGTGAAGCTGCCTCCATGAGATGAGGCTGCAGGCAAGCCTGTAGGGCATTTTCTTAATTAGTGATTGACGCAGGAGGTCTCAGCCCATTGTGGATGGTGCCACCCTTGGTGGGTGGTCCTGGATTGTATAAGGAAGCAGGCTGAGCTAGGCTGTAAGTAGCACCCTCCATGGCCTCTGCATCAGCTCCTGCCCTGCCTGTGTTCCTGTCCTGGTGTCCCTCAGGCTGGACTGTTACCTAGAAGTCTAACCCTTTCTTCTCAGTTTGCTTTTGGTTGTGGTGTTTCATTACAGCAGTAGTAACCCTGACTAAAACAAGAATATTGGATTTTCAGGTGTTTCGGGGTATGTGTGTGTGTGTGTGTGTGTGTGTGTGTGTGTGTGTGTTTGGTGGCACTACATATCAAACCTAGGGCCTGGTTCGGGTAAGGCAAAGGCTCTACCATCTCCAGCCTAGATTTAAATTGTTTATAATGGAAACATACCCTGTATTTCTAACTGTGGTTCTCATCCTCCTGATTCAGGTTCTCAGTATGAGCATACTAATACAGCAATGCTGCCGCTTTGTAGCACACGGGTGTATTTAATGTAGCTCTAAGGTTTCTTCCCCTGCCACACCCCCGCTCTTTGAGTGGAAGAGAACATTAGAGCTCAGAGAGGCACCACAGACTGTAGCTTCAGAGATGAAGCCTGGGCCTCGGTTTCGGCTCAAGGTTCCAAGTACCGCCTGCTGCAGGCTGCGTGTGCCCTGTGCACATTCGCTGCTTAAGAGTTTGGATGGGGTGGCATGCACTCCTGTAATCCCAGCACTGGGGAGGCAGAGGCAGACGGATCTTTGTGAGTCCAGGACAGCCAAGGCTACACAGAGAAACCCTGTCTCAGAGCAAAAATAAAGAAAGGAAGGAAGGAAGGAAGAGAAGAACGAAAAGGAGGGAGGGAGGGAGCTTGGTTGTTTCAGGAGACATAGGGATTGCTTTGCTGTTTTTATAGTGGCGCACACATACAGCGCACATAGATACATACATGCAGGCTAACACACATACAATACAAATCTTTTGTGAAATAAAAATTATAATACTTTTCTCTCTTTCCCAGACAGATCTTGATTATGTTCACAGCGTTGTAGCCAACTTGGAGAAAGAGTAAGTTGACACTGTTTTCATTGCTATTACTTTGACTTTTTGTGAAAATTCCTTCCTTCCTAATTCATTTCTCTGTTCAGTGTCAATATCAGTACCATTTATGCTCTCAGGGAATAGCTGTATACAAATCCAGGAGCCTGGTGGGTAAATCGGTTCGTTCGACTGTAGAAAAGATTTGAACAGCGTCTGTACAGAGTTTTACCAACTGTCGTCTTTACTCTCGAAAGAGTAGAGACAGTTACAGTTGTACAGAACCGTTGGGATCTTTCACCCCTAGTCACACTTAGCAAATTTGTTGTCAAGACAGACATTAAAGTTGAGCTATATCTAAGCTTGTTTTTCTGTCCTGCCAAGATTGGGCCCCAGTTCATTGTGGGCAGGTGACAGATGCAAAGCTTAAGGAGTCTCAGGCATTGCTGAGTTTCAGATTATCCACTCGCCAGTGTTAAAGTTAGACGTGCCAGGTTTCTTCAGCAAATCTCAGCTGGTTTTACCCCTAGAAAAGACGGAGGGAGCTGGAGAGATGGCGCAGCGGTTGCAGGCACTTGCCGAGCTTGCAGCTGCTTTGTGCGATTCTTCCTAACCCTCCTACTACTGCTGCCCGCCCAGAACCCTCTCCCCACATAATACACAGAGTTAAAAAGAATTTTAAAAATTAAAAAAGAAAAGACTTAAAAGCAGTAGTTATTTGCTGGCTCCACACTTAAAATAATTTCTCCTGTCAATCAAAAATACGGAAGCTGGAGATTTTAAAAATATTGTGACTACTTCAGGGTCAAGTTATTCTGTGTTAAACATGTCCTCAAGTGCCACATTCCTGGCAGCCTATAGAGAGCAGTGTGTGCGGCTTCTTAAATAAGGAAGCAGGGCGCTAACGACTGGTTCCCTCCCCCATGGGCACTTCTCCAGACTGACTTGCTGTTCAGGGAAACCAAGGCCACAAAGTGAGTGTAATCACGTACCCCAGGCATCTGCGCAAAGGCCGGCATTGTGAGTGCTGAATGAGACAAGAACGTGAATACAAAAGAAACCACAGACTCAAGATCTCAGAAAGGCTTCCCTAGCCCGAGCCCACTGATCAAGCTAGGTGGCTCTGGGCCTAGGGGCTCTGTGCGTGAAAGGATGTGGGGTCCTTGGCTTCCTTTCATTAGGCACCAGTAGACTTGTCACTAGTTGTGACAACTAAAATGTCTCCAGGCCCCTCGGAATATCCCAGGAGGGATAAGTTTCCCTCAGCTATAAAACCCCAGTTTGGAATGACATAGAGCCTGCAGCCCACAGCTGAAGCTTCCTGAATATTGGAGAATGTTGTGTTTTCAAGGCAGGTGGATCACTGTGAGTTCGAGGCCAGCCTGGTCTACAAGTGAGTCCAGGACAGCCAAGGCTACACAGAGAAAAACTCTGTCTCAAAAAACCAAAAAAAAAGTTTTTTGAAAAAAAAATCAGATTTATTGATTTGTTAGTCTGTGTGCGCACATGCTGCGGTGTGCATGTGGAGATCAGAGGAGTGTTTGCAGTTGTCCCTCCTCCTACTGTGTGGGTATTGAATTGAGTCCACCAGGCTTGGGGAGGGGGACAGCCATCTTACCAGCCCAGAAAGGTAGAAGAATTTTGTTTCCTCATAAGTAATATATTTTGGGTAAGCATACTGATTCACTTTTTTTCCCCCTTCAATTCCCCACTTTCTGTGGGACCTTGATTTGCTTAGGATTGTAAATTGATTGCTTTTAAGATGGTCATGCCTGCGCTTTGCCTGGGCTCTCTGTGCTGCGTCTCACTGTTTCTGCTCTAACATTTACTGCCTTTTAAAAGCGTGGTCGAAAAAAGGGGAAACTCAAAATTTTGTATTAGTAGAGGAGTTTGTATTTTCTGCTCAGTGGTGAGCTGCCTTCATGTAGCACATGGTGCCCACCCGCCCACACACACACCCCACTCCCCTGCTTACCTGTGCATTTGCAGGTTAAATGCAGTAAATCAAGCATTAAGACAAGTGAAATCCCAGAGAGCTAAAATAATACAGCTAAACCTTCCTCTTGGTAGGTTTTCTAGAGAAATCAGTTCCGGCCTGCTGGAAGTAATCTCCCCTCCGGAGAGCTATTACCCCGACTTGACAAACCTGAAGGAGACCTTTGGGGACTCTAAGGAGAGAGTCAGGTGAGCCTCGTGGACCCCCAGGAAGTACTCAGAAGAGGTCAGGCTGCCATGGCGGGCTAGTCCAGGCTGTCTTGTTTGGCTCAACACATCTTGAGAGGCTTGTGTAGTTGAACTGAGCTTGGGATGGCTGTCATGGTGCTTTCTTGAGCTGATTCTGGGACCGTGTCTCTTACTCAGAATTAGTGTGCTTCTGTTAGCTGCTAGGAATGCACTGAACAGATTACTAGTGTAGTTTTAAATGTGTTTTAAAAGCATTAACACATAACATTAGTTTCTGTTTGGATTCAGTGTGCACCATTGGTCTCTAGCAGTCCTCAGTTCACAGCTCTAGACGCTGGTCCCATGTTCCCTAAAGTAGACTTTGCCAAGCCCTAGTTCAAGGAGACAGTTGGATAGCACCAAAGAAAAGTCTTACGGACAAGGCAGTCTGGAAAATGCTGGTTCGTAGCTCAGAAGTAGAGCGTTAGCCAAGCGTGCATGGAGCCATGAGTTCCATCCTCAGTGCTGCAGTACGTGTGCTCACTGCTGGACAGCTTAGCATCTTCTGTGCTGGTCTCTTAGAAGGAGAAGCGTGTGCAGTGTTGCCCAGTCTCCTTCGTGGGGAGCCTCTGTGCATGGAGCAGCTGGAGGCCTGGACGCCCTGGGAGTGCAGGGGGATAAAGGCTTTACTAGAGGAAGGCAGTCTCTGACCACACCTCCTCTGTGAGTCCATCTGTTACAGTAGACATGAGACTCATACATACCATCTGAGTTTACTAACTTAGAGTCTGACTCCTCACTTCTCTGAAACTGTTTCAGATGGAGAACCAAGCAGAACCTGGACTATTGTTTTCTGATGATGTACGCTCAGGACAAGGGCATCTATTACATTCAGGTAAGAGGAGGCTTTTCTCTTGGTCCTTCTGTTTGAGATAGGATCTCACTCTACAGATCTGGCCGGCCTGCAATTTGCTATCTAGACCAGGCTGGTCTTGAACTCACAGAGATCTACCTGCCTCTGCCTCCCTGGTGCTGAGATTAAAGGCGTGTGCTATCACACCAGGCTGTTCTCACCATTTTAAAGAAAAAGTATTAAATAGGGTATATTAGTACAGACCTTCCTTAGCCTTTTTGTTTGGTGGTTTTAATTCTTCTTCTTCTTCTTCTTTTTTTTTTTTTCTTCTAAGTAAAATACACTTACTAAAATAGATAAAGGAATGCACGTAGCTTCTAAAAGATTTTGAAATGAGTGAGTGAGGCACACATCGCTCAGAATAGATTTGTTTCCTGGTTCCTTGTAAAGCTGACCACATTCTATGAACACATTCTGTGTATAGTTTAACAGTGTTGGGGTTCAGAGGTCTGTATCAAAAATGTTCACATGGATGTGGAAGACAGGAAGGCATATTAGAGGACATCTCTGTTCTGTTCTTTTATGTGGGAGTGTGTGTGTTTGTGCACATGTCCTGTATGCTTGTAGTGCGTGTGCGTGCTTACTTGTGGGGGTCAGAGGTCAATGTTGGGGGTCTTCCTCAATTAATCTCTACCTTATATTTTTGAGGCAGAGTCTCATACTAAACATGGAACTTTCCAGTTCAGGTGGACTGGCTAGCTAACAAACTCTAGAGTTCCTCCCGGCTACCTGCTCAGTATGGGATTTCAGGCACAGTCATGGCTGCCTTGGTGACATGGGTGCTGGGGCTTGAACTCGGGTCGCTCCGCTTGCACAGTAAGCTGGCCTCAAATTTGGGGTTTTCTCACCTCTGCCTTTAAGTGCTGGGGTCACATGCATGTAGCACTTGTTTTCTTTGATTTCTATTAGTAATATTTTTATAGTTCACCTGGAGTAAGCCTTTCACTTCCTTAAGTGACACCAGCATCATGTTTTGCAAACCTACCTGAGCATAGTGGCACAGACTTAGCATCCCAGCATTGGGAAGCAAGAGGGTCTCTAATTTGAGGCCAGCCTGGACTCTGACAAGTTCCAGGGCTGTACTGGGACGCTGCTCTTCAGGAGGGAGTCTTACACTCATTGAATCTAGTTTGTGTTGCCAGGCTGGTCTTGGGAGTGAGGCCTGCCCTGGCATGTGGAGTCACCCCTGCCAGGAGGACATCATTAAGGTGACCCACGCCCCTCGGCCCTAGAGAATACCAGTAGCACCTTAGCTGGTGGTGACTGGGGCCAGGATTTGAGCCTACCTTTCCCCTTTATCGGGGTCTTTTGTCTGGGAGGAGCGTATACAGGTGCTGCACGTGCTGTCACAATCACAGCTCGTGGGGTCCTTTCTTCTCTGGACTTTTGGGTGCAACCCAGGTGATATTTTCACAGCCCCCACTCTTTGGGTGTGTGTGTGAGAACACTGCGTCTCCCTGCTGTCCAGGGGGAGCACTGCTTAGTGCTCCTTTGTGGTACTGCAGCCGCCGGTAGTAAATTATTCACCTCCGTTCTTGGCCACTGTTGGGTGCCTGCCTTGTTTCTGTCCACACCTTGATCGAATGAAGACAGAAACAACACACTCAGGATGCATGCCAGAAAGGCAAAGGCTCCAGGGATTTGTAGATTTGTAACTGGTTTCTCTAATGAGGAAGAAGGTACGAGTTGGGGAACCATGCCCAGGGGAAGTGACCTGGCTGTTGCATGCTCTGATTTTAAAGCCTTACCTCTGTGGGTGAAAGAGGGTGGAGTTTTGCCATTCACTGTTTCGCTAGTGTCTTAAATCTTTAACAGTTACAGGATCGCACGCACGCACACACACGCGCACGCACACGCACACGCACACACACACACCCTCTCAAAACCAGTTTTGTTGTCACAATATAACATCAACAGCTTTGAATGCCAGCGAATGGAAATTGTGGTTTTAGTCATTGCTTGGAGTAACAGTATTCTTGGACCATTACCTTTTGTTGAGTTCATTGTCATCTGTCTGCAGAGTATTAGTAGGGAAAACAGCTTCAAAAGCCTTCCGATGGAGGCCTGGAGTGTTTGTAGAGCAAAGGGATCACCCCTGGGAAATCCAAGGAAACCAGGGCTAACGACAGGGAGTCGAAGGATCTTATCTCTTACGCCATAAGTGTTTCCTGGGCTGTGATGTCATGGCTGAAAGCTTCTAAAGGATGCCTGTGGGCAGCAGGTAGTCCAGTGGAGAGCGCTGGTCAGTCTGCATGCCACCCTGTATTGAAGTCCCAGCATTGGAAAAACACTGGGTACTTAAAAAAGAGAGTAGATTGAGGTCAACTGCATCATCAAGGGCTTATGCAGAAAGAAGGAAAGAAAAGGAAGGAAGAAAAAGAAAGGAAAGAAAGAAAGAAAGAGAAAATACCAAACATCCTAGTGCTATCCCTGTGGCTTGTGAGGAGATTTACAGTGACAGTGTCATACCATTCCCCCCCCCCCTCTTTCCCTCCCTCCCTCGCCCCTCCCTCTTTCTGGTTTTTTGAGACAGGATTTCTCTGTGTAATAACTCTGGCTGTCCTGGAACTCGTTCTGTAGGCCAGGCTGGCCTCGAACTCACAGCGATCCGCCTGCCTCTGCCTCCGAGTGCTGGGATTAAAGGCGTGCGCCACCGCGCCCGGCATCACACCATTTCTTTAGGGCTGTGTTGCCAAACATCAGGTTATGTCCTCTTTGTAGACGACCCAAAGCTTTGGCGCCTCTCGCAGCCTTTTCCCTCATTCAATGACATTTAACCTCCAGATTTCCACTCCAGTGCCACATTTTTGTGATGATTTCCTGTCTCGGTGTTCCCAAAGTGCTTTGCATATCTTAGGGATGATGCAGGCCAGCACAGTGGCCTGGGACGCCGCTTGGTGTGGGCTGTGCACACACTCCTCTCTTACAGCAATGCACGGGACAGCCTGAGGCTCTTAGCTGCACGTACTTGCACACAGACTAACTCCTTTCCTAGTGTGGTACCCACATACGTGTTAGCAACATAGGGTCCCAACCTGCTTTGAGCTGTATACCCCAACCCCCCAGGGACAATGAAGTGAGTTTCTTCTCCCCTTCAACAGATTCTGTTCATCCGTACTCTGAATGGAAAGGTCAGTCTGGCCTCAGCTGTTTTGAGAGTGCATATACAGTAATGCAAAACTGTGTCCCTAAGTAAATTTTTAGGGAGAATCCTCTATGTACTCGCTTATGTCTGCACATAATTGGGCATGCACGTGATTACAATTAGACACAGTATGGGTCAGGACGTGCTGAGTAGAGAAATGGCTGTACACCTTAATCTGTCGATGAAAACAGAGCTGCCCTTGCTGCTCCCCTGTAGCAATCAAACCCCTCCTTTTCTTGTACCCCATAAAGGCAGCCGGAGGCTGTAACTGGGGCCCTTGAGTATCTTCGCTCTTGTGGCCACTGTCATTCTTGACAGTGCATTGCTGACCAATGCTGTCACTTAGCTTTGAATAAAGTTCCTTTCATACTTTGTTTTTTTAAAAAGGTGGGGGCTCTAATGCAAGTGCCTTGGAGCGTGAAGGTCGCCTGCAGGGACACTGCAGGTGCTTTTGGTCCCATCTTGTGCTTCTCACTCTATCACACCCCACATGGTGGCTCATAACTCCCTGTCACTCCACTTCTAGGGGAGCCAGTGTCCCTTCTCACACATGTGATGCACTTAAACTCACGCAGAGACACATATGTACACATAAAAAAAGTGAGTAAACATTTTAAAATATAAAGGGCATTTCTAGGGTTGTAGCTCAGTGGTGGAGCCCTTACCCAGCTTGAGCTGGGCGCTGCTTTGTATGTGTGTGTGTGTGTGTGTGTGTGTGTGTGTGTGTGTGTGTGTGTCTCGGGAGACAGAGACAGAATTTTACGTAGGAGTCTGAATCAGTACAGAAGGTGTCAATAGACACATACCCAGTTTCCATGTTGTTTCTCTCAGCCAGGTGGAAGGTAGATGAGGGAAGGTGCTGTTGACCTCTGACCTCTGACCTCTGACCTAGGTACTTAACCCACAGAGTATATCTCTTGTTTTGACAACATCCATTTTTATATTTTAATTGGTTTTAGCCATAGTTTTCTTGATTTTCGTGAGTATATGCTTAGATTTTTCCTCATTTACCTCTTTTTTCTCCCTCTTTTTTGACTTATTTAATGTGATTGTCCAATTTTCTTTTCTAGCTTGAAGATGATATTATTGTCAAACAGAACTATTTTAATACCATAAAAAATTTTGCTCTTCAACTTTCTTCTGAAGAATGGATGATTCTGGAGTTTTCCCAGCTTGGCTTCATTGGTAAGAAATGTGATTTATCTACTTTATAAAACAGCAAAGTCTCAGAATTTTAAACTAGTTTCTTTTTCTTTTTCTTTTTTTTATTTGCCCAACAAAGTTACCTTTTCCCAGGGAAATTGTTGACAAGATTAGACTCATGCAAATGACCCTGACTTCTGAAGTGTCTCGTGTCTTCTAGAGAGCCACATTGGTGACTGTCACGGTCCTGGGGACATGTCTGATTTCTTCTCTGACACCTCCCGTTCCTTTGTGCTTACAACACTGGGCCTCGTCCCAGAACCGTGGCACCGGTGGGGTTCTTAGTGGGGGGCTGTAGCATGCAGCTGTAGTGATTCTTTTTGGTTCATTTGTTTCTTTCATGGACTGTTTAGGGCGCTTTGCAGGAGCAGTGTTTCTAAAATAGTCAATGAACAAGAACACATTGGAAGCTGAATGAATGGAGAAGACTTAGAGGGTTTTGAAATAGCCCCTTAGCCAGGGGTGGTGCTGCACATCTGGGATGCTGTGATGCCTGCCTTTGAGACAGACGCTGAGACGGAAGGAGCTCAAGTCCAAGGCCAGGCTGCTCAGTGCAGTGAGACCCTGACTTAAAAATACAAGGAGAGCAGGTAGCTTAGTGGTAGATCTCTTGCCTAGCCTGTGTGAGACCTCGGGTTCAACCCAAACCCCAAATACTACAGGCTTAGTCTCAGGCCTTGTTTGTCATTTAACTCAAATATTCAGAATAAAAAATGAGGAAAGTTTCAGTGACAACAAAATTAGTAAGTCTTCCCCCACCACCCCACACCCCACCCCACCCTTCTGCTGCTGCTCTTGTACCTGTTCTTCCTCCTCCTTTTGTATATATTGATTTAGGTCCCTGCTCCCTCCCTCCTTCCCTCCCCTCCCTCCCTCCTTCCCTCCCCTCCTTCCCTCCCTCCTTCCCTCCCCTCCCTCCCTCCTTCCCTCCCCTCTCTCCCTCCCTCCCTCCCACCTTCCCTCCCCTCCCTCCCTGCCTCCCCTCCCTTCCTTCTCTTGCTTGAATTTAGGGCCACCCACATGCTAGGCAAGTTCCATACCACTGAGCTACATAAATACATACGTACATATGTACATACATTCATACATATATTCCCAGCCCCACACACTGTTTTTGCGAAACATATATCTCTCAAATTTCTTTATTTACGGGAGCAGTCTTACTGACATGTGGGGGTGGGGGAGGGATTTGACTTGCCTTCTGAATCCTTTGAGCAGTTTGTGTGTTAGCCTTTGTGAAGCCTCAACATGTTTAGCTCACAGAGATCCCTTCTGCAGGCATCTCAAAGATGGATTCTCTGAGACAGCTGTTGACTGGGAATGTCTTTTCAGGAAAAATGTTTCAGTCGCCAGACCTCACCCTGGTGGTGGAGTTCGTCCTCATGTTCTATAAGGAGAAGCCCATCGACTGGCTCCTGGACCACATTCTTTGGGTGAAGGTCTGCAACCCTGAAAAGGATGCCGTAAGTCAGTTCTCCACGGGGCCTGGGGACACTTCCTTTTGTTTTCAGACAGGGTCTCCCTGTGTAGCCCCAAGCTGGCCTAGACTTGAAGATCCTCCTGCCTCAGTTGCCTGAGTCCCGGGATCACAGGCTTGTGTCACGTGACTAGCCTGGAGGCTGCTTCCCTGGGCTTTGTTTGTGACAGTAACTTTGAGTGAAGCAGATCTTTTTTTTTTTTTTTTTTTTTTAATTTATTCTTGTTACATCTCTTGGTAAGGAGTTAAATAAGGCCGTGGCAGGGAAACTGTCTCCGCTGCTCTTCACGGGCCTGGCTTCATTCTGAGGCCAGTTCAAAGTTCTAATGTTAGAAAGGGGTATGTCTGTATGTGTGTGTGTGTGTGTGTGTGTGTGTGTGTGTGTGTGCGTGCGCGTGCACGTGCGCGTGTCATAGTGGTAGAGTGCTTTAAACAGCATGCATGAAGGTCCTTTGGTTCAATCACCAGTCATGACAATGTATGTGCATGCATATATGATGCATTTTTTTAAAGGTTTTGGTTGCAAGATAGCGTTTCTCTGTGTAGCCTTCGCTGTCTTAGAACTCTCTTTTTAGATCAGGCTGGCCTTGAACTCGCCTAGATCCACCAGCCCCTGCCTCCAGAGTGCTGGGATTACAGGCTCCCCTGTATGGCTGAGACTCTCTGGTGGGGCCCTGAAGCTTTGTAGTGCTGTTACTATTGGCTGTCATCAGACCCAGCTTTCGGGAAGTGCATTTTCTTCCTGTTTTGTCAGTTGCCCCCCAACCCCCAGTTCTTTTGGTATAGTATCAGACCTCATTACACCTAAATAGCAGTGTTGCCAGATGCCAACTCACATGACCCTTTGTCGGACTCGCACTACCTTATTGGGTAATAAAATCAGATTCTTTCAAATGTCTAGAAACATTGTGACAGACAGAAGGCAAATCTACGAATCCGCTTCCGCCCGTCCCTCTTCCAGCACGTGGGTCTGCACTCATCACTGTCGGGGAAAATTCAGAAACTCACGGTGGGTGATTTAACAGAGTGTTTCCTAGCCATACAGGTTGCTATTTAGCGTACATAATGGCGCATGTCTGTCCTCCCAGGATAAAGATTACATGAAACCATTGGTTCTGAAGATCCATGTGAACCCGCCCGCAGAGGTATCCACCTCCCTGAAGGTGTACCAAGGCCACACGCTGGAGAAGACCTACATGGGCGAAGACTTCTTCTGGGCCATCACACCCACAGCTGGAGACTACATCTTGTTTAAATTCGACAAACCGGTCAATGTAGAAAGGTCAGTGGCCATGGGATTACATTTTGTGCTAGAATTCAGTCCTTCTGCTTGTTCATGGTAAAATGTGCTTTGTACGCAGTCGGTTGAGGAGATAGCAAGTCACAGTAGTTTTGGCTATAAAGTAATTTCATACGGCCAAGCATAAAAAACCACTCGTGTCTTCAGGCATATGCTCTATTTTAATGTTCTGAGTACATTATTTTGTAAAATGTTATATTTATGTGCGGAGGCCAGAGAAGAGCACATGTGGAGGCCAGAGAAGAGCATGTGTGGGTTGGTGCTCTCCTTCCGCCTTGTGGCTGCTGGGCTTTGGACTCGGGTCCTGGGCTTGGCAGCAGGTGTCTTTATCTGCTGAGTCATCTTGCTGGCTTCATGTTTGATAGATTCTGTATTTCTAGACTTAGGGCTAGTCTTTAATTTTTTTTCCTGTTACTTTCATTTAAATGTCTTCTTGAAATCTCAGCTATTTTACTTGTCTCTCTCTTAGATTAAACACACAGGGAGAGCCGGTTATCAGCCCAGTGATTGGTTGAAATGGTAGAGGTTCATGGTGCGGGGCATTTTTAACATCCCATGGGAATTTGCAACCCTTTCAGGTTTTGTGGGACCAACACCCATTTTATAAAATTTAGGACTGTTTCCGTCTGTGTTTTTTTAAAAACTAATATTCATGATCCCTTGAGTTCTACCCCTTTTTACGAAAGTGTCAGTGGCACACTTACTGTACTGGCGCTCATGTCCTGAGGCATATCTAGGGATGCCCGCTGACTGTGTGCGCTGTTCTTGCATCCTCCTAGGATGTTGACACAGACCCCATCAGCGGGGCTGGAATTTTGGTGTGACTTACTATTATTTTTATTTTGTGGGCACACATATAAGTAGAGGCCAGAGATGGACCTCAGGTGTTTTCTTGCTCAGTCTCTGCCTGTTTTGTTTTGTTTTGGTGGGAGGAGGATCTTTCACTTTCCTAGACGTCACTGGTTTGACTAGGCTGACATTTTTAGTGTAGGTTCAGGGCTTGAACTCAGGTCCTGTGCTTTACATAACAAGATTTTTACCAACTGAGCCATCTTGGAAGCCCCAGTTGTCTTTTGTCAGATGTACTTTCTCGGACAGTTGCTGTGGTGATGTGTTTTCTTTAGCTGGTTAGAATTATGGCTCACGTTGGCACTCAGAGCAGTCACAAAGCTCTAGGCTGCACTGTGTACTACTGGTGTGTAAGCATTCTGTATATTGTCAAATCTGTATGCTGGCATTTTGTAATGTTGTGGGCATATCCATAGGACATGTTAGTGTGCAATTTTCACCTTTTGCATTTTATTTGGTTTGGAATCAAGTAGTTTGGTCAGATGAGTTAGGAAGAGTTTCTTCTGTTCTATGGTGGAGATGATGTGCAGTCTGTTTTGACCTTTTTAATCTGCTCTCTAGGATTCTCCAGTGCAGTTGAGAGATCTGGTCTTAAAGATTTCTTTTGGAGATTTTAAAGCTATACGTTTAGTTTCCTTTACTGTTGAAGGGTCACATCCTTGACGTTCCAGTCCCTGTAGTTCTTCACCCCACCCTCTTCCTCTCTCCTTCCCAGACCCCAGTAGCAGGGCCCTCTGGTCCTCTGTTACAGCACACACATACGGGTGTGGGCATGCATGCACCCCTCTCTAGTCCTTGGGTTCGGTTCAGTTTGTAGTTTATTTTCTCTTTAGCTTAGGTCATTTTTATATTGCCCTGCCTTCAAACCCACTGACTCCTCTGTATAGCATGTGTTTTAAGTATACAGAACCTTAAAAGTATGTAGAGGGCCTAGAGAGATGGCTCAGAGGGTAAGAGCACTGGCTGTTCTTCCAAAGGTCCTGAGTTCAGTTCCCAGCAACCACATGGTGGCTCACGACCATCTATAATAAGATCTGGAGCCGGGCGTGGTGGCGCACGCCTTTAATCCCAGCACTTGGGAGGCAAAGGCAGATGGATCACTGTGAGTTCGAGGCCAGCCTGGTCTACAAAGGGAGTCCAGGACAGCCAAGGCTACACAGAGAAACCCTGTCTCAAAAAAAAAAAAAAAAAAAAAAAAAAAAAAAAAAGATCTTGGTGCCCTCTTCTGGAGTGCAAATGAACATGCAGGCAGAACACTGTATACATAATAAATAAATAAATCTTTTTTGAAAAAGCATGTAAAGTAGAAAAATGCTAGCACAGACCAACACTGACTGTGTCAGCTCCTATGTCCTAGGAATTGTGAGCACTTGGCCGTGGGTACAGTCCACATTTGTCCCCCGGTACTCTGCCATAGCATTTTAAGGATGACCCAGCACCCTGTGGTTACTCTGTACTGTGATGCTGTCTAGGTGGCTTTGAATCTGCCCCCGTAAGTGATTACCTGGTCTGCATCTCTGAATTGGCTTACCTCAGCAGCCACCACCCTCATCGTCACTGTGGCTTCTGTCACTTTGATATACTCAGCTGAGGTAGAGGAATGGACAGTGCTTCTGTGAGCCAGCGCTCCTGGCGATGGTTCCCTTCTCTGTGGAGCCGGTAGCATGCACCTCAGGCCCCAGCTACCTGGGAGGACTGCTGGAGACCAGCCGTTCAGTGTCGGCATGGCCAACAGCAAGATCCTCTCCCAAGATGGGCAGCCGGGCTGGAGAGGTGACCCAGTGGGTAGAAGACACAGTTCTCAGGCCTTATCACACGGCCTACATCTGTCCTTAATTCCAGCTCCAGTGGGGGGCGGGCAATGATGCCCTATGGCCTTTGTGGGCTCTGAGTGTATACGCACACACACACACACACACACACACACACACACACACACACACACACACTTAAAAAGAAAACATAATATCCTTAAAACAACGGGAATAGTATTTCTCATCTGAAAATGCTAGGAAAACCTCTTCTGCATAGTTTAAAAATCAAATTTCTGCCACAGGAGAGGTTTTTCCACAAGTACCCACTGGAAGCAAGTTATCACTTGTAATAAAAATAAAAACAAAATCCTGGCTGAGGACTTTTCCATGTGCAGAGTGCCTTTTGCCTGCTCTTGTGAACTTCGGCTAGTGTGCGAGGAGGGCAAAGGTATATGCGGTAGCAGACACTCGTGCAGCTAAAGGGGCCTCTGACTCAAGGGAGCCAGAGTGTGAGCCGTGGTCTCCTCTGACTCCTGAGCCTACACTTTTAGCCAGTTGATGTGACTAAACCAACAGGCTTATTTTTTGTTTTGTTTGTTTGTTGAGGCAGGATCTTACTGTGTAGTCCTGCCTCACCTGGAACTCACTATGTAGACCAGCCCAGCTATCGTGAGGCGTACTTTCTGTGTCCTGTCTGGGGACTGACCTCAGGACTTTGCATATGATAGAGACGTGTCCTCCCACTGTGTCAGACTCAAAGCCCTGAAGCTCGGCCTTCAGCTTGGCATGACCCATGGCTGTCCTCCTGAAAACTTTGTGACACAGATCCTGCACTGTGATGAAGGCACTACATTTGTGATTGTTGTGGGAAATGTGGCAACTGGGTCAGCCTGTTGTCACTTCTGTCTCTGTTGAGTGTTAAGCAGCAAGCACTCTGGCTTCCTACAGGAATGCCACACAGCCTGGTGCCTCGTCCCTGACGGTTAACTTTCCCCGCTACTGCACTTTGCAGTCAGCTGGGTGGTTGCAGTTCTGGTACGGCCAGCCTGTGCCTTCAGAAAGCCTTCCAAGAGCTCACTCTGGGGAGAGGATGTGTTCCTGAGTCTTCTACACTCTGGTCTGACTCTGGTTTTCATTCTTTGGCGTGTGTTTTCAGTTATTTGTTCCACAGCGGCAATCAAGAACACCCAGGGGACATCCTGCTCAACACCACTGTGGATGTCCTGCCTCTTAAGGTATGGCTGCGCTGCGGCTGATGTTCTCCGTCCATTCCTGTTGCTGTGGTAAAATGCCCGGACACAGAGCAGTTTAGGGGAGAGAGCAGGGCTTATTTTGGCTTACAAATCCAGACTGTAGGCCATCGCTGCGTGAACTCAAGACAGGAACATTAAATATCAAGTTACATCAAATCCACAGTCCAGCGGAGAGAAATGAATGCATGCATGATCTCACGCATGTTTGCTTGTACTCCAGCTCAGTTTTTACACTCATATGTGGCTCAGGACCCCTGGCCTAGGGAATGTTTCTGCCCCCAGTGGGCTGGCTCTTTCCAAGTCAATTGATTAAGATAGCTTCCTATAGATATGTTCACAGGCGAACCAGTGTAGACAGCCCCTCACTGAGGCTCTCCTCCCAGGTGATCTGTAGTTATAGCAGGTTGACAACTGTCACAGTGTCTGCTTAGAGGTTGTTATAAATAGACGAACAAAAATTCTTATGAGGTGTTGGACTTTTTTTTTTTTTTTTTTTGGTTTTTTGAGACAAGGTTTCTCTGTGTAGCCTTGGCCATCCTGGACTCACTTTGTAGACCAGGCTGGCCTCGAACTCACAGCGATCCGCCTGCCTCTGCCTCCCGAGTGCTGGGATTAAAGGCGTGCGCCACCACCGCCCGGCGAGGTGTTGGACTTTAATGCTTGGTGGTAATACATTTTTAAAATATTGAATACCTGATATTAATTTACCCATTTGTTTTATCTATAGTCTTCATTTTGCAATCTACTGGAAAACAGTTGTTTATATTAGGAAACGGGTTCACCTTTCACCACATGTTACTGTGTGTATTTTGAGTCCCACAGCGTCAGGTGGACATCTGAGGGCCTGATAAGAATTATGCAAAGCGAATTCACTGCTCTTGGGAATGCTGAGATTCTGTTAACATACAGTCTTTTCATTTTCTGACCATCGAAAGCATGTTGAAGTAACTTTGCTGACAGCTTTCCAGAATTCCCCACTGAGAAGCTGGTTTTCTTCACAGCCTTGCCACAAGTGCAGCCTTCTCTACAAAGTCAGGTTTGTTTTAACAGGCGTGATTACTTACACAGTTGTTGCTTTTATTCTGTTTTAGAGCGACAGTTTGGAAATCAGCAAAGAAACCAAAGACAAACGATTAGAAGACGGCTATTTCAGAATAGGTAATGCCCAAAGTCGTTTCAAGTTCCTGTCCAGCATTAAGCCGCTAGACAGTGACAGTCGCAGCGTGCTCCACCTGTCCCCTGCATGCCCTTGAGCTGACGGGGCTCCTGTTCTTGACAGAGTTTCAGATCTTGGGGTATGGTCCCTGTCTTGCTGGCTCTCTCTGTCACCTGTATCTCCCTTGCTGCCTCTTTCCGTCCATCTCTTCCTGGATGGTCTTTACTATTTTTTGCGTCTTCATCCAGCTTTCTCATGCCAGTCTACCTAGGGCTCAGGCCCTCTCTCCCGGGTGTGCCCTCGGTGTTGTGGTGCTCGCTGGCCAACGCTGGTGCCTGGGGAGATGGAGGGTCTTAGGGATGGTACATGGGATCAGAGTTCAGCTAGACATTTCATGGGGAAAGCCAGGGAAAGAGATGGGTCCTGAACAGCCTGTAGGAGGGGCGCCAGGATTGAATTTTGTCAAACTGAGTGTCTACTTCTGTCCAAAAGCCTTGGGCAGTTAGTGGACCCCTGCTGAGCGTGGTTTGGGCTAGAAAAGAAATAGTAGGTTTATTTCAGAGGGTTAAAGTTCTAAGGAAGCAGAAGAAAGGGCCTTCAGTAGAGAACTGAGACCCTTGGGGAAGGACTGCTGGCCAGTTTGCGGGGGGTGGGGGGGTCATCTCCACAGGACCTATGAAGTCCCTTCTGGTCCCCTAGTCTGGGATTTTAATTGTGACCAAATGCAGTGGGGTCACATATTGGTGAGTACAAAGCTGAGACAGGAGAATGGAGACAGATTCTGCCCCCGCCCCTTTTTTGGTTTCTCAAGATAGGGGTTCTCTATATAGCCCTGGCTGTCCTGAAACTCACGCTGTAGATCAGGCTAGCTTCAAACCCAGAGCTCCACCAGAATCTGCCTCCCGAGTGCTGAGGTGTGTGCCACCAACCCCCAGCGTGGTGCTCTCTTGTAATAAAGGAAGTGCGGGGTTTTATTTACTGAGCTGGCATAAATTCGGGCTTGGATAGGGCCTTCCTCAGCATGCTCATTTTAGGGGTACTCTTTGAGCATGCTCAGTTTAGGGTTATGGAGCATATTCCAAAGAAATTAACATGACGGACGGGAATGCCCTTGGCATGCTCAGCTTGCCTCTTAAGTTTACCTGAGTGCCCCTGAAGGTCCGGCCTTGTCTGTGGCTAGCAGCTTCTCTTTGGCATTTCCTCCCCCATCGTTTCATAGTGAGCTATTGGGCTGAGTTCTGTAGGAAAGAAAGAAAAAAAAAAAAGGAAACTAGAAAAGGAAAACTAGAAAAGAAGAAACCTATTATTTGAAGAAGGTCCGCAGCTGAGACTGCACTATGGCAGTAGGTGTTAGAGGCATGAAACACTACTGTTGACGTTATTGATGATGACAGACATTTGCAGGGAGTTCCAATGACAGTGAAAACTTTTATTTTTTCTGAGACAGGGTTTCTCTGTGTAGCCTTGGCTGTCCTGGACTCACTGTGTAGACCAGGCTGGCCTCGAACTCACAGAGATCTGCCTGTCTGCCTCCCAAGTGCTGGGATTATAGGTGTGCGCCACTACACCCAGCTGGGAACTCTTATTTAAGTGGAATGTTGTCCAAGAATAAGGAATTGCATTCATCTTCCCAGCACGTATGTGGTCTTGTTCCAGAACACAGAACACACATTAATGAATATTGAGATTTATCCATAAAAATGAGGCTTCTTTTTTTGTTTTGTTTTTGTTTTTGTCTATCTTCCTCGCTTGTCCTTGTGGCCTACAAAGAATGCCTTTCATTGAAAAGTTGCCTCCTAACCACTGGCTTGGAGAACTTTGCCCCAGAAATTTCTATTTCTTCTTCTTCTCCTCCTCCTCCTCCTCCTCCTTGTCCTCCTCCTCCTCTTCCTCCCCCCCCCCCATTTTATTTTAAGAAGAACATTATCTTTACAGTAAGAAAAGATGGACAGGGGACACATTGCCATCTGTGGAAAGCTTGCTTCTTCCTGTAGCAGACCTTTCCTGCTTTTTTTTTTTCTTTAGTGTGTATTCACAGCAGAAACGATGCATCTCGTCTTTAATTTCATATATTTGTATTTATTTGTGCGCACGCACATGCACCAGAGTGAGTGTGTGTGGAGATCATCAGAGGAAACCTTGCAAAAGTGAACTCCCGGGCTTGACCTCTGTTTATCAAGCTGAGTGGGAAGTGCCCTCATCTCCGTGTCACCCCACTGGCCCGACAGCAGCATTCATTATGTCACACCAGCCCAGGTTTCCCGCCAGTGTAGAGGGCTCTCTTCTCCCCAGCGTCCAGCCCAGAACTGATCATTTTCTTGGTGATAGCCATTTTGACGAGGGTGAGATAGACTCTCAGTGTTATGCAAAGTTTTTTCTTCTAAAAGTTTGTCTCCTTTCATATGTCTCTTTTGCGTGTGTATGAGTGTTTGCTTTCATGTATGTATATGCACCACGTGTGTACTTGGTGCCCATGAAGTCAGTAGAGGGCATCAGATCCCCTGGGGCTGGAATCATGCATGGCTATGCTACCCTGTGGGTACGGGAACAGAACCCAGAAACTCAGCAAGAACAAGAAGTGCTCTTAACAACCAAGCCATCGCTCAGGCGCCCTGGTGGTTTTGATTTATGTTGTCCTGGTGGCTAAGGAATATTGAATTGAATGTTTTTCTATGGATCTATTGTACTTCCTTTGTTCAACTTACTTGCCAATAATTGGATTATTTGGCTTTTGGTGATTTGGGTTTTTTTTTTTTTTTTTTTTTTTTTATGTTGTTTTGATTTTGGATAACAATAACCTGTCAAATGAATTCGCTTCTCATTTTTATCGGAGTTGTATATGGGAGTTGTATAGAGCAGGCAACACATCTAAATTTCTTTTCAATGGAGCCTTGGAAAGCTACACATGGACAGAGCCCCTGCCGAGGCCATCCCCGAGGTCTGAAGCAGTGAAGTCTTTATGACTGCTAACATTCGAGGTCTCCGACCGCCTGTGTTACAGATGCATTTGATTAGGTTTGAGTGGAGTGTGGACTTGCTGCCGTCCTGTAGGTCATATACTGTTGATGTAAGAGCAAATGCATCTTCGCCATGCCTCATGGGTTTACAGTGGGTGAGGTGAACCCCACCATGCCTCGTGGGTTTACAGTGGGTGAGGTGAACCCCACCATGCCTCGTGGGTTTACAGTGGGTGAGGTGAACCCCACCATGCCTCGTGGGTTTACAGTGGGTGAGGTGAACCCCACCATGCCTCGTGGGTTTACAGTGGGTGAGGTGAACCCCACCATGCCTCGTGGGTTTACAGTGGGTGAGGTGAACCCCACCATGCCTCGTGGGTTTACAGTGGGTGAGGTGAACCCCACCATGCCTCGTGGGTTTACAGTGGGTGAGGTGAACCCCACCATGCCTCGTGGGTTTACAGTGGGTGAGGTGAACCCCACCATGCCTCGTGGGTTTACAGTGGGTGAGGTGAACCCCACCATGCCTCGTGGGTTTACAGTGGTGAGGTGAACCCCACCATGCCTCGTGGGTTTACAGTGGGTGAGGTGAACCCCACCATGCCTCGTGGGTTTACAGTGGGTGAGGTGAACCCCACCATGCCTCGTGGGTTTACAGTGGGTGAGGTGAACCCCACCATGCCTCGTGGGTTTACAGTGGGTGAGGTGAACCCCACCATGCCTCGTGGGTTTACAGTGGGTGAGGTGAACTCCACCATGCCTCGTGGGTTTACAGTGGGTGAGGTGAACCCCACCATGCCTCGTAGGTTTACAGTGGGCAAAGTGAACCCCACATGCTTTGTGCTTTGACAGCGGGCAAAGCAAACCCCTGTTTTAGACAGGTTCTGCTAAGGTCTTGACCTGCACATCAGTTTATGAACTTAGACAACTGAATGAAAACAGACTGAGGGAGAGCCGTGCATTTCCTGGCTGTCGACTGGAAATACTTAGCCTTTGGTAGCTAGCACGTTATGGTCACAGTTCTTTAACAGCAAAAAACCCTTTCTGTTTTGAAGGAAAATTTGAGTACGGTGTCGCAGAGGGAATGGTGGACCCTGCTCTAAACCCCATTTCAGCCTTTCGACTTTCTGTTATTCAGAACTCTGCCGTTTGGGCCATTCTTAATGAGGTAAGCGTGTATTCGGTCAGTGAAGCCACCTAGCTGTTTGCGTTTTTATTGCCTTTCGACTTTGCAAATGAAGACTTCTGGGAGTTGCAGATTTCACTCCTTTATCAAATCTTTCATTATTTTGTATTTCAGATTCATATTAAAAAAGCCACCAATTGATCTGCTGAGAAACCAATGCATCCTTTCCTATGACTCTCGATTAAAGATAGTTAGCCGTCCTCTTCTGTCTGGACTTTGAACACTACCTCTGCTGACGCCTGCTGTAGATGATTGTCGTTTCCGCGCACACAGGGACCTCTTCCCACGGAGAACTGCATTCAGCTGAGACTAGGCTGTCCTCCCGTTTGAACTTGACACAAGCATTTTACAATTCTGACAGCCTGTTTGCGTGACTGGGACTATTTTGGTATTATACTAATACACAAAAGTTGTACATATTATTACATTCCTTACAATTTGAGAAAACTAACGTTAAATACATTTTGTGAAGGGGGTACTTTTGAAGTTCATTTATTTTACTATTATAGACCCTCTTTTATAGACGATCAGGGATATTATATATATAAATATATAAATATATAAATATACATAAAGATGTTATGGACTTAATTTATTAGAAACACTTAAGAAGTACATATTTTTGTGCAGTAAAGTTTTGGATCAATACCTTTTTTTGAAGAAGCGGTTCCCTGGCTTTTTTAAGTTCTTTCTATATTTTTATTTGGAAATGCAGACATTATCGGCCAACACCATTTTTTCCAGTGCACTGCCATTCCAGATCGGTTCTGATGGGTTTCTTAACTTGAAGTACTTTTATAATCACAGCAATCTGAAGAAAATATTTTCAGAGGCATTTGTCATTCCTAAAGCCAAGATTTTAAACGACCAATGTCCTCTTGAGGGTTATTTTACTGTACTGTGTATGGTGTGTAGCCACAGAAAACCAGTGTGATCTTCAGTGTCCAGGTGGGAGGGCCCTGCCTGAGTCTCCACACAGAGTCCTTCAGGTTTCCTCTGTGTGGCTGAGGAGACTCCTTTCCTTTTTAATCTGTCTTTAATCAGTAGTTAGGCGCATTGTTTCTGTTCTCACTGGTCCTTTTATTCCCATGTTAGGTTTTGGAGTTCTGACGGTGTTTTCTAGGTGATGCCGTTGTGTGAGTCATAATGGGTATAATTTTACAACTAAAACTGTACTCTGGGGCTCTGGTGAGAGAGACTTGGAGCACTTGTATGTTTCCACAGAATGATTTGCTCTGCTCTCTCATGAACTTGGAGGTAAATGTTGTGGCCACAGAATGCTTATGCCGCCTCACCTTGCAGGCCTACCCAGTACTAGTTGGCGAAGTGCTTTACTCTTAGGGTTAGAAAGCCGACAGCAGTTGCCAGTCTTCTCTGGCTTTCCAGGGACTGCAGATGTCCAACAGAGTGGTGGAAGCCAGGGGACATGGGAGGTCCTAGCTGGTGGCCACCAGCCTGGAGCTTTCTTAGCTGCCCTGTATCTGGAACACATAGCACTAAACAGCCATTTTTGCATGACTGGGAAAATGTAGAATAACACTATTATGCTTTATGTCAAAACCCAGCTGAGGTTTTTCTTGATGTTTTGTAAATTTCCTTCTCATTTCCTTCAACTTTTAATTTTCTTCTCTGATTTCCTAAGCAAACTCCTTTGAAAAAAGAAATACCTTTTCATTATTAAATTTAAGCACCGTCTTCACACACGAAATTAGGCAGCAGGGTACCAGGTAGTGAAACCATCCATGCAGATGGGTGCAGGGCCCCTTAGGTCTCTGGTTTCTCAGTGGCTGTGACTTCAGGAGGGCCATGCTTTGAAAACCTACCTGGGGCGGGGGGATGTTGCAACACCTGCCACCGTTTGAATGGCCCTTGCCAGGGGTCTTTGTGCACATCCTCCCACCCTTCTTGCTCTGAGCGACTTGTTTAGCCAAGTCTTTTCCTTCACTCAAGGAATCCCTCCCTTTCCTGAGTGAGTTTGGTCCCTGTGCCTAGAACATGCCTGGGCCTTGACAGGCTCTATTGGCATCTGGATGTGTCGATTAACTAGCCAGATTGCTCACATTTCTCTCCTAGCTGTTTGCCTGCCATCCTTGGCATGCACGGACACACACTCTCCGTGTCTAGTTTTCATCAGTTGTGGTATGTGTTCTCTGACACACTGCAAGCTCCAGGGGCCAGCTCTTCTGTCTTCCACCCCAGCAGGTGCTCATCTGACCCCTCAGTGTTAGTTGCTCCCTCCTTCGTGCCCAGCACAGCACCAGACAATCAGAAGCAGATGTGCTTGCCCCAAAGCAAGAAGTTTCCCTGGGAGCCCTGGAGGTTGGTGAGGGTGAAGATGGGTGGAGGTGAAGCCAGCGTGCTTAGAACTGCAGGGGTACACATTAAACCTTGGGCTGCCAACACACTCTCACGCAGAGAGTGAATGAGAGAGCGCCAAATGCAGTACTAACTATATAAAAGAGGTCGCGGTTGGCATCTGGTGGACATTTCAGATGAACCAGACTCAAGTAGTGCCAGCCTCTACAGAAGCCACAGATTACATCTGTGAAAGTGGAAGGCTGAGGTCTGGGCTCACGTTTGCAGTCTTCCAGGTGCTCAGTGGCCACGTGTGGCCAGCAGCCGCCATTATTGGTCCCAGAAGTATGGGGCATTGACATCATAGTGGGAGGTTCTGCTGGTCAGTATCGTGTCTAGAGTGTAAATATGAACATTCTAGAAAGGAGGAGCAATAGATGCCGTGCTGTGGTTGAAAGCAGACCTATGGCTTTATCATAGTGCAGGTGAGGGTGCGTGTTTTGGTGAGAAGGCCAAGACTGCCTGGCTTTATGTTTATGGTCGTCATTCTTCCCAGCATGCACCGCAACAGTGTCCTCAATAGGTATGTTTGGTTGAAAAGCATGAGAAAGAGTGACTACAAATGGATGACTTCGCACTTAGGCTAGGCATGTGTATGCATCCACTGTGGTGTGTTTGAACAAAGCTGCTCTCTGTGGCTTTTGAAGTCACTGGGTCATGTAAAATATTAGGTGTGCTTATTTCAAAAGCTGTCAGGAAAGTTGGAGGCTAGAGTTCATTTTAGTCTTCGTTATCATGAGAACTAGAGTTCTCAGCAGTGCTGTCCTTCCAGGAAGGGTCTGGCCATGTGGGAAGAGTATGGCCAGAAAGGCTGTTCCAGTTAGTACTGTGGATTTGTGGTGCGTAGGGCTCTAAGACTGGCCCTCTCATGGCCCTGTATGGTAGCCGCCCCTTTGGAGTGTAGCGAGAACTGTGACCGTAATCTGCGAGCGTGTCTTGTTAGTTAACAAAAGGGAGAGTATGTGTAGGTGACCCAGTCTTGTGAGCCATGTCAGGCTGGTAAGAAGTGAGACAGGGGCAGCAGAACTCTGAAGACCGCTGCTGGCCAATGTGGAAAGACTGCAGTGGCCTTCCTTAAGGAGTGGAGGCTCTGATACCAGCCACGTGGGTGGGAGATGCAGTCCCTTTGCCACAGGACAGCTTCACCCTTGCACTTGCCCAGGCTTGGAAATAGACGTCTTTGGATGAATGGCCAGCCTGGTAAACACCTTCACTGCAGCCCTGTAAGGGCGCCCTACCCAGACAGCACAGGGAAGCCTGCCCACACTTCCAGTGTGCCACAGTGAGGTAACAAATGGGCAATGCTGAAAGAGACCGATTTCTGGTGGTTTGAACAATCAACAGAAAGAATTTCAGTCAGTCCTGAGAAGTCTTTCTATTTGATTGCCTGCAGTAGGTTAAGGCTGGGTCTCACCTTGCATCCCAGGCTGGCCTTGAACTTTCTCTCCTCCCAGTGCTGCCTCTCAGCATAAGAACACTCATTGCCAGCAAGCCATATTCCTGGGTCTCTGCTAGGATGCTCTGGGCCAGACTGGCTCTACTACAAGTCAGACTTGAATTATTTTTGTTCTGTAAAAGAGCTGCCAGGATGAGAGTGTAGGTGTCAGCATCCTTTTCTCCTAGATGAGGTTAAATTATACTGACTTAAGGGGCTGCCAGAAGTACTTGAAAGAATGAACAATGGTACTTTAGATCAGACTGAAGAGAAGAAAAATTCCTGCCTTTATGTTGACTTGCAAGTGTGTCCAACCTTGCGACAGTGCAGCATGGCTGTCACCTGCAGGGTTCATGCTTGAGAACCATATGGTCCAGTTATAAAAACAAAAACACTAAAAAGCTCTAAGTTTACAGTCTTTGTATTGTGCCATTCATTGCTATCCTGGGCCACAGGCTGGACATAACCTGCTAGAGCTTAGGCTGTGACAGGTATAAAGTTTTTGTTGTTGTTTTGCTTTGTTTTAATCATTAGCTCAACAGCCAGCTTACAGCGCAACCAACCAAGGTTTTGTATTTAGATGTTTCCCCAATACCTCTGCTTCCAAGCCGTTGTCAATGAGGTTTATTTTTATTTTGGTTCACTCATTGTGCTAATTGTTAATTTTTAACCAAACTGCCATAGCCTTGAAGGAAAACAAACAGAACTGAAGGAAGGCTTTAGAGGTTAAACACTGTCAGGTCACACAGCCTTGTGCCGCCGTCCTCTTCCTAAGGTAAGGGACCTTAAGTCTCAGCTCAGTACTTTTCTAGAAAGGGCATTCCAGAGCTATGTAGCAATGCTTATAGCTTGTAAACTTTCAACTTTAACAGTTTTGAGGATTTAAATGATTACTCTTAACAGATACATGCTATGCTCATTAATATGCTCAATTGAATGCATGTGAACAAAGATGACCAGTCTCTTACAAAGAGAGAAAACCAAACTAAACCAAGGGTTCTGTTACCCGTGCCCTGTACCATCCCTAGCTAAGTGGAACGTTTCTGAAATGCCCCCTTCTCCAATCTTCGCACTACCTAAAAAATCAAATGCGAGAGCAGACAGGCAGCAGGGCACACTGCGGGTAGCATGCGCCCCTGAGGGGCAGCATCAGACAGTAACCCCGAGAAGGGAAGGGAAGGATCCAGGCCGGGAGGAGCACATTACTCCAGCTGCTCTGGCCTTGCTCTGGTGGGGAAATACTTGTGCATCCTAAGGAGGCCACTTCCTACAGCTGCTCCTAGTCCAGTTGAACTAGTAATTGGCACTTGGCCCCAAAATGAAAGGGGGGGGAGGGGCCTCTAGCTTGCTTAGCGTCACATTCTCTCCTGGAAATGCCCCAGCTAGGTGTAAAAGCACCTGAAGAGCATTCTGAGCTTTCCGAAGGGCTGCTGGGACAGTACTGTCAGGTGCAGCCAGCAGACTCTTCTCAGTGTAGACAGAGTCCACTACGCCTCAGATGGGGCACTAATACAGAAAGGCCAACTTTGCACTGGGGGCGTTTCTTGGAGCAGCCGAAGGAGCAGCTTTGCTGGCTGTACCAAGTTTTCTTTTCCTCTGTACATACTCAGCTCACAATGTCTTCATGGGTTAAACAGGTAATAGCTGCAGTAAAATTTGAGGTACCTGTTGGATTTATAAAGGCAGATTATTTATTTTCAAGTTTGCTGCTATAATTGAAACCGAATAATGTCCTGTTGACTGTGCCTTTCATCACTGTCTCTGTGCTACAACTGTCCATGTGTATTTGAAATAAAGATGCTTGAAAAGCCATGCTGAATGAAGACTCCTTCTAATAAAAATGGCTCAAATCCAATGAGTGCACAGAATTTCTGTAGCACTACTACTATGGTGTTAACTCAATCTGTTTTTCAGATAGTTACTGGTTCCTCTGCAGTCCTTAAAAGGGGACGTGCCCTCCTGGAACACAGTGGCCATCACTGCAGGTCTTCACGGCTGCAGATACACACAGGCAGTTCTCAGGGGAGAGGCGCCGGGGACTGGGCTTTGCACGGTAATGACCTGAAAAGGCTTTTGAAGGTGAGTCTGTGTAAATGTTCTTTAAAAATGGGACAGACTGTACAAGACGGTGTGTGCTATCCACTCCCTACTGTACCCTTGCTATTTTATATATAGTGTCAGATGAAAACAAACAATTACATGCTTTAGTTTAAAAATATTTATTAGAAATGTACATGTAATTAGTTTTAAGGAATGGTCTAGACAATAGTGTTAATATCGCCTCAAATTTGTAAACTTTACATCTTTAAGATATTTACAGATTTACAAGAACTTGTCCCTTCGCCACACCAGACAGTTTAGCCAGGATGCTGTCACTGTCATTTCACTCTGTACTTGTAGAAGGAGCACAGCGTGTGGGTAAAGTTCCATCCCAGCGCCAGTGACAGCCCATACAGCACAACCAGAGGCGCAAACGGATAGAGCAGGATCACTGTGTTTCTCAGAAATGGCAGTGCTGGAAAAGAAACAACGGCACGGCTGACAGGCGCACATGCTGAAAGAAGGCTTTTTCTTCAACGCACCAGGCCTAAGAAAGGGGCACGTGGGACCTTACAGATCTGTACCTACATCTCATTTAGGGCTGGTGGGACACGGAGCAGCGGGGTGAGCAGCTAGCCAGACACATGGAGTCCATCTCTGTTAGCATGCAAGGTCATGGATCTCATGGTATTTTCACACACTGACTGATGATGGCACAAGGTCAGCTTTAGCCATTCGCTCATTTCCAGTGTCTGAGTCTGATCAACCTTAGGGGCTATACTGTTGCTTACTGTTCAGTGCCCTAAGCATTTCTCACACAGGCAGTTCCTAGTAGACACTGCTAAACCAACAGCTGTGAGGCAGAGCATCGGAACGTCCACTAGGAACCAGTGCCTCACTGCCATGGGTCATACTACTTTCAAGATATGAGAAAACTCACTGGGAAAACCCTAATATCCCAAACAAGACAAAAGGAAGGTTAAGTGATCCCAGGAAACTGGTCATGGGGGGGAAAGACAGTCATGTCCCAGTCATGTCATCCAAAGCAGCAAAGAAGAGCTCAAAGTTCTCTGGATGGTTCTGTGAGCTCAATCTCAAGGTCTCTACACTTTAGCAATGGGAACTTGGGGGTGTTGAACAGGACATAGCAAGTCTGAGATCATCTCTTAAATAGAACTATTTAATAGTTCTAAACTCTATTTATCCATATTAGGAAACATAACCCAGAAGATTTAGCAGTTTGCAAACATGGCATGGTCTCAGATCATCCTATAAGAAATGTTTATTACTGCTTTAGTTACAACTGACATAGGCCCATGCCTTTTCCTCTCTGCCCTTTGGTAAATCCAAGAAAACAGTCAGGGACTTCTGCCTGTAACTTTGGAAACAGTGAGTGAGCATGGCTCCTCGAGTTACACCAAGCGTTATACAGTCCCTGTGCCACTCTACTTTTGGACAGTGAGCAAGCTGAAACTAAGTAGACTGCTGTAATTGTGAAGGTCATATGAAGTGAGCAGTATGAGCACCTGAGACTGACTGGCAGCGCACTGTGAATCCTCTGTGAACGCCTCCAACCCTCCCCTCTTCTCTTCTCAAGCCACGAACACTTACCACTGTATCCCAGGAAGGTTACATAGATATAATAGCCAACAGCAATCAACCATAAGGTATTTCCAACTAAATATCCAATAAATGTATCTGCAAGGATAACATCTGCCAGAAAAGAAAGCATACAGTGAGTCCCTCACACGTAACAGCTTTGAGAGCATCTGAGAAGCAGATACTTACGGTTGATGAAGAAGAGCTGGATAAAATGCAAAATGACCAGGAGCGGGTAGAAGGCGTTCAGATGCACATCGAAGGCGTAGCCCCACTCCACATCACAGTCTCTGCTCGGGCGCTTCACTAGATACTTGTTTGAGATGAACCTGAAGAACAAAACGAAAACTTCCCGCATGGTGTCAGCCACCTTCTCGGTGCAGCAACCACTGAGACAGGCTGAGGCCTCTGCTTGCCTTCTCGTGAGAGAACCTGACCTGGCACTATGACAGCCCTGAGATGAGACTTCAAATCCCAACATCTAGGTAAGGACCCAAGGCTCTGATGGTACCTGGCACAGCTGAAAGGCTTGTGTTCCTGGAGGAGCAGGAAGTGAGTCAGAAAGGAAATGCAGGGCCAGCTCTTAGGGTGCCTGTGGCTACTTTGTGACTTCAATCTTTTACTCATGCTTAAAAAAAACACACACACACCATCAAGATGCAAGAAATGTCTGATTGAAAAGTTTTGATAGCATCTCTGTGGTGGCACACTGTGCAGAGGAGGAGGTGACAATAGCTTGTCACTAGAGATAAGCAGCAGCAGTGGTGATGAGGTGTACAACACTAGTTGATGCTGACGCCAGCAGGATTAAGAGATCAAGGCCAGAAAGCCACAGACAACAGTCCTGTCCCAAACAAGTAGGAAGATAGAGGTGCTGTGCGCCAACCAGAGTGGCACCAAGAGTGGTTCTGAGAATGAAGGAGAGGGCAAGATTTGGGGTTGGGTAAGTTGGCATGGCAAATGTGCTTCATCATGGACTGACCATACAAAGCCTGCAGCTGAAAGGGAGTATGGAATGACATTAAAAGCCTAAATGACATCACCAAAACCATAACATCCCGAACAGCCAGCCAAACAGCCCCACTGTGTCAACTGCCCTGACCATGAAAAAGAGGAGGAGGAGACCAGGGGAGAGGACTGGCTGGTGGGTCACCAGAGTGTGCACACGTGCATCCATCACTGCTCTACGACTTACACCTGTGCAAGTTCATGTCCTTTAACGTCACTAAATTTTAATGATTTTTTATTATTATATTTATGTATGGGTGTAGGTGCCAAACTCCTTGTGGAGTTAGGTCTACATGCGAATCCTGGGGGTTAAACTGGGCACATGTTTTTACTTGCTAAGCCTATGTCACTAATTTTGATTTAATTTAATATCTTACATACAGAAGCAAGGGTCAGGTTGTGGTGGTGCATGCCTCTTAATTCCAGCATGCAGGCAGGACATTTTTTTAGTTTAAAGCCAGCTTGGCTACCTGGTAAGTTCCAGGCTAGCCTGAACTATAGTTTGAGTTTTGAACAGCAAAAATACAAGACAAACAGACAAATCAAGAAAGCATGGCAGAGTATATTAAACAGTCTATACTTAGTTTTCCCTTGGACAAACTAGGACTCAGGAAACACTGTTGTAGCTAAGGATAGGTGCCATTTGATTTTACAGATTCAGTGAAACAAGCCAGGAACAGGAGGACAGACCCACATGTGGCATATATGAAAGATTAAAAAAACAACTTGACCTAGAGTAACAGGAAATGAGTCAGGGTCAGCAGAGGCTAAACAGGGGTGAAGGAGCGTGGACTGTGGTTATCAAAACAAGCACATGTGATAATGCTCACAGCACAGGGGCACTAGACATTCTGTAAGAGATGAAAACTAATTACACTGTACAGTGTTCATGAATTGTAAAATTTAAGACCAAGTAATAAAGGGATCGTGCATAGCCTGTAGTTCATGCCCCGGAAGTTCTTACTGTAGTCACTGGCCTCCTGCTTTACCTCTCTACACATCCCTTAAATGGGACATTCTTTCCTAGAGAACTCCAAGGCAACTAACCCACCTCTCCCACCTCCATGATGGCCACATCTCAGGCCAGGCTGCTGTCTGTGGGTTTCTAGTCCTCCTTCAGCCTTTGTAGACCTTCTGCAGGAGGCATCTGCCAGCTCCCGGACTCGACATGGCCACCACAGAATGCCGCACCAGCACTTACCACACAGTTGCCTAAGCCCAAACTTCCTGGCCACCACATCCTGCCACCGCGGGGAGCCCTGGATCCTCTCCCCATCCTATTACCAGCACACCACTCTGGGCAGCCCCTTCCCTCCCCTCGCCCTTGATGGTACGCACTTCTCCTTTACTGCCATATTAAAGATTTTTTTCAACATGAATTTGACTTGCCTTTGTTCTTAGCCTCCTAGCTCTCCATCTGTCTTCCACCCTCCAACCCACACTTGCAGACATGAACATGAAAGCCCTCCCCACCTCCTTTTTCCATCAAGGGCATATTCTAAGTCTCAATTCTTTGTAGCCATGGAGTCACTTGTCCTCAGACCCAGCATGCTGCTGCACATTCCGGAATAGGAATCAAGTGTCTCAGAACTCCCCAAAACATGGCCTTGTGCTGGTTCCTATGGCACTTCTGGGATTTTTTTGGGGGGGATGTCATTTCTACTTCTAGCTCCTCACAAGCTATGTCCTACTTGATCAGACCACAGGAGAAACAAAGCCAACGGTAATCACCTCCAGGACTTGCTGGGTGGCCATCCAGACCAGTTCACTCATGGCAGACACCTGCAACAAACTGTTCTTGGAGGCTTTACATATTTTCCCCATCAGTTGCCTGACAATAAGCATTTGATTTCTATTAGTAGTATTAATCTTGGGCCAGGCATTAGAAATTCAGATAAATGTTACATAATAGCATATATTAACTATCCAGTACCCACAAAACTGTACTTTAATAGTCAAATGTTACAAAGAAAACCGAAGGGCTGGTCTCACAGAGGTTCTAGCCTTGGCATTGAGTTTAAAATAGTAATAGCTACCATATACTAAACATTCATCTAGGTACCAAAGGTGATCGTCTCGCTACTCCTAAAAGCATCTGATGAAACAACAAACTCTACTTTATAAAGGAAACTACAGGAATGACTGTCAGCATGTGGACCTGTCTGAGAGTCAGCTTCCTCCTCAGTCTTCACCCTCCATGTAGGCAGCTTGTTACATACACCGCCCTTTGCCCAGGAAGCCAAACGCACATTCTCCGTGGGAGAAGTGAGAAGCTGAACAGCAGGTCTCTAGTCTGCCTGCCAACCCCAGGCGGGAGCAGGCTGCGGGCCTTTGAAGACCTCAGGGTGTGCTTTCTCCTCAGCAGGAAGGAGCCACCTATAGGCAACGCCCTGTTCACACACTTGACTTAGTGTCAGAGTCAAAAGTAAAACTCCAAAGGATAACCCTCTAGATCTAAATGGATCTAAACACTGCCAAAACAATTGTGCACCTGGAAATTGTATCCAGTCACAAATACAGACAACTAAGCTAACCAAACACAAGCAGAATCGGATATAATGCCATGAAAAATCAAGTGTAACCACTCTGGGATCTGCTGCCATGACAGTCAGCACCCACTGAAGTGTTCTCTGGTCTAGTGCTGACACGGGGGGCTACAGTCCGTCAGATAACTTCAGCTACTTTCTCTGGGCTTCAGTTTCCATTATCTGCTGTACCTCCAAAGTAAACAGAAGCCCAACAGTACGTAAAAACCCTCATTATGGTACTTACCACATTAAAGTTGATATCAGAAGGCCAACGCCTACACAATCTATGAACACAACCCACAGGAGCAGCTTTATTGTCTCAAAAAATCCCATGTCCAGCACAAAGCCAAATCCTATGGTGGACACTGAAACAAAGAGTGACAAGGCTCACTGCTAGGCTCTAGGGTAGAAGACATAGTCCCACTCATACGCACACAGTGCAGATGGGGTACACGGACAATAAATAAAACCCTCAAGGCGTTATATGCATTCATGTCAAAATAAATGCCACCTTTGAGTGTAGGTAAAGGAACAGGGTTCAATGGGCTAGTTCAGAATACCTGTGCAGGAAGCACTCAACTATTTTTAAATCCAGTTCAATCTAAGAAGCACCACACACTTCAATGCTCTATAGTTGACTAGGACTCTTTTCTTTCTTTCTTTTTTTTTTTTTTTGGTTTTTCGAGACAGGGTTTCTCTGTGTAGCCTTGGCTGTCCTGGGGTCGCTTTGTAGACCAGGCTGGCCTCGAACTCACAGCAATCCGCCTACCTCTGCCTCCCGAGTGCTAGGATTAAAGGCGTGCGCCACCACCGCCTGGCTTGGACTCTTTCTTCATGTACAGGAGAAACATTACTCAGAGAACCCTCACTCTGAGAGCTGGGGTATAGCTCTCTATCCCTGGCTCGACCAATCCTGCTCCTCCCCTGCCAACAAACTAACTCAACGGCCTTCCAACCCCACAGATTTGCCTCATTAAGAAATGTAATTTCCCATCCTAACATTTCTTTGCATACATTTTGGTATTGGTTCATTATTAGTTTAAAAAAGGGGGGGGAGGGGGTCCGTGACACAGGCCAGCCTCACCTACATATCTAGAAGCTCTCTCACACAGGAGAAAGCTGCTGTGGACCAAACCCTGACCCACTTTTCAATACCCCAGTACAGTGGTTCACTCTGGCATGGCGCTACAGCTTGAACTAAAAGAACGCTGCTTTCTTTCCGCCAGCATCTTAAGGTTTTAGAAAAACCAAACGCCCACAGCTTCAAATACCCCCAAATTCTGACCGATTATACAGTAACACAAACGACATCCCCAATACAGCTTCCTCAGAAATACCCAATTTGTTTTTCAACCATACTGCTTGCAAACTAACACACACTTACCACAGAGCCAGATACTTAAGAGGACCAAGAAAGCAGGGTCATCTCTGGCCCACTGGTCCTTTGTTTGCTTCCGGTAGTGAAAGTTTCTATAAACCCTCTGTGGGGAGGTGAACAGGTAGAGCATCTGCCATGCAGCAAACTCAAAGTCCATCTGCCGAAACCGGAAAAGCCTCCTGAGGTACTTGTAACGTTTTGCTCCAGCCGTGTGTCTTGCAGCATCCCTGGAACTCAAGACTCCATTCCCGTGCACTGAGGCACTCACTGCAGTACTCGGAAGCATCTTCCTAGATGGAATAAAACATTTCTCTTAGAGGTTGTCTTAAGGGCTGTTCGGGAACTGGACATGGTGCCTCGTGCCTGTAATCCCAGCACTCGGGAGGCAGAGGCAGGCAGATCTCTGTGAGTTCAAAGCCAGCCTGGCCTACAAAGTGAATCCAGGACAGCCAAGGCTACACCAAGAAACCCTGTCTCGAGAAAAAAACAAACAAAAGCAAAAAACAAAAAAAAAAACAAAAAACAACAACAACAACAAAAAAACCCAAAACAAAACAAAACAAAAAAACACCAAAAAAAAAACCCAAAACAAAACCAAACTGTTTGGCTACAAAAGCACTTCACTTCAGTGCTGTGACATTTTCTCCTGCAGCCTTCAGGAAGCATTACGGGCCAGAGCGATGGAGTTGATTTGAGGGCTGGCGGAGTGTTAACTGCACCATCTGAAACCATTTATCTCCAGTCTCTGGCTTCCCAACATTCAACTCAATCAAGCCTGTGACAGCTCTATTAGCCGACTACTGATGTGCAGGATGAGGAAAAAGCAGCACAGGGTTGTGAACTGGCAATGACTAGAACTCTGGCTCAAATTTTCCTGGTTTTAATGGCTAAAATTATATATATATATATATATATATATATATATATATATATATATATATATACATATACACACACACACACACACACACACACACACACACACACACACACACACACCAAAACACTTCGTTTAAGCTAAAAGCAAGGTTACTGAAAAGGAAAGTTACACAGCTGATTCGTTCAAGTCCATCAGCGATGGCCAGCAAGGTACTGGTTATTCATAATGTGACATAAAAAACGAGGCAAATTCCAATCACTGGTGGTTTTACTCCCACAATAGCTGGGCAGGAGGAATAACAGCGCGGACGGTCCAGCCCAACTATTCCTAAGCCGAAAGAGCGCGGCTCGCCAGCCCTCTGGCCGCCCAGCCTCCTCTCCCACAAGTACCAACACACAGCGGCGCTCTGCCCCGCCCCGCAGGGAGCTCTCCATTACCCTAAGCCCGCTGGTCAATACAGACGGGCCTAGTGACATTTGAGTCGTGAACAAGCAAGGACAAGGTTTCAGGATGTGTGTCCCTCGGGAAAAATTCCAGACCTGCTTAGAATTTAAAAAAAAAAAAAAAAAAAAAGGTTCTGTTTCTTTTTTCTGCGAGTCCAACGTAAACGGGCGCCTTCAGCTTTACCCAGCAGCTCCACGGCCGGCCTAGGGCTCGGGCTGCCGGCCGCCGGCTTCTCCCTAACCCGGCCGCGAAGACGCCACCACGAGCTGTCGGTGGAAACGGCCGTGGGCACGAATGCCACCCCGCGCACACAGAGCAGGCCCCACCTGAAGGCCCGTGCGCCCTCTCCCTGGGCCTAGGACGACCGCCACCTTCGCCGGGTATCGGAGCCCAGCCGCCGCTGGGGCTACTTCCCCTTACAGCTACGTAGCCCGCGCTTGCGACGCCCCGTATTTACGTCACGGACATACACACTTCCGTTACGCATGCGCACAGCCTCCAGATGACCCGGCCAGCCGCGGGCCCAGCGGAAGTTGTTGAGGATTTCCGTGGGCGGGGCTCACGCCCGTCCGGGCGACCTCCCCCGTGACTGCAGACGGTGATCTGGTGTGGCGAGGGCGGCCGGAGCAGCCATGCCCCGGTATTACGAAGACAAGCCGGAGGGCGGCGCGTGCGCGGGCGTGAAGGAGGACCTGGGTGCGTGTCTACTGCAGTCGGCCTGTGTGCTCCAGGTAGCGCGTCCCTGTGGCAGAGCTCAGTGAAGGCCGCCTGCACGTCGGCCTTTTAAGGGAGGTCACCTCGAGGGTGGAGATCGCAGCCTTAGGTTCTAACTTTGGACAGATCTCTTGAGCTTTCGTTCCCAGTTCTCTCTGGTGTGAAGTGGGAGATAATTAACGCACCGCCTACCTCAGGTTTTTGTAAATATTAAGCCATCTCTGTTCAAGACGCGATTCCCGAGCGCTGGCACTTTGTTCGGTTTGGGGCTCTTGCCACCAGAGACTCCCACACTAAGGGAAGCTGGGGAGGTCTCTTCCTGCTCTCCGTATGGTTACTTGATCCGTGATGGATATTTTGGGTTCCTTGGCGTATAGAATATGGAGGAATCTTATGGCGTGCCATAGTTTCTCCTTACTCATCTTGAATCCATCTTAAACCTACAGCGTTGCATTCTGGGAGGAATGCAACATAAGCCTGTATTCTCTGTACTGCCACGGGAGACAGTCGATGTATTATAGGGGCTCAGAGAATCTCAGGGTATTTCGATGTATTATAGGGGCTCAGAGAATCTCAGGGTATTAAGTATGAACTCAGATGACAAGAGTGTAAAAACGTTCCAGTGGGGGGGGCGCTAGTGAAGAGAGGGGGGGTGCGTTGGGAGAAGGTTCAGAACCATCTCTGAGATAGATTCCTGAGATTTTATGACTCTTGGGAAGCCAGACAAGTTGAAACTGCTAGAGGGAACTCAGCAGGGTCTCCAACAGTACTCTGACTGATCTTGACCCTAGAAGAGCAAGCCCTCTTGCCCACTTACTCATCTCTCAAAGGTGTGTCATTAAACCTGATTGGCCAGCCTAGCCAGGCCTGCTTAGCTGCGCCCTGAGTTCTGGGATTATCAGCTCTTGCCACCGTGCCCAGCTGAACTGGAGCCTTAGTCACGTCTTCACAGCCAGAGCCTTTTTCCCTTAGCCATTTCTCATAAGCATTTATATACAGTGTTTAGTACCAACACTAAAAGGGTCTCATTTTAAGGCATCCAATTCTCATCCATAGGAAGGTTTATACAACTATCTAATGATGTGATCAAAAAAATCTCAGGCCTTGAGGGCTGGAAAGATAGATGGCTCAAAGGTAAAGAGTACTTGTTGCTCTCACCAAGATCCTTGCTTTGGTCCCAGCAGCCATATTGTGGTGTAGAAGCATCTGTAACTCCAGGTCAGGTGATCTGGCACAATCTTCTGACCTCCGTGGGCACCAGCTCTGCACGTGTTGCATGTTTGTACATGCAGGCAACTCATTCATGAAATGAAATTTAAAAACCGAGGCTCAGAGTACTCAGTTACTTGATAATCTTTACATTTTTTCCCTTTAACCACCAAGGTTATTAAAAAGGAATTAAGAATTTTTTTTTCTTTTTAAGAACCACTTTCAGTAGAACAGTTGTTTTGTACTTTGTGGGACAGTTTCCCAGATATTCATATTGCTCTGTATGTCACAGGAAGGAAAATCCCCACGGCAGTGTTTGAAAGAAGGCTACTGCAGAGCTTTGCAGAACTCATTTTTTGAGTGTAAAAGATCAGTGGTAAGTGATTAACCATTTTTGAGAAGCTTATGTTAACTGTAGAATTAAATGTGAAGGATTTAGTAATCCCAAATTGGTTGTAGTGGAATGGTTTGGATAATAGTGTTGGGACTCCAATGTGTACTATTACGAAAGCCCCTAACCTTGGTATCCTACAGAGTGGCTGACCCTCAGGGTTTTCTGAAAGCCTGAAGATGAAGTCTCAACAAATATAAAGGGAGGAGTTGACAGTGAGGAACATGAATTCAGGTCACCTGGCACTTACACACAAGCCTGGAAGGCTAAGCATGGTGTTTGCACTTTGTCATACATGACCAGGAGGAAGTGTTAGTGTTTGTGTTCTGGGGTAATGGATGGTGGCAGAGGGCCCCAAATGACATCACTGGTCCCTGAGATTCTATGTTAACATTCCTTAACTTGGAAGATTGACACAGGTCTGTGGGGTGGAAAACAGGGTGAAGTCAGAAGTGTGAGCTTCCCTTGAAAGAAGGCCTGTGTCTGCTGGCTCTGGGACTACACTGAGAGCCTGTCCCTTCTGCTCATAAAGGAATAGAGGTTGCAGAAGACCAAACCCCAAGGAGTGGAAAGGAGACGCAGTGTGGCCATGCTGCCGTTTGTGAGTGGCAGCTCTCTACTGTCCCTCGGCAGGCCTCCCTCTGGAGTTTTGTGAGCTATGTGAAATGCAAGCTTTTAGGTTCGTGAAGAAACTGAACACTGTTTAAACACTGAGACGGCATAAAGATTAGTGCAGGAGTTAATGAATTTTGCTTATTGTTGTATCAAGTGACAGTAAACTCCCTGAAATTTCTCATAGAGCTCAGTTGTTCATTTTACTTTCTTTCACTCCTTCCTTTCTTCTTCTCCTTTTTCCCCCTCCTTTTGAGATAAGGTCTTACAATGTAGCTCTGGCTAGCCTAGAGCTCACTCTTGTTGATCAGGCTAGCCTCAAACTCACAGAAATCCACCTCCTTCTGTCTTCCAAGTCCTGGGATTAAAAGTGTATGCTGCCACACCTGGCAATGTGTAACCCAGACTGGCTGGGAACTTGTGATCCTCCGGCCTTTACGTCATCAGCATATCCTATGGACCTGCATTAATCTTTTTTTGTAAAAAACATGTTTTTTCATAGTGTATCTGTCTTCTGAGTAATTTTTTATTGAAGGTGTTCTTCTCTCATACAATATATCCTAATCACAGTTTTCCCTCCCTCCACTCCTCCCTCCACTCCTCCCTCCACTCCTCCCTCCACTCCTCCCTCCACTCCTCCCTCCACTCCTCCCTCCACTCCTCCCTCCACTCCTCCTTCACCTCCTTTCCTCTCTTCTCCAGATCCGCTTCCTTTCTATTTCTGATTAGAAAAGAACAGGTTTCTAAGAGATAGTAACCAAACATAAATAAAATAAAATATGGCGCAGCAAAAACTTTCATATTGACGTTCGACATGGCATCCCAACAGGAGGAAAAGAGTCCGAAGAGCAGACAAAAGAGCCGCTCATTCTTACAGTCAGAAGTTCCATAAAGATACTAACCTAATAGCTATAAAAAATGCAGAGAGGCTGACGTAGTCCCTGTGCTCTGCTGCGTCAGTCTCTGTGAGCTCATAGGGCCTTGCTATTCTGGTGTCCTCCAGCCTCTCTGGCTTTCATCCTTTGCTCCTCTTCTGGGGGATTCCCTGAGCTCTTAGGTAGGATTTGATGGAGACCTCCAATTTAGACTGTCCGCTCATGCCTGCCTGTGGGTCTCTGCATCTCCTGCCATCTACGGACAGAGGAAGTCTCTCTGATGATGCCTGGGTAAGGCACTGATCTGCGAGTAGAGCAGAATGTCATTAGGAGCCATTTTATTGATTTTTGTTGGTGGTGTGTGGTTTTTGTTTTGTTTTTCTAGTCATGTTTGATTTTACCCTAGGTCTTTGGGCTGCTTTGGTTGCCCAAGCAGCGTCAGGTGTGGGTTCTTTTTTGTGGAATGGATCTTAAGTCAAATCAGACTTGGCTACTCCCACACATTCTGTGCCACCATTGCACTAGCATTGGTTTGTTTTGGGGTTGTTTTGTTTTGTTTTGTTTTTTCTGTTTGTTTCCGAGACAAGGTTTCTCTGTGTAGCCTTAGCTATCCTGGACTCACTTTGTAGACCAGGCTGGCCTGGACTCACAGCGATCCACCTGCCTCTGCCTCCCGAGTGCTGGGATTAAAGGCGTGCACCACTACGTCCAGCCCACGTTAGCATATATTTCAGGCAGGACAGATTGTCGAAGGTTTTGTGGCTGGGTTGGTGTCCATGTTTCTCTTTGGTAGCCTGCAAATTACATTCCTGCACCAAAGAGGTTAGAGCATAGGGGTGAGGGCTCTGCGTGGGCACCAGCTCAGATTCTCCATGTTCAGTGAGTCGTGTGGGTGTTGTCCTCAGCAATGGGGCCCTGCTATCAGTTTGTGGAGAGCAACCCTTGGTCTTAGTGTCAGCCTGGGTTGTTTGGGGCTTTTTGTGGGGCCCTCTTGGCCAACAACTGAATTGAATGCAACCCCAGACCCACCACTGGAAGCCTTGCTGTCTATAAGAGATGGGCAGTTGAGACTCTCCATCTCCCACTACTAGGAGTCCTCACTGCGACCACTTCATAGATTCCAGGAAGTTTCTACTACACTAGGTTTCCACACCATCTCCCCGATGCCCCCCCAGTTCCAGCTGTCTCTCTCCCTGGACTCTCACCCCACTCCACCTGCCCCCAGTCTACTCAACGTATCAGTTGCTCTATCGTATCTTCAATACCTGAGATCCTCTCTTCCATCTCTTGTGTTCTGTTGGAGAAGATTGCTTTGGTAATTCCTGTTCAAATTCCTAAATTTTTCATTTCCGTAATTCCCAGTTTGTATTTTCTTTATTACTTCTGTTTCCATTCTCAGGTCTTGACGAGTTTTGTTTCCTTAAACTGTTCCCCGCCCCCCTGGTTTTCTTTAAGGCATTTATTCATATCCTCCAGTTGTTTGTGTTTTCCTGAATTTCTTTGAGGGATTTATTAATTTCCTCGTTAAGGACCTCTAGCACCTTCATATAGTTAGTGTTAAGGTCTTTTTCTTGTGTTTCAGCTATCTGGGAGTATCCAGGGCCTGCTGTGGTAGATAGCTGGGCTCTAGTGGAGACATATTGCCCTGGTTGTTACTGTGATTTTATGCTGGCATCTAGGTCTCTGGGTTTGAGATGACTGCAGGTCAAGGTTTGTCCTTGTTGGGTGGGTGTGATGCTCCTTGGTTTCTGTTTCTTTTCTGGCTTTTCAGAAAGTATGGTGGCTGCGTGTGGCCCATTACTGGTCTGCTCAAATGATCTGTTCACAGGAAGTGTCTGTTGGTGTTGGAGGCTGGGGTACAGTGACAGGTGCAAGGGGGGAGGGGATGGTCTGTGGCTGCCACAGGAGGTGGGAACAGGGACGCTGCATCTGGTGTTCTGTGGCAGAGCTAGGGAGGACACTGTGAGGTTGGGTCTGGGGGAGTAGATTGCTGAGGAGGTCTGTAGGCAGCTTACCTGATTTTCTGGCAGGCGTGATCTCTTTCCAAGTAATTGTAATAATTCTGAATTTAAATTGTTAGTGCACAGTGGTGCACGCTTGTAGTCACAGCACTTAGGGAGGCAGAGGCAAGCGGATCTCTGAGTTTTGAGGCCGGCTGGTCTACAAAGTGAGTCCAGGACAGCCAAGGCTACACAGAGAAACGCTGTCTCAAAACACAAAAAAAACCAGATCCCAGTAAGAGGCAGACCTTCCCTTATGCTTTGACTTGGCGCAGGCAGTGGTTCTCACACTGTTCCTCCAAGACTGACCGTGAGTCTTCCAACCCAAAATGCATCACGTCACACTTAGCTATTGGAGTATTAGATGTTTGGGCATGAGAGGAGCAGAAGCATGCCTAGGAGTCATGTGGTTGATGCTTCTGTTTCAGAGCAGAAGTCCCAGCGACTGTGAGAAGGTTGGTTGAACCCACACACCAGCCTAATGTGCTGCCTGTGTTTGAAGAGCTTGGTTCTGAACACAGAGCTGCCAGCCAGGCCCAGGGGTGCAGAGCCACGATAACGGCTATTTGAAGAGACTGAGGCAGGAGAACAACAGGTTTAAGGATTTCTTGGGCAATAGAGCAAGTTCAAGGCCAGCCTGGACAGCTTACTGAGACCCCGTCTCAAAAAAAAGTATATAGAAAGAGAGCTGGAATGTGGCTCAATAGTTGAGCGCTGGCCTAGCATATATAAGGCCCTGAGTTCAATGTATAGTACAGACAAATATATAATTTATATATTTTTTCCAAAGGCTTGCAGGTGCTTCATGCTGTGCTCAAGTATGTGGCTGGCTGTTCTACTGTCGGACTCACTCATAGGGCCTGTCTCCAAAATAATTCCTTCCTGTGGAATTTCTGAACAGCTCTATTGACGTTGACTTCAGACCCTTTTCTCCACCTGTGCCCTTAGGGAAGTGGTTCCCGTGTGAGGCTTAAACCAAAGAACTTGGGATCTGCCTAGGAGGAGGGAACTCAAGGATTCTTAATCTCATAATTGTTTCATTAATATTTCCAGTTGCTCTTTAAAAATTTCAAGTACATTTGAATTTACAGAAGTAGGCTTGCTAGTACATACATTGAGTATACTTGAAACAAAAAGGAAGTCTAATTTTGACTTCACCAGAGCAAGTCATTGTTGGCCTTGGGTGGAACTGTGGTTTCTTTTGTTTGCAATGCCCTTTCATTATTTTTCTTTGGTGGCTTTGCACTTTTGTTATTTTGTTAGTGCTTCCTGCCTTGGCCCCGAGTGCTGGCTGTAGGCACTAGCCATGTGCTCAGCCGAGTTCTCCATTCTGTAGTAGTTGGCTCCTTTCCTAAAGTAACTTACCAGAGCTGGGTTTGATTATTCCAGATGATCAAATGTATGTGTGCTTATTTTCAGTTGGATACCAGGTCAAGATTCAGAGGAAGAAAAGGATATTGATAACATTCTACTGAAAGCAAGATGAAAACGACCCAGGATTGCCTCTGGTCCTTAACAGAAAAGAACCTCACAGGAAGCACAGTACCTGCTGCATCTGACTTCTGGCCAGGTTTTCCCTCCTAGGACACTAGAGAGAACAGATAAATGCTGTTTCTGAATGATTCTGTTGTGTGAAGTCACTTATAGAAGACACGTGTGATTGAGCAGCTATGGGTTAAAGACTTAATGTGTCTGGGGAATTGCCTAATGGAAAGACTGTGTTCAAGGATGACTCTTTAATGGGATGACACAGTATGGGATCCAGAGGCCACAATGTGACCACACAGTAACACAGAAGCTGTTATCAGGGCTCTTACAGCTCCTGTTTCCATTTCTTGGTTTCAATTTTCAGCCAGCCCTCTCCTCATAAAGGGGTACCACCCATAGTCCACATCCTCAAGATCCGTGGCCCCACAAATCACACCCTAGGAAGGACTCTGGTCTTTTCTGGGTCATACGGTCTTGCTCCAACCTGTGTGGCTGTGGCTACTCTTCTCACAGTCACAGTGGATGAGTTACGGGCCTCATCCCTAAACACTGGGATTTTCAGCAAATGGAAACAACAGATGGATGTTCCCTCCAGGGAGCAAATGCCAGTGACATGAAGTGTCTGATCAAGCTTAGAATCATGATAATTTTATTTTGATCACTTAACACACTAGAGAGCCATCAGAAACTAAATTTCCAGTTTGATTTTTGGCATTAGACAGTGGCTTCTTTGTTGTTCTGTAGTTCATTGGGGCTAAAGCAGTTAGAAATTGGGTGGTTTTCTTGCTGTTTTAAGTTCTGAAGCTTTGAGGATGATGTCACTTAGGTGTGCCTTATGTGCTGCCTCCAAGTCCTTCCACCTATGTGCCCAACTTAGTGTATGTCTACAGTGTGGAGGATCATGCTTTCTGCATGCTAGGAAGCTCTACCACCGAGCCACACCTCCCACCAGCACTTCAATTTTAATTGAAAGTAATTCTGATAAACTGTGAAATGTGTTTGTATAAAATACCTCTATTTGGAGAAATTCACATCTCAAAAATTGAACCTTGGATGACACAATCCTGCGGATTCAGAGAGCATGCAGCAGCCCACAAGAGGCCCTCGCTCCCCTATTTCAGAGCTGTTAGGTGGAATTATCTAGTGTGGTCTTTTCTGAGCTTTAACAATTTTAAATTTTACTCATGTGTCGCGTCCCTGTAATTCAGTGTTGCTAGGCAGCATTCCACAGTAGACGTACACTGCTTCCTTCTCCATCCGTCAGCCGATGAGCTCTGAGCTGGTGTGACTTTGGGGCTTTTGGCTAATGCTAAGAACATTTGTGAAAAACTTCAATGTTTCATTTAGTAAATGCCTTAGTGTGGAATTACAGGGTCACATGACAGCCTCGGTCTATCCTTCTCTACAGTGGTGTGACCAGCATTTCATCTTCCCCTGGGATCTGGCTCAGCATCCACATGAGCAGTGCTCGCTCTGCTGACAGCCGTCTGCTTGGTATGGAGAGGCATCGAATGGGGTCTTGATGTGCACTTCTCTATTGCCTAAGAATCTGAGCGTGTGTGCATGTCTTCATTAGCCTCTGTATGTTGCCTTTACAGAGAGGTTTATTTCAGTCTCCAGTATGGTTTTCAATTGGTTATCTTTATTTTCCTGTAAGATTTTAAAATTTATTGTTGATACAAGTTAAAGATAATTGTCATTTTTTCCTCTTCAACTTCTGGTTTTCCCTTTTCAGTCTCCTGACACTCTTTGAAGCACAATTTTTATTTTATATTTTGTCTTTGTGTTTTTGAGACTGGGTCTTAGCCTAGGCTAGCCTGGAATGCCCAATGAAGCCTTGAACGTAGAACAAGCATTTTGACTACTTCACTTTCCAAAAGGCACACGCGACCATGCTTGGCTTGAAGAGCAGCTTTGATTGGAAAATAACTGGGGTTTTTTGTTGGTTTTTTTTTTCCTTCAGTGTGCCCCCCCTAGAAACCATCCCTAACCCAAACTTACAGAAACTTACTCCTACTTCTTCACTGAAGCGTTTTTAAACTTTACCTCTCACTGTAGGCCTATGTTTGCTTTCAAAATAATTTTATACACCTTTATTCCTAGCCGTATTTAAAATGTATTAAGTAGAATAATAAAACAGCATCGTAAAGTCTATAGCTCTGTGGTGTTGTACCCTGACACTGCAGTGCAGGCAGTCCTCAGCATGCCACCACAACATGTAAAGTGTGCACATCATCCAACGCCCAGCCACTGTCAGGTCACCATCCCTCCCCACCCTGTCCTTGGCATACTCTCTTCATGGTCGTCATCATTCTATGTCCTGTTTCTGAATTTGAGTACCCTAAATGTCTAGTATAGACAGAGTCTTAATGTGTGTGTTTGAGGAATGGAATGGAAATTGGCTTGTTTCAGGTACCAAAATGCCCTCAAGGTTCAGGCATGGTGTATCATATATCAGAATTTCCTTCCTTCCTTTGTAAGGCCAAATAGTGAGTGTGAGTGTGTGTGTGTGTGTGTGTGTGTGTGTGTGTGTGTGTGCGTGTGTGTGCGCGCGCTCGCGCTCACGCCTATCTTGTACCTACTCACCCAGCAGTGGAAACCTCTGTTGTTTCCACCTTGGAGCTCCTGACTATGCTGTGAACATGTATATACAATTATCACTGGACCTTGCTTTTAGTTTTAGCCTACACCCAGCAGATCGTGCTGTACGTTAATTCTATCTGTATTTTAAGGCAGTGCCGTAGTTTCTGTAGCAGCCACACCACTCTTGTATGTTCCCGTTAGCAGTGCACAAAGACTGACTGTCCCATGTGCTTGGCAGCTTACTTCTTACTCTTTTTTAGTGGCCAATCTAATGGGTGTGAAGATCTACCAGTGGGTCTGCTTTGTATTTCCCTGATTAGTGATGTTACGTGCCCTCTATGCTTATTGGTTGCCTCTAATAATTGTGTGAAGAAACCTTTTTGAGTTCTTTGCCTATTAGTTTGTTGATGGCTCTGGTTGGTTTTGGTAGTCTTCTCCACAAAAGCATTGTCCCACCCAAGTTAGCTAACTATAGCTTGCTCTGGGTAAGTTTAGTTTTATCTCTTAGCGTTGTTTGCTCTTTGATCCATTTTGAGTTCATCTTTGTGTGTGATGTAAGAGTCTGCCTTTCTGTGCCTTCCACACCACCCTTTGGTGGGAAAGCATGCCACTATGCGTGGCAGGGCTGTTTCTGAGGCCCAGTCTCTCTCTTAGCTTCTGTCTTCATGCCAATGCCACTGTTTCAATTACTGGAGCATTATAATAAAGTTTGAAATCAGAAAGTGAGTCCATCTTTGTTCTTTTTCAAGATTATTTCAGGTGGGTGAATGGAACTCTTTGAGATTCTGTATTTCAGGATAGATTTTCTTCCTCTAAAAAGAAAAAAGTGCCGTTGGCATTTGAATAGGGAATGCATTTAATCTCCCAAGCACCTGGACGCACTGATGTTACGACTTTGATTGCTCCTACAGTCTACACATACATCTGTTTGGGTGTAATCACAGCAGAAATGTACTGTCTTCGGTGTATTACACTTTTATAGTTTTTTTCCTAAGCCTCTTGCTCTTTGAGGATACACTTTTGTCGTTTTTTAACTTTTTTGTTCGTTTGTTTGGTTTTGGCAGGGGTGGTGCATGTGCCTGTAACTGCGCACATGGAAGTCAGAGGGCAGATTGTGGAGTCAGGCCTCTTCTTTCAGCACATTCGTCCCTGAGTCAAGTTCAGGTCTTCATGCCTGGTGGCAAGTACAGACACCCACTGAGTCACCTCCTTGGCCCAGTTTTCTAAATTTCCTTTTCTTTGAGTGTTGGGTTTAAATAATTACTTTTCATTGTTAAATACAGCCAGTATAGAGGAGAGGAGATAGAATGTTCGGTGTCATCAGATGATTTCCGAGTCGCCCCTTTATTGCCAGAATTACACTTGTTTTTTAGAATGTAAAAGTAAATGATAAGACTGACCAAAACCACACCTCTGCGTTGCCTGCAGAGCTGAGACCCAGCTCCTGCCCCCTTTCAGCACAGCCGCAGACCAGTGGCCGCCCAGGGTCTTCAGCTCCACACTCAGACTGTGTCCCTGCTCCTCTTGTTCTGAGGCTTCCAGCTTGCTCACTGTCTCTTCTCTCCCAGGTCCTCAGCCTCTCCAGCATGCAGGCAGCCACAGCTTCCAAATATATAAGCCAAGAAATGGCTTTATAGTCCCACACACACACCACATTCTGTGTGGCCCGTGCTGAAGCTGCCAGAAACAAAGACCAGTCCTCATGTGTGGCTGAGGTACGATGCAGGTGCCCCTCCTCCAAGGGTGTCATTTAAAGTGAAGGTGCTGGCTGGCAAAGAACAGGGTCCTGTAACGTGGTGGAGATGGGCTGACTGGGGACACTGAACTCTCCGGGTGTGGTGGTTTGACAGAGAAGTGTCTTCACTGCATTGCAGCAGCATTCCCACCCTCTGAGGGATCTAATCCACATTATGTTGTAGAAAGAGTAATGGCCTTCCCTGAAGAAGCTGCTGAGCAGGACAATGTGGTCAGCCCACCACACATTTTTGCCTGGAAACCTACATGTCTGCTCACACAGACACGTGTGGGCATATGCCCACAAGAATATACATACACACACATACAGAAAGTGAAATGCTAAGAACACTGCAAATAGGGACAGAAGGACACTGGGTAACACCACCACACTCTGGAGCAGGAGAGCCAAGGGAGGAGCCACTGACAGTGTTGAGCAGCACACTATGCGCCAAGGAGCCCTGCCCTCCCCCACGGGCACACTGACCGTTTCACAGACGAAGACGTCGTCACCCCTCTGCGTCCTCAGTAGAGAAGCTGCAACTTGGTTTCAGAACAAATATCAAATGGAGCAAGACATTTAATTTAAAAAACATTTACAATTCTGTAGCCCTAACAGATGAAGCCAAGGCCCAGCAAACCAGCAGTTTTAAAAACTTCAACCTGTGATTAAAGATCAAAACTTCACAAAAACACACGTACCAGTAGAACAAACTTTTGATATTCCCAGAGACTCAAAGAAATGGAAACTGGAACAAAACTCCATTCCCTGTTTGAGAAAAGGGTGGAAAAGCACTGGCTACAAGTAGGAATCAATTTCAGTAGCTACTGTTTTGGTAATAAAGTCAGACAACTAAGCACATTTATGCTGTTTTTAACTCATTTCCATTGTCAGGAATCTCCAGGGACAGTGACTGCACACACGCTCCTTGAAGGAGAGGCAGAGACTCACTCACGGTGTTGCTGACACAGCAGCTCTGTACCAAACCCGACTCGGCAAGTCGCACCAGGGTGATGCCCAGAGATGATGGTTCAGGGGAAGGAAACAGCAGGCATTTATGAACACATTTCACCCAGGTCCTCACAGCCACCTTCTGAGGAACCTACTGCTGTTGTCCATAGTTGGCACACACAGAACACCCCAGAGATGTCCAGCAACTTTCCCCAAGACCCTGACCAGTGAGAGGCAGAGCCTGGATTGGAGTCTGGGGCTGTCTGCAGATGTCCCTGTTCTCAACCACACCCTAATTTGAATTAACTAAACACATGACCCCCTCTTATAAACAGCACGCCAGTCTGGTGCTGTCTGTAGGACCTCCATCCAGTGTAGGAGATTGAAGGAAGTGAGACCAAGCTTAATGTTCTTGTCAGATTTTATTATTTATCATTCTAAAGACAAGCACATTTACAGCATACATGGCTTTAAATGAGCTAAGAATATATAAAACAGTAACTATGTTCATATATATTAATACTGTTCCAAACAAATAAATAAAAGTATTTCAATGCACTAAGCTTGGCAGATACAAGTGTGGGGATAAAACAGTACTGTACAGTGTTTTTACAGCTTTGAAGGAGAGTAAAGGCAGCCGTGCTGCAGGAGCTCTGACAGGGTCCGCAGGGTGTTCCCGGGGTCCAGACAGCGCACATTCCTTCTCATTCAAGTGGGGACAGACACTGGGCGGAATGTCTGCTTTATGGAAACCTGTGAAATCGTTTTCCTCCTCCTGGAGCGGCTCGGCCTCCTGTGGGCAGCCAGGAGCTGCCTGCGCCCATGCTATGCGAGATGACCCTTCTTGGCAAGCCTGGGCCATGTGATGCACTGGAAGCCAGTCACAATGCCTTCAGAGGAAACACTGAGGCCACAATCTTCCACGCTTAGCCAAGTCTTAGAGTTTTACAGTGGTTCATGTTATAAAGCAGAAATTGATAAGATAATCCACATGCAAAACCGCTGGCAGGTGACTCAACTGTCACCTATTCATTCCCTTTGTAAGAGTGGATGGGTAATGCCCTTTGCACAGAAAGGAAAGTTAGTGAACACGAGGAACATTGAATTCTAAAAACCAAAGAAATATTTCAAAAAGGCAGTGATGTCAAAATGAGAAAAAAAGAAAGAAACTAAAAACGTTAAGAGTAAATGAGCCGAGACAAGGCTTAGCCAGGCACACTGAGGCCCAGCAGCAGCAGAGCTGGCCCTGTGTGAAGGGTGGAGAAACCTTCCCTGCCACCACACACCTTCCACAGTGCGTGCTGAGGGCGGGGCACTGAGCCCGACACACTGCCCAGAGTGCATCTTCCTCCTAGCAGGCACCAGGAGGCAGGTGGCTGACTGCACACTGGTAGAAAGGGGTGCCTGCACCCTCCCTGTCTCTTGCCAAGGACTGAGCCTCCTACGCCTCAATGTCCCAGGTCCAGGTTTGTGACCTGTTGCTAAAGGAGCCAAAAGGAAGTTAGCTAGGCTTCTATAAGATTTCTTCCCATGGTGTCCACAAATCGTTAGGATCAGTATCATGAATATACTCCATATACGCTTCTTTTTACAGCCTTTTAAATAACGGAATTATGAGAAACAGAATTTATAAAACATATAAACCTCTGAAGAAAAAGATCTGCTGTCTGCAGATAAGACTCATCATCACCTCATAAAAGATGAGCAGATAAACTGTCTATGAAGCCCTCACTTTCCAGCTCATGAGACCCTCTCGGACTCGAGGTAGGGGATAGTCAACTGTTTCTCAACAGCCATGAGAACAGTAGCAATTACCGCAAACCCAAAACCAAGACGTTTCCTTTAAACGTTCAGACATGATTCACGGTCTTCTGGATTATTAGTAATCTCCCAGAAGAAGATTAATTCTGAAAGTAAGTTTCTACCTCTCTATGGCCCTAAATCCACAATTGGAGAGTTGCCTCCCCGCCCCGCCCTGACACCTGACAAGCCACCATGAAGTTCTGATTGCAGAGGAGGGGGAGATGCGCCTGGGGGTGTGGGCCTGGACATACGAGAAGCTTGTGAGCAGCAGAGTGCAGGGCTCTCAAGCTTGGGCTCTCAAGCAGATGCTCTTCTCAACCTGTGAGGGAGGAAGCAGCATGGCCCAGGTACATGCTGTGACTGACCAAGCTTTCCTTCCACTCCGAGGCTCACAGAGACTGGTGGCCCTTGATGGCCACTAGAACCAGCTTCTCTCATAGCACGAAGGAGCTGACTTCTCCCCCCAAGCTCTGCCTGGGACTGGAGCCTAAGGGTTAGGTACGTCCTGTTTTACATTCAGACGTTTTGAAAGTAGATTTTAAGTCAATGCTCATTTGTGGATAACTGAATAGAAAAATAAGTTGGGTGAGCAGGGCCTAAGTGGGTACTTGAAAAAGTCTCCTGGAGTTTTAGACAAGCCTAGCTGGCGTCTTGTAGGATATGACATTAACTGTAGAGTTACAGGTGAGAGCTACTGTTAAGGGCAGCCATTACTATCCACACTACTGAGCCCCACATGACCCCCTACAGATTCCAACACAAAATCATGCTCCGTAGACTCTTTAGTGAAGTATTTAAAGACACAAAAATAAAAGCCAATCCTTCAGGTCTTCTTGAAGAATCATATGTGACACTAGAGGGGACCCACATTGATTACACAACAGCTAATTAGAGGAAACCGTATGTTCATGTCTCAACTTTGCCGTAAGTCCCTTCTGGAGGCCTGTAATGCTTGGGGAAGGCCTTCAGCTGCAGGGAGTTAAATGCGTATTTGCGACTTCCAACATTCTTCATTGTATTTTCTCTTCGACAACCCTCACTGGGGAAAAACAAGCACAAGAAATGACAGCAGTAAAAAAGGAAAAAAAGAAAAGACTTAAACTAAGATGAAATGAACTGATTATTTTCATAGCATTAAAAAAAGATTAATTAAAATGGGTGCCAGACTCATTTACAACAAACGCACACATAAGATGGTGGTTTCTGAACGAAGTGGGTAAGAAGCACAGAGATGGGCACATGCTGGCTGCAGCTGTGGATGCAGCTGTGGCTGGATTTCCAGAGCAATGTTGTATCTAAGCAGACACAGTTTTGTCATACATGATTTTGTGTGTATCTTGGGCTTGGGTAGCCGGGGTTCTACCATAACGTGGGTCAAAGGTTATTACACAGCAAACTGAGTGAACGGGGATAGTTTACTCTAACCACAGCTTCTGAAACATGGTACCGTTTGTATGTTAGCAAAGCCATGACCACCTCAAACCCCACATGCTGATTTTCCTTGCAGAATTCAACAGGTAGAAAAACCCGTCTGTCCGAGGAGGCTGTTCCGGTTCCTGTCTTCCCCTAAGGGCAGCTGTTCAAGTGCTAAGCTCCCTCCCACACAGGCCCAAGCGCTGTCTGCAAACAGGTCCTCAGGGCTATCAGGCTGACGTGCTAAGGGTCCCACGGACCTCCTGGTGGTGCTAGCAGGTGAGCTGCTTTCATGCGGCCCAGTGTGAGCCCATAGGTGCTCTCCCCTTAGACCAGAATGAATCTCAGCTGCACTTAATGGAGGCTTGTCACAGCAACCCAGGGGCAAACAGATGGTGACCAAGAGGATGAAGAAGACCCTAAAGTGAGCTGTCTGTGGTGGGCATATGATTAATAGCCAAAAATGATTTTGAATATAAATGCTTTTCCACACACAGCAAAATGTGGTGTTTTTATAAAAATGTTCAAAGAGTATTAATGAAATCAAGTACTTGTCAAATTCAGTTGAAAAAAAAAAATTCCTCTTCTGAGATGTAAAATTTGCAGTTACCAAGAAACAGTGATTTCAAAAAGTATTCCAAATTCTATGAAGACCACATGACATACATTTTTAAAAAAATAGCATCTCAAGCCTTTCAAAATGTAGATGACAGTCCCCTCATGAAAAACATGTCAAGCAGTTTTGGGTGAGACAGTCATGTCTCTTCAAAAGAGCGCAGGCCCAGGCTGTTTGGAAAAGCATCCACCCACTGCTGTTAACTGCTCCAGCCGCCGAGAACATCCTAGTTCCGGAGCACCAAGCCTTAGGCTAGATGTGTCACCTGAGCAAACCCTGGGCCACCCAGAGCAAATGACAGCATCTGCTGAACACTCAGTAACCGGATAAAAATATAAATCTATTTAAAGCAGAAGCTCTAGGAGGCTGTGCATAGCGAGCTCGCTGTGGAAGCTCTGTGGTTAACAGACTGCCTCATGCATGGCTTCTCTAGGCAGACAAGTCCTCCTAACTCAGAAACCCTGCCCGTCTCTGTATTTACCTGGGACAGGAGCTAACACTATGTTTAGCTGGCTGCATACAGGGTACACGAATACGTTAATTTACAATTCAGATTAAGCCTTTAACTTGGTTTTTAAATCAAACTGTGTCTCCCGTGTGCTGGTGTCCTGGCTGATATGCCTGTCGTGCGTACATGCGTGTGTGTGTGTGTGTGTGTGTGTGTGTGTGTGTGTGTGTGTGTGTGTGTGTGTGTGTGTGTGTGTGTGTGTGCGCGCGCGCTGCCACTATCAGCACAATCTCCAGGTGTCATGACCTGGCTGGAAGGCTCGGAACAAGGTCTGAAGATGGCCTGAGACACACTTTCACTGACAACGCTGCTACAGTGTCATTAGGGGGCTGTAACCCGCGGCAAGATTTCAGGCAGACTGTAGCAAAAGACATTTAGTTGCTGTACAGCTTGATTCTCTTTTATTATCTCAAAAGTTACTTCATTTCAAGGACATATCACCTTAGGGAATCTGACTGGAAAGTCTAAAAGGACCGTGCTACAGACCTCTAGGCTCCCTCTCCTCAGGTGAGAGCTCCTACTTTAGAGTTCATCTGAAGGCTCCAGGCAGAGGCCGTGCCACAGCAGACATGGGGAGTGACTTGTGGAAGGACCATGGCCCTGTTTCAGTGTCCCTGCCCGAATGCCACAGGAGCAAGCAGTGCCAGGCAGCCTGGCTCAGAGAACTCACGCAACCTAAGGCCACCTGACAAGGACATTAAGAGCTGCTGGCTGCACAGGGTGCAGTACTGACTGTCTGCACCACAGCTCAGGATTACTCCAAAGCAACCCAGACGCCATCACCCAACAGCAACAGTGACCTCCTCATTTCCTGCTGAAGTAGACAAGGCTTTGAATACGTATTTCATTTCATGAGCAAAGGGCCTTAATGACATTGAAATACAGCATAAAAGATGATCATACAAAAGTGGGTCTCTGCACTCCCCATGCATTAGGGGAAAAGGAAATGCAGAACTCAAATGCGGTGCCGAGTTTACTCCAGGGCAGCCTTTTGTCCTGGAGGCCCAGAGTGCTGTACTGCGCTCTGCTCACCCATGGAGGAGAGCAACAAGGAACCCCGCCACTTGCCTTTCTGAGCCATTTCTCTCTTACTCCCAAAGCCAAGGCCATGTGGGACAGGAAGGTGGCTGGCACCACAGCAGACCATATGTGGAGCTGCCTCTGCCTCAGGCTGAGGATCTAACCAGCCACTGCTTCCCAGTGCTCTTGGAGAGTCCCTGCAAAGAGCTATGGTCATCCTGGTCCCCAGGGGACAGAGGGGGCAGTAGTTACTCTGTAGACTCCCCCACTTGTCCATGGTCTCTGCTTGGCCACAGCACAACCCTGGAAATGACTCATCTCCTTGGTACCCTCCCTGGTATCAGGAGGGTATCAACCTAGAGCAGGGATGGGAGGCCATGGGATGAGGATGCAAGGAAGCTGTGGGCTCTCTCCCCTATCCAATGAAGCAAACGAAATGGTCCTAGAGGCCTGAAGCACATGCTTTGAGGTGAAAGGGCATCTTATCAAATATTCCTCTCAAAGAACTGCTGAATGGAAGGTCTGTCTGGTGACTAATGTCGGCTGGCTGTGGCTGGGATGCTAAACTCAAAGTTGCTACAGAGCTGTCACCACATTTACGTGGAGACACAGAGGTGGGACTGTCCTGGGGATCCAGCAAAGAAGGGGACCCCCAGCTATGGTGAGGACGGCCTTACCAGCCCAATTTACAGATTCAGTCTGGCATTGGGTGTTCCCTACTAACTGCTTCTGTGGCTGCTGGGCCTCACTCTTTTAGAGGAAGTCAAGTCAAGAAATCCTCCAAGTACAGTCAGGAAAATAGAGAGACCAGACTTAAGGCGGATGGGTCTGTGGACGGGACAATGTCAAGATGCTAGAAGCTCCGGCTTCTCACTCCAGCTTTTCTACCAGACTCAGGTAAAGAAATCCCTTCATCCACCTGGAGGGCAAAGTCAGAATCCTAACCCGACTGGAAGCAGAAGATGGAGAAGCCATCACTTTTTCTTACACAAGGCTCATAGGATCATGGGTAATTTACAGAGGACAGTCACTCTCTGACACATGTGAATGTCAGGGTGACTAGTCACTCCCATTTCGGTAGCAGCACCATGCTACAACTGACAGTGGCAGTGGCAAAGCCTACCGCTAGCCCTCTTCCTCACAGCTCCATCTCTCACAACTGCCAGAACTTACACCTCGCTTTTCGATCATTGCCTTTGATTTTGCTGTTGTTGATTATTAATGTTACTGTATTGGAAAAGGAAAAAAAAAAGATATCTAGACTTTATCTGCAATTAAACATATAGTTTTTAAATTAAAAAAAAAATGTCGTTTCAAGGAAAAGTATGTAGCTGTTGCTGCTACGTGTATTAAGGGAAACCAACCCTGAAGTCACACGCAACATGTAATCTCTGTGTGCTGGACTTGGTGGCACACACTCCTGTGTCCATAGCTATGTTGTCACCAAGTGCAAATAGCTGGAATTGAGGAACTGTGACTCTACAAACTGTTTGCTACTGCACTCCCAGGACTACCCTTGGAAGGACGGCAGCAAGTACACACGGCTCTGGTAAGCAGGGGCTTATAGATACACTGGCTCTTTCTCCCATCACTCCAAAAGGCAAGGACGGTTAGCAATACACTTAAGGAATAGTATCAAATATACAAACTCTTCTCAGACGGCATCCCTTTCTCTTGGAACAGGGCACATGAGATGTACAGGTAATAAAGAGTTACACATCAGAAGGGAAGCTATTTGGTACAGGTAGTTCCAGGCCAGCTAAGTAATGCAATCGCAGGGCACCAGAAGAGCACGGTACAAGCACTGAAGACGCTACACAGTCAAAATAAACAAGTCCTCCCGGTGAGATAATTTGGCAGGAATTTACAGTTCAGAAGAATCAAAAACATCAAACTGTAAGGCATGAGATATTTCTTGGCAGACCTCGCTTTAACACCTTCCTTCTGTCCCGTTTGGTACGCGGTGGCTGGACATATTCGGGCACTTTTGTCTGTCTTGTGACTGATTAATTTTTTTTCATAATGACACTTATTTGCAACGCAATTTAGTCAACAGGTATGCTATGCTCAGAAAGAGCCACACAATCAGTAAATTGGGGCTCAGCGCTAATAAAGGTATAGAACACAGGAGGCTGGGGTCTAGCCTTAAGTCTCGGATGGGCACCAGGCCGCTCAAGTTCTTCTGGGTGACTACCTCCCGTGTTCCAATGCTGTGAAAAGGAAAAAGTTGGGAGAAAGGAAAAGAAAGGGGAAAAAGAAAAGAAAGAAAGAAAAAAGACACATGCAATGGATTTTACCCAAAAGTATGGGGAGGAAGGACAACCAAAAGATAAGATTTAAAAAAAAAAAAAAAGGTGGAATGAGCCACACAGAAACAAAAATGAGGTGCAGGGAAGGTGTGAACAGAAGACCAAACAAAACCAGCACAGGCACAGGAAAAAAAGGAGAGAAAGAGAAGTGAAAAATAAGAAAAAAATACTGTAGTCTACCAAAATTAAACACATGTAGGTTGAAAGGATGGTTTTCCATGTTCACCCTCTCTCGACTGGCCAAGCACAGCTCCATGCCGCCCGCCGGGCCCCACATGCTGCAGACGGGTGTGTCTGAGAAGCAAGCTGAACATGAAGAACCGTGGGGCTTTGACCTTCTCACAGGTGCCTCGGGGATGGGGGGGACAGAGCTGCCTCTTGATCAATCGCACAAACAAAAAGCATTTTCCCCGGTGTCAACCCAGTGCAGTGTGCTCCCCCACCTGCCTTGAGTCTGCCTGAGTGTCGGGGTTGGGGTGGGGGCATATTTGTAAGATGCCATTCTAAAAGATGATCCATCAAAATGGAGTCAACCAAATTTACAACAGAAATTTAGGACTTTTCCTTCTTTTAGTGCTAAAGAAAAAAAATGTCCTGGGGGCTGAGCGTAGCTCCGTGGTAAACTGTGCTAACTGACACTAGGCCCTGGGCTCAAGCCCTAGCACCAAAAATGTAAAAGATGTTCTGCGGTCGGATGGTGTCCAATTACACGGCTGAGGACACGGCAGGAACTTCAAGATGCCTTCTGTAGCTGCAAAGCTGTAAGCTCTAGACTGGCCCTGCTGGGATGTGCTTCCAACAGGACACTGAGAGCTAGCTAGCACAGAGTGTTCATCACAGTGTCTGCCAGGGCTGCTTGGTGGGCCACTGCAGCTGCCCAGGAGAACTATTTGATGACTTCATTCCTAACATGGGACAGAGGCCACCTCTGCCTGTGCCATTACCCTCAGCCCCAGCCAGGAGGGGGCTGGCGCAGCCCACATAACTTACAGCAACTGAGTAGGTGAAATCAGACCCAACTTCATGTTCATATACAGTGGGGGCTTGAGGTGGGGCCTGGTACAAAAATTCATGTTGCACATGTGGGCAGCCACTACAGATCAGTCATTATTGTCATTGCTGCCATGTGCACACGTGCCTGTGGTGTGTGGGGAGGAGGGTTGTGTGTGCACAAGTGTGCCTGCATGCCTCCAGGAGTCAGTACAGTGTCAGTGCCGCTCCCGGCTGATAGTCTATCATCTGAAAAGACACAGCGAGAAAGCAAGAGAACCAAATGCGCTCCTCTACTCAGGGCATTGCTGGGATCCACTGCTGTCTTCTTTGGGGCTCTCTGCTGCAGTGCTGGTCTACATTGTGGCCACAGACTTATGGGTGACTAACAGAATGTGTCTTCACTACAAGTGCTAATCCAGAAAACACAGATGTTGGTGTGACTGTGTCACCTGAAAACAAAGGCACTTCAGGGTCAGCAGAGGGCCGTGGTGAGCACTGTTACTGTGCTGAGGACAGTGGAACAGCTTGAAAGTCATCATTAAACTAAAGTGTGTCCACTGTACAGATTTTAGATGCCATAAATTTCTGTGGTTAAAGACAGGGAGTGTGTTGAACAAGACAGAGAGAAAGAGACAGAGAGAGAGAGAGAGTGAGAGAGAGACAGAGAGAGGGAGGGGGAGAGGGAGAGAGAGAAGGAGAGAGGGGGGAAGAAGAGAGAGATGGAGAGAGAGAGAGAGAGATGGAGAGAGAGAGGAGAGACAGAGAGAGGGGAGGAGGGGGGAGAGAGAGAGAAGGGGAGAGAGAGACAGAGACAGAGAGAGAGGAGAGAGACAGGGAGGGAGGGAGGGAAGGAAGGAGGGAGGGAGAGCAAGAGGGGGGGGGGAGCAGGCAATGCGTTCATTTCCTAGGAAGAAGGTTATCCCTTGCTCAGGATCCTGGTGTCTATTTCCTAAATAGCACAGCAGCACAACCCTACCTGAACAGCCTCTGAGCTCACAGTGGTGACAGGAAGGGTGCTCAAGGACACCGAGACTGTGCAACTTACTAACCTGTATTTAAATTGCTCGAGGTCTACAAAAATGTACAACTTTAACCTAAAGAATGATGTGCCAAATGTGCTGTCACAGGCTAGCTGTGAGGTGTTCCTCTACCAAAGGGTCATGTGTTGAGGGCCTGAGCAGCAGGCAGTGCTTGCTTAAGGTGGGACTTCTGTGATGTAGTGGGCAAGGTCTCTGCCTTCATCATAAACTAACAGATTGGGAGATGGTACCTGTGGAAGATGGGGCATGTTGGAGGGTGTCAGGAGAGTATGTGTCTTTAAAATCTTCTAAATTGCATTTATTCATGTGCCATGGTGTGTAGGGGTGGGTGGGGCGTGTGTGATTTGCAAGAGTTGGCTCTCTCCATCGCCATGTGGATCGCAGTGATCAAACTCAGGTCCTCATTCTTGGTGGCACTGAGTCACCTTGCCAGCCCTTACATCTGTCTCGACAGGTCCATGCATTTATATAGTGGTGAGTCATGTTTACCCCCAAGTCTCTCCCTACTCCCGTAGGAACCCTATCAGCCAGCGTCCCTCCTCCTCCTGGGCATGGCCCACTGGCTATAGAGTTGATTGCCTGAGTGTGGATGGGAGCTTACTAACTGGAGCACTGGCAGTGGCATGTGTCTTTAAAGGGTGCATCTGTCACTCTCCGTGTCCTGCTTATTGCGAAGTGAGCATCTGTGCTCTACCACGCCCTTCCTAGGAGACTGCCTTGCCACAGTCAGAGCAGCTGAAACCTCTCCCCTTCCACTCCTTTCTCAGGTGTTCTGCCTCCACATGGGAAACTGAGCAACACACAGATTTGTCCTGGAAAAGTGGGGTACTGTGACTGCTAGAGCCCCAGACTCAGGAGGAGTTGGGAAGAGGACAGAGAAGCAGAAACTGCCGTAAGCAGCGCTTCATGGGCAATTCAGAGGCTTAGATGTCCAGAATGCCAAACAAATGGGGACACTAAAGACTTTGAGAGGCGTCTTTCCAATGGGAACAAACTCAACTGGAAGCCAAACTGGAGGCCATGAACGCTCCATCCTAGCAAAGAACCGAAAGGTCTGAAAACTCAAATTTGCCCAGAATGAGGCATAGGTAAAGCTGGGTCAAGGAAGTTGTGGTCTCTAAACAGACTGGAGCTTGTGTGTTGAGGACCTGGGCTCCAGCGAGAGGAGGCTGCGATGGGAGTGAGGGCTCTGCTTTCTCAATACATAAATCCATTGGCTTGCTCATAACTCATTACATTATTACTGGGGTTCAGTCAGAGGGCACAGCTGGAGGTAGTGGTGCCTGGGGTGTGCCTTTGAAGGACGCTGGTCGCAGCCTTTGCTGTACAACCAGAGGGGTTCCTGCCTGGCTCGTCCTCGCTTCCTCAGGCATCTGTGGTTCACTACACCAGCCTTTCCCCAACTGCATGAATAACGGGCACAGAATGGCTGCCGCCCTTGGAACCAGAGTCATGCGGTGTGGAGGCTACAAGTCTGTGTACAGATTCTGCACACAGAGCCCTATGCCTCCAAGACACCTGCTTTTCTGTCACTAGGGACAGAGGCACGGAGTGATAAACTTTAACGGAGAGGTTTAAATGGACGTGGAGACAAAACAGGAACAGAATGACGCCATTTTTGCTGCTATCAAGAGGCGTGAGCTCGGGCATCACTTTGTGAGAAGGTCAAATAGCAGAAACATACAGAAAGGATAAGAGAATTGAACGCTTTAAAGAATTTGGTGAGAGGACACATGATGCAGAACATTCAGTAGAAGTGACTGTTGGAAACGAGACTTGAACAGCATTGGTGAGTACATCAAAGGAGACAGGAGAACCAGGTTTCTTATCCTTTCTTTTGGTATGCGAGGTAGGAAGCATCCCAGCAGTGCTTGAAACAAGGCATCCATCAACAGAGGACAATCTGAATTCTGGGTTTCATTCTGCAAACACATCTGCTGCCTTAGGGGGAGGTGGCCAGGGCACACAGACAGCTACCACCCAAGAACACTCACTGGACAATTTGCTCATGAGAGCAACCTCTGTCCAACTACTGGAGAGGCAGTGAGCAAACCAGTGCAACCTGCAGACACACGGTTCCTTCCCTGGAGTTTGGAAGTATACAATGCGTACATACATACTATGTAAAAGCAGCTGCCTGCTGAGAAAGCGTGGACCCTAAACCCCACCACAGCCAGGTGCTCCCCATCCCTGTTGAATTGTTTGACCCCAAGCCTGCCCACCACTCTACTGGGTCAGTTCAGTTCTGTTCAAGGGGTGCTGGCTTGTCCCCTTGGCCTTCTAAGAGAATACTGCCCGAGTTTGACAGTAGTTTGCGTAGTGGTAAAAACTCAACTGTGCTGGAAGTTTAGGGCCCCCTGGGGGGCAGAGGCCTGGCTCATCTGCATTTTACACAGCAAAGGGGGTGCGAGTGGCTGGGCCGGCGCAGCCTGGCGGTCGCCCTCACTCACCTGCGCATGCACTCCAGGGCCTGTGTGAAGACCTGCGGGGCCATGCCGTGCTCGTGCTGCAGGATTAGGCACTGCTCCAGAGTCACTGACATGGCAGTGCGGTCCTTAGCACTCTTGCAGCTGGTGAATCGGACCCCGTTGAGGCGGCGACAGACCTGCCAACAGGAGACAGGCTCTTAGGAGAGGACAGGCAGCAGAAAGGCAGTGCCCCACCGGCCTGGCGGGAACACCAGCAGCCTCTCCCAGCGTGACAGCTTGGCTCTCCAGCTATCAGAACCAAAGTTAACTCCAAACAAGAGTCCTTGGAGGGCCCTGCCACCCAAGCTTCATCTCTGCCCACACTGCCATCCCTCAGGAGAATCTGTCCCTGTGTGTTCTCCCAAGCGACATTCCTTCTAGAGACTTTTGGCCATCACTGTTTTGCACTGACCCTTACCAGCTATCTCTTTAAGCCACGCTGAGCCTTCCTGGCATGTCCAGGCAGAAAAATGAGGACACAGAGGATAACCCAGCCAAGGAAAGCTACTGCCACCCACAGGGTCCCCTTGTCTCTGGACATGCTAGTGTAAGCCCTCCCCCATTGCAAGAACACCAGGGCATGTCCTTTTATTTCTAGATACGATCCTAGATTCCTGGCTCCTAAACACAGCCGCCCCGGTACAAGAAGGGATCTGCAGTGCTAGGCTCCCATGCCAGGTCTGCAGGTGGCTCCAGGGCTCGGATTGGGTCTCCCCACTTATGAGATGATAAGCTAGACCTGACTGAGAGTTTTTCAGCTGACCAGCTGGGAGTTTGTTCATATACAAAAAGATTCAGAAAAAGAATGACTCTATGGGACACAAGGTAGCATGGCTCTGCTGCTCCATATCTACTGTACCCCACAGGTGACCATATGGGCAACATAGAAAGGTTCCTGAGAACTCCACATCCCTGAATCTATGCATCTATGGCTGGGGCTCCACTAGGAACAAAAACTACAGGACTAGAAGGTCTGCATTCCAGATTGACAGGGAGGGTCAGATACCCCACATCTAACTCATGATTGCTCTGGAGCATGCAAGGGACGGAGAACGAGTCTCCACACAAGGCGTACATGGATGTGTACACCAGCAAAACCGTCAATCACTGTGCTGTTCTAAGAATGGATCAGTAAGGGAAGAAAGGCTCTAGTCCGTTGCTCAGCATCTGTCCATGTCCCTCTGCATTGTGTCGCAGGAAAAAGGCTGGCTCTCAGGGGTTCCCAAAGGCACCTATGAAAGAGGCTGTCACTTTATAGCAGTTCCTTCAAACTAACAGAAAGGAGAACGCCCCTGCTGTGCCGCAAAGACCCAAGAGATGGCACGCTCTCCTTCTGTGTGTCCATTTGATGGGCCTAGCCTGACAATGCCAAACTAGGTCCAAAACTAAGAGAAAATGGGAAAATGCTGTCTGTGAACCCTGTTAAGACTTTTGTTACCCATTGCTTCAAAGTATGTTTCATTATAACTAAAGCTTAAAGGGCAGCCTAGGTAGACAAAGAAGATCCACAGTGGACCACATCTCCCACGCCATCTCCTACACCATCTCCCACATCATCTCCCACATCATCTCCTCCCACACCATCTCCCACACCATCTCCTCCCACACCATCTCCCACACCATCTCCCACACCATCTCCCACATCATCTCCTCCCACACCATCTCCCACACCATCTCCTCCCTTAGGAACTATGAGAGGCAGCCGGTTTCCCTCTGAACCTCTCAACCCAGGTAGGCAAAGGTGTCAGCTGGGGTCAAATGACTACACAGGCTTCTTAACAGCACATCAGCCTTGCTGGTAAATGTCCCAGAAACAGCTTCTGGGTCTGTTGTGGGAATCTAGGCGGCCCTTTCAGAGTGAACTCAGGGCAAGATGCTCAGTGTCTTCCGGCATCACCAAACCTATGCAGTGACCTTTCCTTGGAGGTCACTGTGCTCTCCCCACTGGCTGGGGTTCTGATCTGTCGTCAATATGGTGAGCGCTGGCAGGTACACCGTAACCCTTCTGCACTATGATGACTACCTCAGCAGCTTGCCAGAGGATGTCCACATTCTTATTCTTGCGTGCATGGACGTTCTGTCCCAGAAACCGCAGCAGCTCTGGCAGGCAGGTCTGACTCCGAGACCGAGGTAGACCTGGAAGAGAAGAGGAGTTCGTGGAAGTGGGGTCCCGCTGCTGAGGAAGTAGTCCCCTGCCAGGATGCTGAGCCCTGAATTTCCTTCACTGATATTAAGGACAGCATCCAAGGGAGGGGACTTAATCTTTCCTTGGCTCTCCTGAGAGGCTGGAGAAGGGAACATCAAAGGGCTGTAATAACTCAAACCTCTTGCCCCTCCAAGGGGCAGTGAGCAAGGAGTGGGGCGAACTGTCTGGTCTCCACACTGACACTGGGGATGCAAAATGCTTAGAGCAACAGTCCTGACTAGGGGGTGGATACAACCTGGAGAGAGTCTGGACGTGGCCCCCTCCCACGGGAGACCTCAACTCACACTTGAAGGAAGAATTTCTGAATGGCCCAGGGATGCCAAACCCCACTAATCCTAACAGCTCCCCTCTTTCACTGTGGAAGTTTCCAGGCCCTTGCAGGACCTCCCGAGCCCGTATGTCATCTTGCTTCACCCAAGAAACCTGGGACAAATATCAAAGACAAGGCAACCACTTCTGAAGGTATTGTGGGGTTTTTCACACATGTATTATTAGAGAAAAGAGCTTCAAGATTATGGCTGAGGTGACATGGGTTTGAGCACCTTCCAAAATGCTGGCCACAGGACTGCCCATGGTAACACTCACTACCCCCACCCCACCCTCCATCTTCAGAGGAGCACTGGCCCCTCCATCTGTGCTCAGCTTGGTTCTCCCCTTATAGCTGTAAAAATAAGATGCCATGGGATTGGTGTGGCATCTGAGGAGCCACACCCTTCACACCTCAATGTTCTCGTTTGTCAAGTGTGTGTAAGATCAGCACCCACACAGCTGGTCAGATATGAGACAGAGCCCTTGGCACAAGGCAAGGACTTGACAGAAGTTTTTAATGATGAGCACTAAGGAAGAAATGGAGGACACCTCACTGACGACCTGCAGCTCAGTCCTGGAAGGGACTAGAGGCTGGACAAGTTCCTGGAACATGATGTGTGCAGGCGAGTTTCATATCAAACCAGCTAAGGTTGTTTTGGAAGACAAAACCACGCCTCTATCAGATTGGCTGTGGGCAAGTTCACGGCACATTTTCTGTAAGATAATCCTGTTGTGGGTGATGTCACTACCCTGGGCTGGTGCTCCTGAATTCTATAAGGAAGCAGGCTGAGAGAGTCATGGGGAATAAGCCAAGAAGCTACACTCCTCCGTGGCCTCTGCATCAGGTCCGGCCTTGAGTCCCCACCCTGCCCTCCTTTGATGATGGACTGTGATGCCAAAGTATAAGCTGAAATAACCCTTTTTCTCTCCAAGCTGTTTTTTGTCATGATGTTATGTCACAGCAATAGAAACCCTCACTAGGACACTATAAAAGTTTTACTATGCTTAAGGCCAATATGCTTAAAGTTCTCACAGAGTTGGCTCCAGAGGACCTGGCTCTCGGATCCTTGCGTGTGCCTCTGCCCGTGACCATGCCATAACAGCAGCCGTGAGGGCCACAGAAGACACGATGTTTCTGCTGACACTCTCAGCCTTCCCTGCCTGTAGCCCCATGTCCCCTCCTCCAGCCTAACCAGCATACCATGGAGCCCAAGCAGAGGCAACGTTTTCCATTTCCCAAAGGAGCACTGCCAAGTTAATGCCAATGCCTTCTCCTGGCTCCTTCTCTACTGTGCACACACACGGGTTCCACACGCAGGCAAGCCTTTGGTCCCCCGCACACATGGGTTCCACAGGCAGGTAAGCCTTTGGTCCCCGCACACACGGGTTCCACAGGCAGGCAAGCCTTTGGTCCCCGCACACATGGGTTCCACACGCAGGCAAGCCTTTGGTCGCCGCACACACGGGTTCCACAGGCAGGCAAGCCTTTGGTCCCCCGCACACATGGGTTCCACAGGCAGGTAAGCCTTTGGTCCCCGCACACACGGGTTCCACAGGCAGGCAAGCCTTTGGTCCCCCGCACACACGGGTTCCACAGGCAGGTAAGCCTTTGGTCCCCGCACACACGGGTTCCACAGGCAGGCAAGCCTTTGGTCGCCGCACACACGGGTTCCACACGCAGGCAAGCCTTTGGTCCCCGCACACACGGGTTCCACAGGCAGGCAAGCCTTTGGTCCCCGCACACACGGGTTCCACACACAGGCAAGCCTTTGGTCCCCACACACACGGGTTCCACACGCAGGCAAGCCTTTGGTCCCCACACACACGGGTTCCACACGCAGGCAAGCCTTTGGTCCCCACACACACGGGTTCCACAGGCAGGCAAGCCTTTGGTCCCCTGCACACACGGGTTCCACAGGCAGGCAAGCCTTTGGTCCCCACACACACGGGTTCCACAGGCAGGCAAGCCTTTGGTCCCCGCACACACGGGTTCCACAGGCAGGCAAGCCTTTGGTCCCTCGCACACACGGGTTCCACATGCAGGCAAGCCTTTGGTCGCCGCACACACGGGTTCCACATGCAGGCAAGCCTTTGGTCCCCACACACACGGGTTCCGCAGGCAAGCAAGCCTTTGGTCCCTCGCACACACATAGTGATGCTACTTCTTTTGATTCACAACAATGACCACAGAACAGTGAGCAGGGCATTTAGCCTAGCACTTGGCTCATCGGTGACCGCAAGTTTTCTGTGCATTGTTCTTTCATCATCGGTTTTCAGCTATAACAGAACGCAAAGGAAGCGGGCTAGTCTTCCCAGATGACATACACTGTTCCTCTATGGAGCCAGCCCACACACAGGAGAAATGAAACTTATCTCCAGTCAGGCACAGGCATCTGTGCACCCTGTGTGGTACCCAGAGAGGCAGGGCTGTCTCCTTCCAGCTCAGTATGGCAGAAGCTCAGTGAGCTCGCTGGGGTGAACTGAGAAGACCTGCGCAGCTAAAAAGCTCTGCAGAGCAGCTCTGGGATTCTCCCTGATTGTTGCAGCTGCCGGAGCCCTCTCTGAGGTGTCCTCATGGGGAGGACAGAGAACTGCATGTGGGCACAACGCGGGATTCCACTGCCTCTGGGGATACTGGGGTAGGGTCATCTTGCCCACAAACACTCAGTATGAAGTATCTTTTCTGCATCTTCCTCTCTATGCCAGGGATGGAACTACATGGACAGCTTGTGCAGAATCTCTGGACTGCCTCCAAGCAACCCCCCCCCCCCCCGTCCCACCCCGCCCCCGGGGCTCCCAGCAGGTACACACAGTCTGCCATGGAATGCACCAACGAGAGGCAGGACAGAGTGGGAAGAAGCACGGCATGTGTAGCGGAAGAGATGTGACTGAAGAAGAGGGGAGCGGGGCTGCAGCACCAGGGACGCTGTCCTGAGTGGGCTCAAGCCAGGCAAGTGGGATGCCATGCACACGTGCAAGGGAGGAGCAGAGAAGGAACAGCTCAAATACATTCGTGTAGGGATTTGTGCACACAAACTGATGTGCAGCGTGTTACAGTAGGGTGAGCCGGGGAGACCGCAGGCCAGGAAGCAGAGAACGGGAGCTCAGGCATCCAAACTGAAGGCTGCACAGGTGGTGTGGAGTACGCCATGAGGGAAGGGTACTCACAGTCTTCCGGCAAAACCTCCTTAAACTGCTCAAAGTAGGAATTTAACCGCACCAGACTCTCCACGTTGATAACTTCTTGTAGGGATGTATCACCAAACCTTGGGGGAGATGAGAACATCAGTGGGAGGCCATGCCATTCTTAGCAAGTTGAAAACTGCAGGAAATCTTGAGGAGCCATTCCCCCAAGTAGACAAGCTCCAAGACCAAGTCCCAAGTCTTTCTCTCCTTCCTCAGGGTGTCCCCACAGCCCTGGGGACAGATTCCACAGGCAGAAGCCACTGTGACTCATGATATGTGTCCCTAAGAGTGCACTGGTGCTGGATGCTCACTTGCTATGGTTTGGTGGGAAGTCTCTCCCGTGAGAGTTCACACTGCAAGGCCTGGGCTCTGTGTACTAGCGAGAGGTGACTGGACCCTGACGGGTTCACTGGTGAGATCCCAGCTAAACGCTCTCTTAGGATCTGGGGCCTAGTAGGAAGAAGAGGACACTGGGGCACATCTTTGAAGGGCCAGCCTTGTCTTTTGGCCTTCCTCTCCATCTCCTGAACACCATGGGGTAAGCTACTTTGCCCCACATAGGGTTTCCACACCAAGATTTTCTGTCTTGCCATGCACAGGCTGAGCCAGCAACCACAGCCTGAAACTTCTGACATCATAAGCTAAAATAAGCCTTTACTTCTTAAGGTTTTTTTTTTTTTTTTTTTTTTTTTTTTTTTATCTTTTTAAAGGTATTTTGTCACAGAGATGAAAATGATCACGAGCATCAGGCTCAGATGCTGAAAGGCCCACTATGTGTCACAGGCTCTCATCTTGGAGTTTTTGTGTCTTCCTGCCTCAAGGACACCCAGGAAAGGGCACGTGAGTGGGGAGAGTAGTGAAGGAGACTGTGCTGGGGTCTGAAGTCACCCTCTGCTGTATGAACTAACTGTCCTGTGGGCTGGCCTCAGACCTTTGCTGTTTCCTCCTCAGTGGTGTGTCCTGCGCCCACTACATGCTGCAAGGATGACTATACCAAATGCCTAAGGTAAGTAAGTAGTGGATGCTACCTGCAAGTTAAACTGCTAAACAGTTTTTTTGTTTTGTTTTGTTTTGTTTTGTTTTGTTTTTTAAGGGGGAGATGATGGCAGGGAGAAGGCCCTGCCATTACGCAGTCTGAGACCTGGGCCCTCAGCCACCTCACTGCTTTATGACCTACCTCGGCGGCAGTACTGTCTCCTGCCCAGCACTTGCTCCCTGTCCCATTCTGTGTGGTCTCCCTTCATCTCAAGCAAAGCAAACTGAGGAAGGTGCTGCTGGAGGAGCCAAGCCAGTGAGCACACGCTAGCTCCACCCCAGGCGCCACTCTCCTCCTCCACCTGCTTCTCCGCGCACTGCCCTGGTCTCTCAATCCCTCCTGGAAACCGCCCCACAGCGGCTGGCTGCAGGGAATGCTATCTTCTCTCCTGGGCAAGAGCCCATGCTCAAAATAGATTCTTCTAGCTCCTGCATTGGGCAGGGCAGGGTAGGGTGGGGTCTGTCTCCTGAGATGGTGCCTCAGCACCCACCCAGTCACCATCTGTTCTGAACGTGACCTTCCCACTGTCCTGAGCTCAGTGGAAGCACTGACCCACTTGTCACCTCTACTTCCTCTTCACACTGTCATTCTCCAGTTGTCCGTTCCCAGACACTGGCACCATGTATGGACTGATCAGCTCCACAGCACTGCCCTGAGGCCCAGCCTTTCCAGCAACGTCTTCAGGTTTCCCTTGCATCCTTTCTACCCATGGCCGGAAGTTTCACCTAGTACGTCCCATCATACCTTGCTCTAACATCCACATACCACAGCTCCATGGACACTGAGACCCAAGCTGCACAGGCGCCAGCGCGCGCGCGCGCACACACACACACACACATACACACACACACACACACCTTCATGCACACTGAAGCCCCCAGATGTGCAGGTGCCCCCCCCACACACACACAGAGCTACAACTCCATGGACACTGAGACCCCAGCTGCGCAGGCGCCAGCACACACCTCTCAGCCAGAGTCTGCTGCTCGTTGATGCCCACATTGAAGAGCACTGGCTGCACCCGCAGCAACATGCCACTCTGGATCTCTCGGGGCAGGGAGTCAAACAGTGGGCCTGGCAGAGGGATCCGCACATTAAAGCCATCACTGGCGGAGAGAAAAAAGCAGGGGTGAGGTCAAGAGGGATCCACACATTAAAGCCATCACAGTAGAGAGAAGAGAAGCAGGGGTGAGGTCAGGAGGGATCCACACATTAAAGCTATCACAGTGGAGAGAGGAGAAGCAGGGGTGAGGTCAGGAGGGATCCACATATAAAGCCATCATGGTGGAGAGAGGAGAAGCAAGGGTGAGGTCAGGAGGGATCAACACATTAAAGCCATCACAGTGGAGAGAGATGCAGGGGTGAGGTCAAGTGGGATCCACACATTAAAGCCATCACAGTAGAGAGAAGAGAAGCAGGGGTGAGGTCAGGAGGGATCCACACATTAAAGCCATCACAGTGGAGAGAGGAAAAGCAGGGGTAAGGTCAGGAGGGATCCACACATTAAAGCCATCACAGTGGAGAGAGGAGAAGCAGGGCTGAGGTCAGGACACTGAGTAGGGGACAGACCCAAACCATCCTTCAGAGCCCTGTGTGGTGCTCTGGTCACTGTGGTTCAATACCCACTCAGACCTTTAAGGAGAAATTATGAAAGTGACATGGGTTGGGCTAAGGCTGTATGCCATGTTTTAAAAGAGTAAAATAAAATAAAAGCAAAGAGCAGAGCAGTGTGTGTCCCATTAGGCAAACATAAATAAAAGCCCTGCTGTGGACTGTCACTTTACCGATTTCCTGTGATGACTGGCAGCATGTCCGCGGATGCATTCGAAGTGGCCTGAGTGACTTTGAAGGTCACGTTCCTCAAGTCCATGATTCCAAGGCTCATGTCCTCCAGCATGGCCAACTCCTCTCCTGAGCGTGAGAGAGAAGCGTGACGTCAGGGCTACTCTCCTCGGGCGTGTGTGCACAGGGGGCAATGGCAAGGATTGGAGGATGGACACTCTCTGAGTCCCTTGCCCCCAACAGTCCTCTGTGAGAATCTGCGCAAATGTCATTGGTAGAAATGGGCTTTCTGTGCACAGAAGCTCAAAAGCCATTGCAGCTCTTCAGGGACTTGAAGAGAAACAGTAAAACAACTTTGCTGTGGCCACTTCTGTCCACCACCCATGGCTAGATATCGCATCAAGAACCCTTAATCCCTAGAAGAACGAATACTTCTTCTAAACCATCCATTTTCACCCTCTTGGAAGAAATAAACAAGTAAGTCTAATAAACAAGTAAGCCTGGGGGTAAGAGAGTCTCCCTAAAGGGCAATTTGGAATCAGCTTTTAAGTTTCTAACTGTGCCTGGTCCTTGACCCGGCAACTCTCCTTCTGAGTTATAGAAATGAGCTCACACCATTACAAATGTCTTCAGTGCACAGGTGTCCACGCACCCAAGATTTAGTGGGAGGAACTCAGGTGCAACCCAAATCTTCATCCACGCTCACTAGGAAGACCTTCAAGACACATACCCTCCCCGCTGCAAAGCAAGGGGCGGGCAATGCCACACGGGCTATCGCCTGCTTCTTTGTTACATACCCTGGTCATGTTTGAACTCATTTAATATCTGGAGGATGGATTTCTGGATGCACAAATGCAACCATGCTTGTGGCCCTGGGCAGTGGTCACACCCGAGCTGGGGGTCTCACCGTAGGTGCTCAGCAGGCTCTCAAACTGGGCCAGCAGTCCGATGGTATAGAGCTGCCGCAGGAAACCATCATCGTGTAGGCAGTTCCTCAGCTTGATGATGAAGCCGCAGATGAGGGCTGTCAGCTGTGGGGAGACATGGGGCGATGGAGGGTAGAACTGCCTTTTGCCCCCCACGCAGCAGTCAGCACCTGCCCTGCTCCCCTTGTTTCCACTGCTCAAGGGACACCAGCCACATCTCCTATCCGTCAAGGAAGGCTGGGGGCTGGAGAGCCAGCGACTCCCTGCCCCTGAGAGCGCAGTAATCAAAGGCTGTGGGTGGGGTGGGAGCCACCACAGGCTTGCGGCTCCTGTCAGGGGTGGGCTCGGGTTGGGCTCAGCTTCTGACATGACTTGCTTCGGTTGTTCCTGAACTGAAACTGTTTGGAAGCTTAGACTCAATTCCCCACAGCGAAGGGGCTACCCACTCGGACCCACACCGATCCTGTCTGGAACAAGAGTGAATGTTGCTCCCTGGTTTCCTTAGGGAGGTTTTCTGTGGGACAAGCAGGCTTCCTAGCACCAGTGGGGGACTACAAAGCACCAGCCTCAAAGCTGCCCACATCATTAGTTTGATTACTGACATCTTTTGTTTTGTTTTTGTTTTACTGCTATCTTTTAACGTGCGAGAGTCACCTCAACCTCACTAAGTGGTAACTGCTATCTTAAATGGAGCCCTGTGAGAAACCACAGGACTTGAGTGCCTGCTGCTGCGGCTGCACTGACAAGCACCTATGTGGTCCCTGGCCATATACATCCCTCGCAGAGAAAAAGAAAGAGGTGACAAAGAGGCTTTTGCCATCGCCCTCTTGGTGCCAGGCTGTCCTGTCAGAGCTGGCTCTTCAGGAGGGAAGAATATTCATCAGTGAGGCGGGCTCCTGCCTGTACCTTTCTGTTAAGGAAATCAAAAGTAGCGGGTGGGAAAACATGGCTACCTATGCTTCTCCCAAGTGAAGGGGGAAGGGCAGAGCTCCCCGAGCCTGTTTTCCCTGAGGCAGGACACACGACCACCCTTGTGTCCTCTGGGGGCTTACGGTTTGGCAGAAGACGACGTCACGGCGGTACTGCAGGCTCAAGTATGAGGCAATGGTAGGGGCACTGTCCTGCATGAGCAAGAAGACCATGGCCTTCTTGGCCTTGTCACTCATCATGGCCACACAGTCTGTGAGGGTGGTCAGCAGAGGGTAAAGGGCCTCGCTCCATTCACCTGCACATGAGTGAAGGGCTTGTTAGAATTTGAAAGAAACACTTCAAGAAGCAAGTCCTATAAAGCGGTAAGCCATAACCATTGCCCCATCCTTCCTCTCTCAGCCCCACCCCCTCTACACCTCCAGACCCTGCTTGCCCCACACATGGCCTGGCAAAGTAGCACTAAGTCCTGTCCAGAGGCAATCCTGCTCCATCCCTCTGCCTGCAGTTAGCTAAGTCAGTTTCACTCTGGTACCCCCTCATACACCAGGCACCCTAAAACTACTAAGGACCCCTTCCTCCATATGCAAGACCATGGCAGCTGAGGGAAACAAGAGAGAAGCCTCTGCAGGTCACAAGGCCAGAGACAGTGCTCTGTGCAAGAAAAACCAGTCTCCTTCCCTGGCATGGTGGTCCCTCTACTCCACAGGAGAGGCCCACTGGCAGGGTACACATCCCAGCCCTCCCCACAGCGGAGTGCTAACTCTGCTCATGTCACCTCCTCTGTACTCACTGCTCCTCAGCCCCCACTTCCCCGCGTGTTCTCAACTATTGCCAGCTTAGTTTTCTTTCAGAGATGTAAGGGAACTTTAACCCTGTACCAAAACAACCTTTAAAAATAGAGCCCTGATGGAGAAGAGTCAGGTTAGGGGCAGCTTTGGCTCTGCCTGTGTTTCCTTCCTTCTTGGAAGATACCAAAAAGAGAAGATATGCCATGTCCAAAAATAGGCACCAACACATCCCTACTTGGGGAAGCCAGCACTCCGAGGTAGTGAGCATCTGGAGTGACGGAGTGCAAGATGCAGAGCACTCAGAGCAGTGACTGCACTACCAGAGACAGCCTCTGTCTCTGGCACACAGAGTCTGAAGACACTAAGAGCAGAGAGACTTGTTCGGCTTGTTCACCGTCTGGCTAGCACTTTAACTCCGAGGACGTATGGAGGAACGTGCCCAAACTCGGCGACAGGCCTGAGTGTGCACAGCAGTGCAGGGCTGGAGGTAGTCTAACTGGCTGCGACAGGCCTGAGTGTGCACAGCAGTGCAGGGCTAGAGGTAGTCTAACTGGCTGTGACAGGTCTGAGTGTGCACAGCAGTGCAGGGCTGGAGGTAGTCTAACTGGCTGCGACAGGCCTGAGTGTGCACAGCAGTGCAGGGCTGGAGGTAGTCTAACTGGCTGCGACAGGCCTGAGTGTGCACAGCAGTGCAGGGCTGGAGGTAGTCTAACTGGCTGCGACAGGTCTGAGTGTGCACAGCAGTGCAGGGCTGGAGATAGTCTAACTGGCTATGTAGGCATACTGCATGGGGACAAGGTTATGTCTGTAATGGAGAAAAAAGCAGGCTTAAATTAGACTCTAAAGAAGAAAGGAAGGTCTTAGCAAATATAACACAGAAACAGAGAACACTGGACTGAGAAGTGGAAAATATGAGTTCCAGGCCCGGTTGCTGAGCAGCAGCAGACACAGGCAAAGCCCTGGACTTCTCAGCCACATGGGACCTTTTCAGGGAAATCTGAGAGGAGCAGTAGATAGACCACAGGCCTCACTCTTTCTCTCTCTCTCTCAACTTCTCAGACTCCAAGTTTCCTGCTTCTTTGAAGAACTCTGTCAGCAGAGTCTACCTAACATGTACAATACAAACTAGAGATTGTAGCAAATCGTCTGGTAAAGGTACGTACAGTGAGTCTTTTTCATAGGGAGTATGCCAGTGCATGCCTGTAATCCATGCCCTGGGGGCTGAGGCAGGGGGCTCACAAGTTCAAGGCTGGCCCAGGCTACATACCAATATGCAACCTCAAAACAGAAAAACCGCCAAGCTTCCCTGTCCTCCAAATACTGCTCTTCAGGAGGAATTGAAATGCTTAGATCAAATTCAGCCATATTTACTTTGTTTTTCCAATTATTACAACTCATAGGGTAATCGTGGCTATTTTAGCTTGAAAATAATCAGAGTATACAAGTTTTTTGTTCAAATAAGCCAAGCTCCTCCATATGACTTTTTCACTTTACTTTTTTTTTTTTCAGAAATAAAATTCATATCACAGTGAGTTATTTGCTAAACTAGAAAAAAAACAAGTGTAGAAGAAACGGCCAAGAGGCATTTTTCAATACTTGTCTTTAAAAAATGGGTGATATGAACCTGCAGAGGGCAAGTGTGACATCTTCCCAGATGGTCCCAGGCAAGTCTGGATGGCTACAGTCCTGGAAAGGCACCAACCACCATTTTGAATATTTCTACTAGCCTTCCTATCTTATCCACACAGAGAGGAAGTGGGCTTAGAGGCTAAGAGCTATTCCAACACACAAACAGAATGGTCATCTTTACACATCTGACTCCCAAAGCCATTATCTTTAGTAGTCAGCCTGCTTCTGCTGAGGAAAAACAGGACTTAGTGGGTAATATGTATTTTATGCATAAGTAGAAACTCTCAATTAAAAGAAAAATCCCAGCCAAATTAATTTCAATGGCATCCCATAGTTGTAGGCATGAGATTATTATGAAATGCTAATTTCTGTACGCCCCATATCTGGTTGCAGTCCTTGTTCTGAGGATGTCCTGTCTCAATGCTGTGTAAACACTGTTCCCCAACTGTCCCCTAATATGCCAATAAAGCAGCTTACAGCTGAGCAGGGGGAGAGAATAGGGCTGGACTTCCTGGCAGCCAAAAGAGGAGGAGCTAGAGGAGGAAGCAGAGGGCTCAGCCACCTGCAGAGGTCCAGGAGACCTCAGGGGAGAGGAGCCAAAGCAGGAAAGCTGCAAAGTGCAAGCATCTCTGGGATTCATTTGGAGGAAGGCAGATTGGCTAGGAGGGTTAAGAATAGAGTAACCCTGCTCAGTTAATGTGCTGTGAGGCTTGTTAAGATAATGTAATAGTCACAATTATTTGTGTGATAGTCGGGTAAAAGAGAAACTAAGAAACAAACACAGTTTTATGAAAATAACTTTAACACATGGTATCTACCCACCCAGACCTGTCAAATAAAAAAGGCTGGAATGTTAAAGCTGGTGAAGGGTTTTCAATGGGATACCTCAAAAGGAAAGACATCATTGTCATCATCACCGTCATCATCATCACCATCTATTGAACCAGGTCAACTAAGCAATGTCTCAAGTGCTTCAGCTGTTCCACTTCTGGGGGTAAACTCTGCAGCTATCTGCTAACCTGTGACATGTGATGCCTGGACAACCCATGGTCTAACCTACTTTCAATAACTTCGGGAGCTCTTTCAACCCACAGCCTACTTTCACTTTTTTTTTTTTTTTTAAATTAACTCATTAGTATGAGCAAGGCATGAGATATAGAATGTATGAGTGTCTGTGAGTTTGTATGGTTTTATGTATATGCATGTATGAGCTCACGTGTAGTTTATGTGCATCCCTACACGGATGTGTAGAGACTGGAAGTTGATGTCTCGTGTCTTCTCTGCCATCATGCCCCACTTCTCCCCGCCTCACTTTCTGAGGTAGGGCCTCTCAATGAACCTGATGCTCACCAACAGGCTAACGTCCTGGCCCCGGCCAGCAAGCTCTGGTCCCAGCCCATCTGCACCCCTTCCCTCTGGTGTTAGCATCACAGACATGCTTTGCAACTGCTGGCTTTTTACTGGGGAATCTGACATCAGATCCCCATGACTGCATAGCAAGGGCTTTAACCATCAAGTAATCTCTCCAGCCCCTGGGTTGTAGGTGCTAAATACATGTTCAATACACAGTACAGGACTCCTGGCAAGGAACTATTTTCAACATCAACCGTGGAAAAGCCACCAGTGCTTCCCACATGGAGGAATAGTTCTATAAGGCAGGCATCACCTGTGCGCTTACAGAAACCAGAATAAAGAATGACCCCCGAGCTCCTGCTCGCAGGCTTCCCTTTCTGGTCCTCACTGCTGGCCACGGCCCTAGACTTCCACACCACCCATCACTGAGGCTCAGTGAAATCCGCTACCTGAAGGCTTGGGGGTTGTGTATTCAGAGGATAAATTATGATTTAGCCCCAAGATCTGGTTGCGGTCCAGACACATGCATTCTCACATACACTGAACTATGTTGTGTAAACTTTGCTCCTCAATTATGTCTGACTGGTTAATAAGAAGGTAGACAGCCTATAGGTCTGAGGTAGGCAGAGCTTTGGCTCCTAGGCTTGTGGTCTCAGGTAGGGACCATCAGAAGAGAGAAGGAGAAGAAGGAAGTCACCATGGGGCAATGTAGACCATGAGCACATGGTCATGAGGACTGGCCTGATGAGCAGTAGCAGCCCAGACAGAAACAATATGAGAGTAATACTGGGAAACATGGCTAGGAAATAGCAAAATAGCTTAGAGCACTATCTGCCCAGCTCTAGTGTTTTCAAGCTTATTATAAATCTAAAAAGTTTCTGTGTCTTTTACTTGGGAACTAAACTGTCTAAAGTAGGGTAGAAACCCCTAATAGATAATTAAAAGAAAAAGGGGGCATAGCAAAACCCCCAAAATGATTCTGCTTCAAATGGCGCCCAACGTGGGACTCTAAGAATCCAGGCTTAGAACCTGAGAATTCCTGGATGGAGAGGCAGGGAACAAGCAATTCCCAGAGCAGTTTCCTATCCATTTCTTTAAGACTGGAATCTTGGGCATGACCTATAGGCAAAAGGCTTTCTAGAGCTGCTGCAGAAAGTGGGCCTGGGACAGGCAGGGTGGAGCCTCAGAGTTCAGCAGTTTGAGTTTTTCCCCAGGTGCTGCTGGATTGCTTGAGCTGCTGCCCTTAGGAGACACTTTCTGAAGACCACAGCCCAATTTGGGTCCCCGCAGAAAAAATCTTGGCTACCCAGAGCTGAGGTGAGTTGGGGTGGCTGGGGCAGAGCCAACCTCCAGGGCCATATACTGAGCACTTGACAGGGGAAAGAACAAAACCAAACAACCAAACAACCAAATAAAGAAACAAAAACCACTAGGAAAACTAGGTATAAGAAAGAAAAAACATAGGAAGAAGTGTTTGGTTTAAATATAAGAAAACAGGGTCCTTAGGGAGAGATTTTAAGATTAAAGAAGATGGTCATTTTCTATGTTGATAATGGGGAGGAAGGAAGAAGATGGAAAGCAAGGACATCGGCTGATGGAGCAGGTCTACCTGCAAGTATTTATGTTTTAAAACTTAAATTATAAAGCTAGCCAAGTCTTCCTAACAACTAGTTTTCATGTTCATGAGCACATTATCTCTTCAAAATGTTGAAAAAATGCATCACAAGCCAGGTTGGAGGCTGGGAGCTAGCTGGTTTTGAGGAAGAAGTCTTTGTGGATTCTTTGATAGAGCAAAGTAAAGCACTGCCCTCTGGGAATTGAACTAAGTTTTAACCTAGCCTTTAAGATTAGAAACCAAAAGGCAAACATGAAAGGAAATTAAGAACTCATTAAATTGATCTTTTAAAACATTGTTACCTGGAACTGAGTGAGACTTTTGAGGCCTTTCTTCCAGAAGACAAGAGCTTGGCTGTCAGGCCTGTATTAGGCCCTTCACATATGTACTTAAAATTGTTTCAATGGGAAATGTCTTAGTGATTGAAACTTCCAGTACAACTGGGAGCTCTTCCACTTGAGAAATGTAATATTTACATAGGATTGTTTGGATCTTGTTTTCTAGCCTTTCCCCTGCCTCCCCCATCACCACCCTCCTCACCTCCCCCATCACCTCCTCCATCACCACCCTCCTCACCTCCCCCATCCCCTCCTCCATCACCACCCTCCTCACCTCCCCCATCACCACCCCCAACACCACCCTCATCATCTAGTCTGAAGGTAGACCTATCTTTCTCTATATAAAGGACCAAAAAATGAACACCTTACTTGTAAACTGACATCTAGCAGCTAGTGGTGAGCTTGAAATGGTAGAACTCTTTATAGCCCATTCCTGGGTAGCCTTAGGAAAATGTGTCTTAATTATTTTTGAACCAGTACTCACCTTGTCTTTTCAAGCTATTGTAAGTTATACTTTCCTTTTCAGAGCTGCTTATTTTAGGGCTACTTTTCTTAAAATTTTAATTAAGGCATAATTCATAAAAGGCTACATTGTTTTAATGAGACTTTTTAACACCTGTGCTTGGTGTCTTTCTCTAGTCTTCCACGAGGGGCCATGTCACCTTTTTAGATTTACTTTTAGAGTTAAGTTCTTTGCATGTAAATGCTAGTGGCAAGGTAAAACCCAAGCTGACCAAATGCAGTTCACTCTGAGTGCGGACAGCAGAAAGAACACCTTGCCTGTTAGCGTGCTGGTACCCGTGAGCCAAAACACTGATGAAACTCCATTTTCTAAGCAAAACTCAAGGCATATTCCAGGATTTCCTGCTTGAGCTGACAGTGTTGGTTCGGAACGATCTGAAAGTGCATGTTTACGGTCTATGTGTACCGCTGGCTAAGAGAGAGAGAGCGTCTCAGGTACACATGCATCTTACAGGCCCCCAGTAATCACCGAACTCTTAAAACCAGCATTGTAACATCACAACAACATTTGTTGCCAGTTTTTATTTAGAGAAAAAGGGGGAAATGTTGCGGGTTGGTCCAGTGCTCTGTGTATTCAGATCTGGCCCCAAGATCTGGTTGCAGTCCAGACACGTGCAGTCACATGTACACTGAACTATGTTGTGTAAACTTTGCTCCCCAATTATCTCTGATTGGCTAATGAAAAAGTAGACAGCCTATAGCTGTGCAGAAAAGAAGTAGGCAGAGCTTCGGTTCCTGGGCTTGGGGAGGGTGGTGGTCTCAGGTAGGGACCATCAGAAGGGAGAAGGAGAAGAAGAAGGAAGTCACCACGGGGCAGTGTGGACCATCAGCACATGGTCATGAGGACTGACCTGATGAGCAGAATTAGCCCAGACAGGAACAATACGGCAAGTAACACTGGGGGACACGGCTAGGAAATAGTGATAGCTTAGAGCACTACTATCTGCCCAGCTCTAGTGCTTTAAGCCTTATTATATATCTAAAAAGTTTCTGTGTCTTTTATTCAGGAACTCAACTGTCTAAAGTGGGGTAGAAACACCTAATAGATAATTAAAAGTGAAAGGGAGCCTAGCAAATCCTTCCAAAATGATTCTGCTTCAAACGCATCATCTGAGTGCTGACAAAACCCAGAGTGGAGGACAACCCTGAGCTCCTGCCACAGGCTCACAGGCCTCCTTTTCTGGTCCTCACTGCTGGCCATGGCCCCAGACTCTGCCTCCCCCATCACCGAGGCTCAGTGAAATCTGCTACCTGAAGGCTCTGGCTGAGTCAGGCAGCAGGCAAGTAGAGAGCAGGGTGAACTGTGAATCAGCTAAGGCTTGATGGCCCCGACGGCTCATGCGTGACACTGGGATCTAAGAGCCACTCGGGGCTGCTGCACTGATGTTTGGGGAGAGAGAGCAAACTGGGACAGCATGGGGAGCCCAGTTAGACACTGACTTAGGTGTGGTTCTGGGCTTGTGCCAGGTGGTCTCATCACAGCACTGTGTCACCGGGCAGAAACGGCTTAGTAGATCCTGCGTCGTCGTGTGCTGTACTCTAGATTGAAATCGGGTGTCTTCCCATCTTATATGTCTACTCAGAAATATGCAATCATTGGGCTGATCATATAGCTGATTTTTTTAATGTGTAAAAAAAAAATTGTTTAGGGGAGAAAGGCACAGGGTAGGAAAACTACATCATGGGTTGGTTAACCCTACAATAGAGTCTTTACAGACTATGAGAGCAACAGAGACTCTGCTTGCTACACTAACAAAACAGAAGGTGATTAAAAAAAAAAAAAAAAGAAGCATAAAGCAGGCTGTGGCCAGGATTTAGCTCAAGACGTAGCTTGTCGACCCCTGAACTAGGGACATTAGGCTCTCCATGAAAATTTAGTGGATCAACGTTCGGTAAGAGTTCAAATCTGCACTGTGTCCAGAGCTGGGAGCGGACATGCACCTCCACACTCTCAGCGGACACAAACCATCCGATCGCGCCCTCAGAGCTGCGAGCAGAAGTGCAGGTGAGCTTACAAGGAATATTTACAGGAATATTTACAGGCGTATAGCTTTCTAAATCAGATTGTCCGCCACAGGAAGCCCAGTGTACTCAGAAATAAGTCAAGTGAAAAGGTTTTAGGGTGCAGAAGGAAAAACAGTGTCTAGCTGCCTGCTGCAGGCCATAACTCCCTCAGTCCCGCAGGTCCCTCACCAAATCTCAAAACAAAGGAAATCCTGAAATATTCTCCCAACTATGGGACACACATACATACGCACGCACGCACGCACGCACACACGCACGCACGCACAAAACCTCTGGTAATTGAGCTTCGAGGGCTACCTGAATATTTAAAGACACCAACCGGAGCCTTGAATGCAAACCACGTACCTGGACTGGACTCTTCAGGAGGGGGGCTGCAATCTGCACAGAAATGGAGGGTACAGGGATGGTTAAGGAGCAACACACAGTTCAAACATGAGCAGCTCTGTCTCAGAGCTGCTGCATTAGCAGCTGCCAGCAAGGTGGTTAAACACATGGAGAGAGAAGAGGCCTGGGGCTCAGGCGCCTCTTACCCAGGTTCCCCCGGGCGGTCCTGCTGCTGGGAGCAGCCGAGCCCTCTCAGTGGTGAACATCAGTGAGTCACCAGAGTCAACATCCATGTTGCTAACCCTTCAACATAAAGTGCTCTTCAAGACGAGTGAGCCAACACACAATGCCACAGATGCCACACTGATGATGACGCAGACATGGAGACCCGTGTTAGCATCAAATGAGTGGAACCCGCTGCTCTGACTTATTAGGGAGTCCAGAGTTCAAGCTAGATTGCTGAGTGCTAAACTGGTAAATCCCAAAGATAAAAATGCCCAAAGAACCTTATGACAGTCCTTAAAATGCAACTAAGCTGAATGCTGGATTTGGCAGACAGCTCCAGTAGGAAACTCCTCCATCTGGGCCGCCCCTCATGGTCTTCAGAGAACACCACTGGGGTGCCCTCATTTCATTTTCACATTTCCCTTGAAAATGCTAAAACTCCTAGTTAAATGGATGTGCCATCTGAGAAAAGACAGTTTGAAAAGGCATCAAAGGAGTAAATCTGTATTTCATATTATGTCTGAACTTCAGTTCAAAGGCTGTCCACAGGAAACTGAGGTGAGATGGCTTCAGGGTCCCAAGACTGGCCAGAACAAGTTTTAGGGGGTTGTCAGGGACGGAGTGAACAGGGCTCCTTCCTCTGTTGTGTTTGGACATGACTTATTAAACTAGCAAGAGGGAGAGAAAAGCCTTTTGTAAGTTGAAGAGTTCAGCCTCTTTGTCAGAACTCAAGGCCTGAGCCCAGCTAGCTAAGGGACAGGGCCCCTCAGGTGTGGCACGCTGCAGTCAGCAGAGGCAGCCGCTCTTGAGCCTCTATCTGGCTAATGCGAATTATCCCAAGCCTTGAATCACTACATGTTTTTATATGTGTTTTTTTGTTTTTGCTATCCATAGCTTCTATGGCAGGACTCTGGTCTATGACTGAGGAGGAACGTTTAGTAGCCCGCCTTTTGAGTGCCAGTGGCGATCTCAAACAGCAGGGTGGGACCATTCAGTGAGAGTTTACTCAGCTTGGTAAACAGGCCTTTCAACACAGGGGGAGGAAGGAGGCTCCATTACTCTCAATCAGTGGCTCCTAACTGGTCGCAGAGATTTGATGACGCTCTGGACTTTCTTCCTGTTCACTTACAAATTTTAGCATGTGATCTCAGAGGTACATGAGGTTGGTGTGTGCATAGGTCCTGGGTTAACAGTGCAGCAACGGAGAAAATATTCCCACCAGCCAGGCTTGTCAGCAAGCCTGTAGGGCATTTTCTTAATTAGTGATTGCTGCGAGGGGGCCCAGTCCACTGTGGGTGGAGCCACCCCTGGGCAGGTGTTCCTGGGCAGGTATGTAAGAAAGTAAGCTGAGCAAGCCTATAAGGAGTGTTCCCCATGGCCTGTGCATCACTTTCTGCCTCCAGGTTCCTGCCTTGAGTACCTGCCATGACTCTCCTGGATGGCGGACTGTAAGCTGTAAGCTTTGAAATAAGCCCTTTCCTTCCCAAGTTGCTTTTGGTCATGGTGTTTTGTCAGAGCCATAGAATCCCTAGCTGGGATGAGCGCCACGGACAAGTGAGTCAAAGACAAACCGCCTTATCACACAGCACACTTGCTCCTACATTTTAAAACTTCTAGCCATGCTTTCCTCTGTATCTGCAGAAAATATTTAAAGTTACAAACAAAATTATACGTATTTCTTCTTCAGTCCTGAAGTGGCCTCACTCACTCTTGGAAAGGGATCTACCATGTAACTACAACTCTAGACCTCCAAACAAGTGAATATGAAGGAGAAATAAGTAATGAAATAATTAAATTTTTAAAAGTAAACTTTAAGAAAATAAAATAAACAGGAAAATGAGAACAAAACAGACACAAACTGCTTCCATGAATCGATCACAGGCTTGAAAAGGTGCCAGCTGTAACCACCCCCCTCCCCGCCCCCCGCCCAAGATGGAAGGCAGATCATGTGGACGTTGCTGACACAGAGGTTCAGGTGGGACAGAGAAGAGGCAAAGGGCATGAACACATGAAGGATTTATCAGGAGACGGAGAAAGACACGTGATTCTGTGCTTGCTGGCCACTGTCTAACTGCGCTCCTCATCACAGGAAGCCTGCACACCCTGGCTGGACTCACGACAGCTTGAAAGCTCCTCGTGGAGAGCGAAGGAGGCAGAGGCTGGGTGGAGCCAGCACTCACATGACTTCACTCAAGTGTTCTCCAGTTCTTACAGAAAAAGGTGAGAGGCCCTAACGCAGAGGGACCAAGGAGCCATTTGGTTTCAGACACGTCAGTCCTCAGCCTATCATGTGGGCGGTGTGAACATGCCCTGTGTCTGAAGTGTGCTGCTGCGAGGCACTGCTGTACACTCAAGGGCCCCCTCTAAGAGTAGTGTCAGAGAGATCAAGGTAGCTTCTCTGCCATCTGCCTGAGTTATGAGACTCTAGGTGACATGTTTCTGCTGGGTAAGAGCACACCCAGCCAATGAGAGCCTGCCGGCTGCCAGCACCCATTCCCAACACAACAAACATAACACCCAGAGGCATCTGCATCCAGCCGCTGGCAGCTTCTCCAGGTGACTTTCAACAACCCTGAGAAGGCTTCCCACCATGGCACTGCAGCCCGCGCGGCCTGCCTGCCCATGGCGATGCAGATGCAGAGGGCTCAGCTGCATGGGAAGATGACAGGAACTTCCACCTTGCCGTCTGTGACTCTACGCCTGGGGACTCCCCCTGACTGCTGCGCTTCCTGTCAGCCCTCCCTGCAGTTGGCTTGGTGGAGGCAGGCATGGAGTCAGAGACACAGACACACAGAAGTGACGAGGCACGAGCTGAGGCAAAGCGTGGGAAGTGTGGACGCATACGCACGTGCGTTTGGGTGAGGATGGCATGCAGCAGTGGGCATGGAGGAGGGGGCGTCACAGAAGGGGTCCTCCGGTCTGATCCAGTAGGCTTGGCTGTCCCGGTTACCTTTCTTGCTGGCGCAGGTGCTTGGGCAGGGGAACACGTCCTCACAGCCCTCCCCATGCAGGCGTTCCTTCTGCAGCAGCTTGTCCACCCGCTGGATGATGCACTCCAGGCTCTTGTCCACGTTCAGCCACACTTTCTCCTGAGACCAGAAAGACTGGGTCAGCTCATGCAAAGGACAACCGAGCGCAGGACACAGCCTACCCATCTCTCCCCCAGTCCCAGCCCAGCGATAGCCACATTGCCATTCAGGTCAGATTTGTTCTTCAAAGACAGCTGCAGCCCTGTGGTCGCTGACTGGAAAGCCTGGCAGACATTATCACCGACTCTATGGAAGACAGCCGGCCTTCTGGTCTCACTGACAGGCCAGAGGGCACTAAGAGCTCATCCCTTTGCCTCCGGCCACTGCTGGCCACCTACAACCATCACAAACAGTGTAGTTTCCTTCTGACGGACAGGAATGGAAACAGCTGGTGGCAGAGGGTGCGGAAGCTGGGAGGACAGGAGGAGGGGAGGGCAGGCTGGGGGTGAGCTGCAGAAACCCACACACACCACAGGCTGCCAGGGCTGGAGGATTACTTCGCTGCCAATTAATAATTCAATGCTTCATGGGATGTCTCTGAGCAGCGGCCCCAACAAATGACAGCAAGTTGTAGTAGGATGATCCCTTCCTAAAGAGACAACTCAGGAACAGTGGTCAGGGGTCGCAGTAGCCTGAGCACTTAGCATTCAACACTAAGAGTCCTAAAGGGCGAAGGATGAGCAGAGGCCTGAGGAAGAGGAAAGGCCTGGCTCCCAGCACAATCATGTCACGTTGCACACGCTAAGGTCTGAAAATGGTCTACCTCATCATCAGGGGGCCTGGAGCAGTCTGGGAAGCAGACCTGGAGCTTGCTAACAAAGCAGCTGGCCTTTGGGACACGTTGTGAGGGAAGACAGGCGGCACTTCTACAGTTTACCACTCAGCAGCAGGACAATGGGCAGGGGCAGCTGACTCACCCACTCCTCCTCGTGCCAGTCCACCTGCAGGGAAGACCGACTGCTCCTCCCTGCCCACCTGGCCATGAGGGTGTCCTGGTCATTCCGAAGCACCACCTGCTCCTCCTCAGTTGAGGTAGGCGAGGCCTTGGAAGCGATGTAGTCAGGCCGTGCTGCATTCAGCCCATGGATAGAGTTGGCCAGCAGCTTACAGTCGCAGACAGTGACCAACTGCCTGGTCTGCAGGGACACACAAACCAGGGCCACTAAGCATGCTTTCTCTTAGAGGGTAGACAGGCTAAAGCCAAGGCCACCCCCTACCCCCACTGTGGTCCCACAGAGCCTGCTAGGACAGCATTCTCTAAACACAAAGGTAGCATGTGACCCGGAGGATAATCTCAGCAAGACTAGAGGTCGCAGGGGTCTGCTTGAAGCCTTCTCAGCCTAGAAGTGGTCCAGGAAGATGCGAAGGGGCTGAGGAACCCTACCTGACCTCTTCTGTCTCTGCCTGCCTTTCACTCTACATCACCAGAGAAAAGGGCTCATTCCCAGCCTTGACAGCGTGGCGGACTGTGCCCCAGCCTCTGGGGGGCTGGTCCCCAGGGTCACACATTACTTGGGTTCAAAGACTAAAGCATTTTTTAATGCAGCAGGCTTTAAACAACTGGACTCCTGGCATCACGTCTTTCGTCTTGGAGACTGCTGACAACCATAGCTTCCTTTCCCATTGGTCCTGGTCTGACTTCTGACTGTGGGAACTCGTGTGAAGAATATAACACATTCCAAGCAGGAACAACAGCATCCACCATCAAGTCAGGTCTGGACAGAGAGGTGGAACGAGGATGCGTGTGTGAAGGGAAAGAGCGCCAGCAGCAGCAGCAGCCCATCAGCCACTCTCTCAGTGCGCACCAATGTTTATACATTTTAATCAGGATTGGGTTATCATTAAATAGAACTTTTAAAATTAATTATATATCAGCCAATAATTGCTATGTCAGTGCTGACCAAGATGTCACTAAGGAAGCTGTTTGCTGCATGAGTCCCGGGGAAATGAGTGCAGATTTACTTGCTGGAAGACACATCAACACACTGGCCTGAAGCCATGCCTGAGAGTCACAGTCACAGCCTTCCCTGAAACTTTGTGGATTTAAAAGAAAAGCCTTCAAGGTCACCACAATGCCACTCCCTTAAGGCCAGCTCCAGGCACTTCTGGGTGGCCCAGCAGCTTTCGGAAACCCAAGGGACCTCTTCACCCAACGCATAGGCTGGCAGCCCCTCCTACCTTGTCTGCCAAGATGGCGAGTGTCCTCTCAAGGCCAGTGGCAGACCTGTCCTTCGCCGCCCTTGAGAGCCGTTCTGCGTAGTAGCTAACCTGGGTTTTCAGGGTGTTGATCTGGGCAATGATCTCCTTGGCGCGGACGACGTCCTGGGGTATGTAGATTATGGACTGGCAGCTGGACGGCGTACTGAAAGGAACAACAATTCCTAAGGGGCTCTCCCAATCATCTGACCCACCCACAGCGGTCCCTCAAAGAAAGAGGTGTTTCCTGGGCAGTTTGGTCACTAATGGCAAAGGTCAATCTTAGAAGGTCTTTTTTTTTTAATCTAAGGAGGAGTATAAAATAGATATAAGACTGAGACTTTCGTGTACACTTGTGCTTGCATGCGTCTGCATATTTACCACACACATGTAGGTGTGTATAAATATATTGGGTCTCACTAACGATTACCCAATGCTGGGATCTTGCCTGGGAGCTTCATCTTTTAACTCATAAGCAGTCCTTCGGATACGGGGTCTGATTACACCACAAGGGATCAAGTGTCACTACAATAGATGCTCAACTGTATTAAAAGAACAACCCAAAGAACCGAAACCACGGCCTGAGGCTTGCTTCCTCATCTGGCCAACAGGGTCTTTAGGCTTCCTGTGAGTGAGCAGACCCACATCTTTCTCTCACACAGTGACCGTAGCAAGTCCCCAGCGCTGGGTTCCTTTCTCTTTCCTGCTTCAGGACTTCCCTACGTGGACAACGGCATTTGACAAGAGAGGCAGGCCCAGCAACTCAGCGCCTCCTTCCCATCCCTCACTACCACGTGGCATGTGTGTCTGGGAGCGGGATGTAAAGGGCCAGGCCAGCTGCTGCCCAGCTGCTGCCCAATGTGATGAGGAGCCTCTGAGGGCCGACTCCACATGCTCTAGTGTCATGGGACGGCCTAGCATATGTGGTCATCCAAGATGGCAGTGATAAGCTTATGTCTCTTAGCTCAGGTTCCGACCAATCAAAGATTATACATTTGTTTCTGCGGCTACCTGAGGCTGCCTGAGAAAATAAGGAGGAGACATCAAAGTCATCAAAGCAGAGGTCTCCTTTTGGGTATTGCAGATTCTAAGCCCCAGATGGAACGCTGTCCCTTCTGAAATGAAGGCTGAAATAGAGGGACAACATGGAGAAGAAAGAGTGGCTCTCATTGCACCCTACCCAGTTGTGGGAGATGAGAGGCACGTGAGACCTTTCCAGGGAGACCCAGAAACAAGTCAGGAAGCAAGAAACCACCTCTGCCATTTCTCTCTCTGGACTAGGGGGCAAACATGCAAACACCACACACCAAACTGCCCCAGAGAGAAACGCCGCCACCACAAGCCCACACGCCACAGCAGACAATGATGGATTGCCGGAAGCCCATGCAGCATGGCGACTGCGCCTGGGCAGCAGGAGCGTCATATGCCACAGCACCGCGTGCAGGAGCCACTTTCCAATCTGCAATCTCTCTCCCAAATGAATAGCTGCCACCTGGGACATCCAGGTCTTGGAAATACATTTCAAAAAAGAATTAAAAAGCAGTATCTGGTCTTTCCAGCCCCCAACCTTTGGAGTCTACATGGCTTATGTGCCGTGTGTGTAGGTCTACTGTTGCATATAGCCATGGCTGTGCACACTCTGTCATAGCGACACCCCTAGGACTGACACATGGTGAAGGCACAAATGGGCAAGTCCAAAGACCTGCTCTTGGGGACGTGCATGTACTGAGCTAGGTCCAAAATCAGGAGCCACACAAAGACAATGGGATGGGGCACAGGGGCCATGCTGCCTTGTAGTACACAGGCCACCAGGGGAGGGGCCTACTGTTCTACTCAGCTCTTCCTGAACCAAGCCAGGAGGCAAAGCCTATGTGTGGCCTTGGGCTTCTTAGACTCAGGTCTGCTGGCCCACACACACCTACTCACAGTGGAGGCCGTGGGTTAAAGGTGATGCCATGTAAGAGTGGAGCACCTAACGTGCAGATGCTCTGGATAGGAAGAGTGAGGCTGGCGCTGCAGAGCTGACAGTCTCATGGAACTGGGTCCCCCAGCCCTGGGGGAGGGCCTCTTTGCCTGGCCTTGCTCCCAGGCCAGAAGGTTCTCCACTTGTCTTGGGAATGCTCAGCATTCTGGGAGAAGAGAGTGGAAAGATGGGAGAAACCAAACCCTTCCTATGAGAGGGAAGATCCAGGGTCTTCAGTTAAGATGGAACCTGCAGAACTTTCTGGATAAGGTTCACATAAATCAGCTGGGTTGGAACTTAGCAAGGGCAGTGGGGCCCCGGCTCGCTGTGTTCTACCTTCACTGCTCACCCCTCAGGCCCTCGGGTTGAACTCAATCCTGCTATGGAAGAGAGCGCCTCCCTTCAGAGAAGCCGTAGGAGGGAAATGGATGGGAGTCTGGGGGCACACTTCTAAAACACAGTGGTGGAGGAAGGGGGAGCAGAACCCCCCAGGTGCCTCCTTCCCTCCCTCAGGGAAGGGACCCCTCAGAGAAAGCTGGCGTTTCTGTAGGTACTCAGGACTTCCTGGCACTGTGTGGTCCTAGCAGAGCTCTGGCAACTGAACTAGGATCTAGCCCAGCCCCAAAGCCTCTTGGGTCATCAAATCAAGGTAGCAGCATTTCCCATGGGGCCATGGGGCCCCTCCTCCTGATGAGCTGCTGCTTTTCCAGTCTGGAACTAAGGAGGAGATCCTAGGTAGACATAGCTCCCATCTAATGCTCAGAAGGAAAGGAAAGCTCTTGCTCTGCTGGCCAATAGGAAGCACAGACCTTAACGTCAGTGTCAGCTGGCTCCATCAGACAAGGGGAACAGGAAAACACCAAGGCTTCTTGCTTCACTGTGAGTTCGAGGCCAGCCTGGTCTACAAAGCAAGTCCAGGGCAGCCACACTACACAGAGAAACCCTGTCTGAAGTGAGCATGATGACTGCACAGATCTGTAGCTACCGAAGGCTGAGGCAGGAGGATCACAACTTTGAGAAAAGTCTTGGTGCAGGATGAATTCAAGGCCAGCTTGGGGAAAGTTAGTGAGCCCTATCTCAAAAGAAAAAAAATTTTAAACGGTAGAGGTGGAACACAGTGACATAGCTTTGCCTACCATGTGTTGAAAATAAAAAAATGTTCCTAAATGGCCTTGGATGGACAAAAATGACTCACTGGGTAAAGATGAGTGCTGCCAAATGTACCAGCGGGATAATGTGACACTCAGCATCCTGGCCCTCTCTTCTGCATCCTGGGAGAGGGCGAAGTGGACCCTGGCTCTACCGAGCGCAGGAAGAAACTGCTGTCAGGTTTGAAAGGAAGGCTGCAGCCTGCAGCCCAGCTATTCATTATCAAAGAACATTGCAGTTGGAAGGAAGAGCTCCGTCTACAGGACATGTAACTGGGAGACACGCAGCAAATGAGATGTAGCCACCCAGATGAAGGACAGCACAAGCTCTCTCTGCACAAGAGCGAGAATCAACATACACTCTCTCCAGACAGAAAACTCACCAACACTCCTCAAAACTGCTAAAGAAAAAAAAAAACCAAACGAAGCATTAGCCATTGTTAGCGAATATCACAGGCAAAGCACAATTTGAAGGCTGGCTGATTTTCTTTTCTCAAGATACTTAGAGGTAATTTGCTGAGGCCATGGCTACAGGGTAGGCAAACTAGGAGTCCCAAATGCTTACTCCCTGGGGCCGGTCTGTGGCCTGTGCTCACCCCAGAGACCTCTCATTGGGGGCACAGACATCTATACCTGACAGAAAGCTCAGAGTGCAAACTGTCAGAAAGTGGACTTAGGGCATTAGTACAAAGTTACAGAAAATCCATAAGTCCTGAAGCTGAAATGTAAAGTGATCTGCTACCCAAACTACAGCCTTTCTTGACCAAAGGACAGTCTGCTGGCCCCCCTGACTGGCCATCTAGAATGAATGGACTTTCTCTGTCAGGGAACCCCGTCACCTCAGTCCATCCACGTACACTTTACACACAGCAACAGGCAATGGTGGGGCGTACACACACACACGCCGACTGCAGATCTTTGATGGGCACTGAAAGCCCTGCCCTTCTTCCTGCTCCCTAGGGCACTGTGGTCATGAGTGCTGAGGAGGTCTGATCACCTAGTTTGTGTACTTGGTAGGAAGAAACGAAGGCTGTCCGAAGGCCTCGCGAGCACACTGAAACGGCTCTGCTGAACCCAGCACTTCCACGCATCTCCTCCCCTCATCCAGGACTGGTTGGCACACACTGGACGGGCAACCACTCTGAGAATGTCCATTCTTGCTCCCTGCTCAGTCACTGACGTGACCTACATCGAGGGCCTCTAATCTGCCTTCCTGACTCTACTAGGCCCTGATGGGCTGGCTGTGGCCTAACTTGCCAGCATCCTGGTGTAGTACACTCACTCTGGCCACAGCAGGAGAACTGGACAATGACCAACCAAGTGCCACTGGTGCCAGCACCTGCCTCCATCGGCTAGCGTGTGGAAAGCTCTGGGGCCTCCCCGGACCTTTGTTTCATGTCTTTCAAACCACTGTGCTTTCAAGACCACATTCTGCAGAGGCGTTCCAGCCACACTTTGTCTCATTCTCTCACACTTGAAGACCTCTCTGTTAAGGCACCTGCTACCTTCTCCCTTCTGGGAAAAGCAAACTGGTCTGTTCTCTCTACCTCACCTTACATATGGGCATGTTCCACAGTGGCCCAGTCACACTCAGACCATCATCAGTCTTCTGAAACTGAGGCCCTTCTGCTGCTTCCTCTACCTTACATTCTACCCAAGCATGTTACAAGATCATCACTCGTCTCTTCTCGTCTATTATAGTTGTGCCCCTCTGATCCACTTACATTTTCTGGGTGACTTTGGGAAGCTATGCCAAGAGTGTGTCATCTGAGGCCTTTCCCCACCCTGCCGCTCTGCCAACTTCCTGCTCAGGACAGAACAGTACAAACCTCCATAGTGGGGATGCTTGGCATTGTCGTGCTTTAGGAAAGGACACAGAGTGCCAGGGGCTTTAGGAACTACAAAACAATCCCTGTCAGAGGCTTTACAAGTCTGGCGTTCCACCAGCTGAGCGGGGTTATAAAGATGGCTGAGAGTAGGACTGCACACAGGCGCTGCCTGAAGCAACACTCAGAGGTGGCTCTCTGTGCAGCTCACATGGACAGAACTGGGCTGGTGACTAGGTGCCCTCAGCACTCACTCCCCTTAGCCACGTGCGCGCACACACGGAGTAGCACAGGGTCCCTAAAGCAGCTCCTCCAGCCGCACGCGGAAGCAGATCAGATGGCTGGATGTTTTTGCAGTTCTGTTTTTGACTCTTATTTTAATCACAAACATCAGACACAGCTGCGCAAGGACCACAGATACCCTCCTTCACTTACTGTTTCTTGGTCTCTTCAAACTTGTGCAGCTTTTTTCGAAGACCTCCTGACTTGAAACCTTGGCAGTGTGCTGCTGGGGCTCCAATAGTGACGACATCGTAGTTCTGATCTGAGTGACAGAGAACTTCCCTCCATTACTCTGGGCTCACGCCTGCAGGCAAGCCAGCTACAGCAACATGCACCGTGGCACCTACCGCCCACATGAAATAGCCTCTGGCTCCCCAATCCCTCGTCTAGAGGCTAAAAGAGGGCTTGTTGGAGCCAACACTGAGTGTTCAGTAAGAACAGTTACTGGTGTCCGAAGGTAGAGCCACCTAGGCTGCTAAATGCTCCCGCCCACCCCTCAGTGGCTCACTGACGGTCAACTCTAGGCCATAAAAACAAAAGGAAGCTGAAGCGATAAGGAAGGGGTTTGGAGCTTGTAACTGAAAAATTTCAAAGATCCTTGGGAGAGAGGAAGGAGGGAGAAAGGAAAGGAGGGAGGAGGGAGGGAAGGAGGGAGGAAGGAGGGAAAGTTTTCTCTAGTTGCCCAGCATAAAGGAAACATGGGCCAGATATAGGGCAACTGAGGGACCAAGCACACCGAAGGGAAGGAGCAGAACACCAGCCAACAGCAGGGTAGAAAAGTAAGTACCTGAGCCTCCGTCATCTTGAACTCGCATCCTTTGTATGTGCAGGTTTGTGGGAACAAATTCTAACTTTTTATCTGCTTTCAAACTGCTTGCTTTAAACGAAGGACCTAAGAAATGGAATGCAAGAAACTGGCCGTCAACAAGCACCAGCAACAAAGAGTGACCTAGAGCTGCTGCCGCCGCATGTAAGCGGGGTTATCTCAACAAGGGCCAGGAAAGAATGAGTGGCCATTCAAGACAGCGGGTTGGAGGCTGACTTGCACAAGGCACTGGCTCTGAACACGAAGGCTGCAGCAGTGATGAGGCCATCCCTCCTGTGACACAGTCCAACTCACAGACATGACACACATCACAGATGTGATCTTAGGTAGTGTGATGCCAACATTATAAAAAGCCAGTGGACCATGTCAGAGGCTGCCCTCTGCCAACTCTATAGATTGCTATCTTCCCAGCACCTGGAAACTGATCTTTCTGGAACAGCACATCTCAGTCTGAAGTGATGAGGTTTGTGCTTCACCTTAGGGTCCATCCAGATCCACAAGGCTAGGTGGCACTGAAGCCTGCTTGACCTCTCCAATACAGTCAGTAGGTTCCCTCACACATGCTGTGGCTAGAGAGACCAGATGATGCAACCAGTAGCCACAACCTTATTTCTAGAATCAGAATCCAAAACGAAATGAGGCATCACACACCTACCAGCCAAAGGAATTACAGGCGGAAAGGACAACAGGAGAGTGAGGAAAGGAACAATCTAACAAGCAGGAAACAACAATGCATCAGAAGCTCGGCAGAGAGCAGCTGCCTAGTCTGCCTTCTGTCACAGTGTCTGGTAGCCATGCTGCGACCCTCAGACCTGCAGTGTGCCTGTCTTGTGACACTGCAAGAAATAAAGCCAAGGCCTGTGTTTAGCCGAGACTCTCAGAATAGCAGGATGCTCCTGGCATTTGAGAAGCTCCATCCTAGAGAATTCCAGTTTACATGGGTTCCATGCTTTCTCAGGAGCGCGTATCCAGCATAGATAGGTGCCTCAACTCTTCAGGCAAATGTTGCTATCTCTCTAAGTGATGCAGTTGAACTTGCTCAAGCTTGGACCAGTCCCACATACCATCATCTTTCTAAGTTTATAGACAAGTCCCTATATTCTGTGTAAAAAGCACATTAATCATAAACCTATGATTTTTTTCCTTAAACCTACAAGGCATTATATATACTTAAAGAAACCAAAGATAAAGAATGCTCTGAAAGAAAGGGAAGGGAGAAATGTTATAATTATATTACTCTCTCAAAAATAAAATAAAATATATCTTTATAAAATAAATCATAAGAAATAACAAGTACTTTGAAAGACTAAAACAATTAAGAAACAAAGAAAGAAAGAAAATCATCCCATTTGGAATAAAAAGAAAATGGGTTAAAAAGAAATCGTATAGTTTGAAAGTCAAATATCATTTTCAAGAAGGGTGCCTTCCTAGCATGCACCAAGCCCTGGGCTTGACCCCCAGGCTCCAGCTGGAAAAGAAGAAAAGGCAAGAAAGAAAAGAACACTGAGGTGTCTGAACTTGACTTTCTCTTTGGAGTCTTAAAATAGAGCGTGTACTCTGACAACTTACACACTCATTGAAGGTGACGTTGAGTGTGTAAACTAGAGAACGGTGTTGCTCAGGCCAACAGCCCACATCCTTTGGGTTCTTGGTGGTGACACCAAGATGGACAACCCACATGAACCAAGGTCTGAGAGTCTGCCTCACTTCAGCCCCACTCTACAGCAGCTGTTTTAGGAGAACACCGGAGAAAGGCTTCTCTCAAGCCACTAATTTGTCATTTTAATTAAGATCTGAAAAGCCCAGAGTTGAAAGAATTCACACCTACATGAGAATCTATTTTTAAAGATCCACTCAAGACAATCAGTGAGAGTCTGTGAGCACCCCAGATATCGAGTTGGGAATGCAGGCGCTAGTACAGGCCACACCCACCTTTGTACTGATGGAGGTCAGTCAGATTCTCCTGGTAGGTGAGGATAATAGTCTGATACTGGGTGACAATCTGTCGCCGGAGGCTCTCCCAGCAAGGAGACAACTCCCCCAACTCTTCCAGCTCACATACTCTGCAAACGAGACACATGTCAGGCCACGGGGCTGACTCCCCTGGAGCTAAGACTAGGACAACGGAGCACACAAGAAGTAGCCGGGGGCCAGGCCGGCCAGAGCACAGGGTGGTCACGGAGCACATGGGAGGCACATGAAGACACCATTGAGGTACTGGCCCAGTTCTCTGCAGGATGGTGAATTATTCCAGAACAGAATGGACAGATGTGAGAAACCACTTACCTCCCCACCCTCATCCCAACAACCCCCTTTCTATGTCAAGTGCACAACAACAGCATCTCACTTCCAGGAGTGGCACCATCTCCTTTCCTGAGCACCCTTGCTGTCCACACTGAGTGTTAGCGCCTCATGTGCAGTTGCTGCCAACTACTTAACCTGCTCTCAAGCGCCTGCCCAATGGAGGAGCTCCTTCAAGCAGTAACACAGTCAAACAGAAAGCAGACAACAATAATAACCACAACACTGGGGGCGGGGCTCAGTGGCTGAGGTAGATCCTCAGGAGCCATACTGAGTCCACAAAGCTGTCCTCTGACCTCCTACATGATACCATGACACACATGCCCCACCTCCTGCCTGGTGAAAATTAAACCATGAAAACTGAAAATGCACAGAGAAACTGATTATAGCTATAATAAATGTATATAAATAAAGACAATTTTAAAGTTAAAATTATGACATAAATGTGTACATAAACAATAAAATAGCAAAATAAGTTTGTAAATTTAGATGAAAGGTATGTGATACTCACTATATTCTTGATATTTTTCTCATATTCTGATTTTTTTTTTTTTCAGGGTGAAACTGAAAACTGCATTAAGGCACTGAGTTTCTAGCTACACGGTATCACTCACTAACACTGACTTAGCAAAAGTTGTGGAGGTCAGTCTGAGACAGAGAACAGCCTCACCCTTACTAGGAACTGAGAAAATATGCCTCAGGATGAGAGCTTTGCTGCGTGGGGAGAGGACCCTGAGGTTCATCTTCTGAGCTCTTATCTCTGTGGCCCCAGGCAGGACGAATGGGAGGGAAAGAGACAGACAAAGAAGAGAAGATGTGTAATGTTAGCCTTAAAAATTCTTACGCAGCAAACTGTGAAACAGAGGAGCAAACTGAGAGGAAGGCATGTGCACATGACATGGGGTGGGGGGAAGGCATGCACACATGACATCGGGTGAGGGGAAGGCATGTGCATATGACATGGGGTGAGGGGAAGGCATGTGCATATGACATGGGTTAGGGGGAAGGCATGTGCACATGACACGGGGTGAAGGGAAGGCATGTGCACATGACATGGGGTGAGGGGAAGGCATGCACACATGACATGGGGTGAGGGGAAGGCATACACACATAACATGGGGTGAGGGGAAGGCATACACACATGCATGGGGTGAGGGGAAGGCATGCACACATGACATGGGGTGGGGGAAAGGCATGCACACATGACATGGGGTGGGGGGAAGGCATGCATACATGACATGGGGTGGGGGAAGGCATGTGCATATGACATGGGGTGGGGGGAAGGCATGCACACATAACATGGGGTGAGGGGAAGGCATGCACACATGACATGGGGCGGGGGGGAGGCATGTGCACATGACATGGGGTGGGGGGAAGGCATGCACACATGACATCGGGCGGGGGGAAGGCATGCACACATGACATGGGGTGAGGGAAGGCATGTGCACATGACATGGGGTGGGGGAAGGCATGTGCACATGACATGGGGTGGGGGAAGGCATGTGCACATGACATGGGGTGGGGGGAAGGCATGCACACATGATATGGGGTGGGGGAAAGGCATGTGCACATGACATGGGGTAGGGGGAAGGCATGCACACATGACATGGGGTGGGGGGAAGGCATGCACACATGACATGGGGTAGGGGGAAGGCATGTGCACATGACATGGGGTGGGGGAAGGCATGTGCACATGACATGGGGTGGGGGGAAGGCATGCACACATGACATGGGGTGGGGGAAAGGCATGTGCACATGACATGGGGTGGGGGGAAGGCATGCACACATGACATGGGGTGGGGGGAAGGCATGCACACATGACATGGGGAAGGGGGAAGGCATGCACACATGACATGGGGTGGGGGAAGGCATGCACACATGACATGGGGTGGGGGAGGCATGCACACATGACATGGGGTGGGGAGTGTCCTTCCTCTGCATGCGGTCTCACCTGGCTGCGTCTTCCTCCAGCAGGAGCTTCACAAACTGCCGAGGCACATGCAGAGAGAGGACGCTCTCCGCCATCTGCTCCAGGATCCGTAGGTGGTTGCCATCAGTGGTTGGGAACCGGTACATGCGGCAGATGGCACCACCGAACACTGAGGTAGGAATGTAAGGAGACAGGCTGTGGGTGAAACGGCTACAGACAGACCCGCCTACAAGGTTCCTCCCGCTCAGGCCCTCAGTGACCTCAGCTCTTTCTTTCCCAAGAGCGCTAACAAGTAAGCAAGCAGAAACAACAAAACCCAAACCCACTTGAACCAAGCCCTGCCAAGTGGCTGTACTGGCCACTCCTCCCCTTGTCAGGTAGGACAGAGGTAACTAAAGTGCGGGGAGCTGGGGCAGGGACACTGTCAGCCACCAACACCAGTATCAAATAGAGTGAAATGACGGAGCCGCTTCTCAGGGGACTTCTGACTCCCATGCTGCAGACAATGCCATGTTGATGAACAGCAGCAGGCAGGTGGCAGCTGGGACATGTGTGTGACAATCACAGAGGGTGGGGAGTAAAGGGTGGCCAGGCACGTGAGAGGAAGCTGCTTACCCGATTTCAGTAAGGTGTCTTTTCGTAAAGAAGCATATTTGGATCGGATTCCCAAGGCCTCGGTCAAGCTCTCATCAACAGGCAGAACCATCTGGGTTAGAGACATGCGCAAGAACACTGGGTCTGAGGACTCCAGGGCGTCCACAGAAATGGGCCTCGTGTATCACACAAGACCTGGCAGCAGCTGATCATGCAGTGTTGGTCTACCGTGCACAAGCTGCCCAGCCACACCACACACACACACACACACACACACACACACACACACACACACACACACACACACACGTCCCTCCCCATACAGCACGCATGTCTGCCTTCTCAAGTCACTTCACCTTGGGTGACAGTGCTGTGGTATCCAAAATTAAAAAGAAGGACGGATGACACCAAGAATATCCTCAGTGCTATGTTTTGAGCATACTTTGGGCAAAATGAGGTATTTTTTTAAAAAATGCTTCCCTTGAGCAGGGCGTGGTGGCACACGCCTTTAATCCTAGTACTTGGGAGGCAGGGGCAGGAGGATGGCTGTGAGTTCGAGGCCAGCCTGGTCTACAAAGCAAGTCCAGGACAGCCAAAGCTACATGGAGAAACCCTGTCTTGAAAAACAAAACAAAACAAGCAAACAAACAAACAAAAATGCTCCCCTTGACAATGCTGGGCTCTTAAGTTGGAATTCTCATTTGATAACTGGCTGAGTGAGAGACTGTGTGGGCCATGAGGAAGGGGGGGACAGGAAGGGAGGGTCCCAAGGATGGGAATGTGGAAGGGGTGACTGGGAAGGACACTTACTACCAGGATATAAATAAATAAATATAAATAGGTATGTCTCCATCACCTCTCCACTCGTACCCTCCCCTCTGCCCCCACACATACTCTAGCAAAGATGTTTTGCTCTCAATCCTGTGCCACAGGAGTGGCCAGTGTGGCTCGGAGAGCGGAGGCCATTCCTGATCAGTCGCGCTTTGTATTTAAGAGCAGGAGCCCTTCCGCTCCATGTGGCATCAAAGCCAAGAAAGACCTGGGAGGCCCCTAGAAGGCAGTGTCAGGGAGCAGTCCTTCCTGAGCGCAGACATGCATGAAGACAGTCAATTCTCCCAGGCCTGTGAGGAAGGTGAGAAAGGCACCCACTCACCCTCCCATTGACGGTGTCCAGAGAGCGGGCCACAGGGGGCCTCTGGTCTGACTTCTCCTCCATCTGCCAGCCGATCACAGTGACATTCCCCACTCGGTCACTCTCTGCAGACCTGCAGAAGCATCACCCTGATAAGCGCTGGTTTGGCTGGGCTGCTTCTCTTTTTAAGGCTAAGTTCAGTCATCCTGGGTCATCAGGGTCCTGGGAGCAGCAAGGCAGCTTCCTGAAAGGTTCACCTCACCTCTCCTCGGCAGATGCCATGGCGTCCCCCTAGACAGCCCCTGAGAGGGTTGAAGGGGCAAAACCTCCAAAGGGCTAAAGCGAACACCCACCTCAGTGTGAGATGCAGTCTGTGATGCCTGTCCTGGAGCAGATCTTTGACAACGAATGTTCCAGAGCCCAGCAAATACATCTGACGGAGACAGGGAGACGCAACATATGGACACTCGGCGTCACTCTGGTCCATGCCCCACAGCACAGGGAACTTTGTGGTTCCCATAACCCCTCCCTCCCACGCTCGCCCCATCGACCCACAACAAGGCTCAGAAGTGAATTCCAGAGGCAAGTATGTTTCGAGATGGGCTCATTCATGAGCAAGGAGTGAACTCAGCCTTGTGCTGCGTCGCGCTCGGGCCATTACGTCACTGTAAGTGCGGGGAGACTGCCCCGCAGCCGCGCGTCACTTAACTGTTCCCTGAGCTCTGTCTTTGACATCGTACACGGACAGCTTGACCTGTGTCATCTGATTGATAAGGGAGTCTTGGAAGAAGGCGATGCTGCTTAGAAAGATGGGGTTGCTGGTTCCCTAGAACAGAAAACAAGAGTTGGAGTTCATCTTAAGGAAATGCTTCTGAGCTGCCCGAACGCGTTCAGAAGGAGGGAATCAACACAAATGCTAACGGCAGCGCAAGAACCAAAGAAGTCCGCTTCTCATAGAATCGCTGGTCGGACACAAGCAACAGGCGCAGTGCAGAAGCTGCGCACAGGACTCACGCTAACCCTGACGAGGTCAGGGGGTGCAGTTTCAGGTGTGCTTATATTTAGACTGTTACTTAGGTGCACTCCTTTCAGATGTGTGCAAAGGCAGAGGAAAGAGGAAACGGACAGTTTTGGTATTTCTAGGTCCTGTGTCTGGAATGATTAAAAGTGACCTTTTAAGAGCTCTCCTCTTTTAAGAGCCAGTTCTGGTTTCCAGGTCACGGGTGCCTATTTTCTGGCAGCTTTGCCTCAGAGCTCCACCTGGCTCTTCTCACTCTTCCAGCAAAGCACGGTGAACAGTCACTGGGCTTTGTACCCAACGATGCCTCCTGGGCCTCAGCAGCTCCAGGACCAGTCTCTCAGTGCCCGCTGGGCAGCCCCTCCTCGGGGTTCTGAGGCCTCCTCCAGTCTTCCCTGCCCAGCCGTGCCCTGGGAGGGGTCTAGGATTCAGCCTTGGTGCCCTCTTGTCTGTTGAGCAGGTGTTGGCCGGGAGACCACAATCGCCTCTGGTGGCTCTTCCCGCACACCTGTTCTTCCCACGCCTTCCTTCCGCTAAAGTCATGTTACGTCCCTCCCCCAGACACCTGTCAGAGGCATGACAGAGCTTGCTGCTGCACTGTATCATAAGTGCCCCTGTACAGCCTGCAAAGCGTTGGTTTCTCAGACACGCTAAGCAGATACAGCTATTTCCTAAGCCCTGTGGTGCTCTGCTATCGCCCTGCGTCAGAACTACAGACAACCCAGAGCTGAGCCCCCGCCTGGGCTCACTGTGAAGTCCAACCTAGGAAGCCTGCTGCTGTGTCCTCACCCTGCTACCCTAGTGCCCCCCACATGCTTTCCTGTACATGGAAGTAACCTGGTCAATTTTGCCCCCGCCCCCACCATCAGAAACTCTCAAGGGCAAGAACTGTGTCCTTGTGGGATTGGTACCAACAGTCAGTACAGTGCTTGGCATGAGGCCAGTGCTCAACAGAGGCTTAGGCCACATACAACCTGACTTGAAAATATGCTTCTGAGAGAGACTCAGAAGGGGTTGGCTTCTAAAATGGAAAGCTTGATATAAAAGTATATATTATTGAGTGCTTATATAAAAGTATAGAAATACTAAAAAATTTAAAAGTTCAATCTGGTAAGTATTCCTATTATAAATAAAATCCTGTGGAATTCCGTATCAGAAACTCCTACATTTTGTACCATTAACTCATAGAATGTGCTCAACTAAGAATTTTGTAAACTTCCGTAAAGCCATATAAATTTTAAAAAGCACACAACACAAAACACAAAAGATGCAAAAGTGAAAGTTAATAAGGAATACAGACGTGTGCAGCCTAACAGCCAGCGCCCTTTAAGCATCAGTTAATGAGCATAATTCTCTAGTCACAGCAGGCAGCTGGAAGTGAAGGGAAGAATTAGGTCTCACCCCTCAAGAATCAATCAGTCTTAGTGGGGAGCACTTCATGACAGCAGCACCCAACGGTTCATCAGAACTCACGAAGGGTGTGGCCGACTAAGGGCCACCCAGGGGAGTGTGGCACACAGGATAAATGAACTGGAAACGCAAGTGTCGCTACCGACGCCCTTCCACCAGGGACACAGGCAACCGTGAGCATGAGGGCTCCCTCGAAGGAGAGGGGCCGGCAGCACCCACCTCAATGATCTCCGTCTGCGCATGCTTCGTCCAGAACGCCTGCGGAGGGGTGGTGACACTCACAGCCACAAAACTATTTGGTTTTCGGTCTAGCGATGGAGTGTGCAGCTCACTACAAGCTACAGAATCAAGATGGGGGGAAAGAATCCTTTCAGGCAGCGTTCTAGTTAGTTCACTGTTCTAAACAAACCCCAAAAGCTTAAAACAATACCCCCTAGAGACACCATGGTTACACTGTCAGTGAGAAAGGGGGTTTTATTTTTATTTTTTGCATTATGACTTTTTTATTAATTCATTCATATTACATCTCAATTATTATCCCATCCCTTGTATCCTCCCATTCCTCCCTCCCGCTTTCCCCCTACTCCCCTCCCCTATGACTGTGACTGAGGGGGGGGCCTCCTCCCCCTGCATATGCTCATAGGGTATCAAGTCTCTTCTTGGTAGTCTGCTATCCTTCCTCTGAGTGCCACAGGGCCTACCCATGAAGGGGACATGGTCAAACATGGGGCACCAGAGTTCGTGTCTTAACTGTGGAGAATGTCCTGTCCCTTGGCTAGGTCTGGGTAGGGGTTTGATGCTCACTGTACATATTGTCCTTGGTTGGTGCCATAGCTTGAGCAGAACCCCTGGGCCCAGATCCACCCATCATAGTGTTCTTCTTGTAGGTTTCTAGGACCCTCTGGATCCTTCTATTTCCTTATTCTCCCATACTTCTCTCACCTAGAGTCCCAATAGGATATCCTCACCTCTATCCCACTTTCCTGGTAAGTGAAGACTTTCATGGGACATGCCCCTTGGGCTAGTGTCTAGATATAAGTGAGTATATACCATTTGAGTCTCTCTGCTTCTGGGTTAACTCACTCATTATGATCATTTCTAGTTCAATCCATTTGTCCACAAATTTCGGGAATTCTTTGTTTTTAATAGCTGAGTAGTATTCCATAGTGTAAATGTACCACAGTTCCTTTATCCATTCGTCTACTGAGGGACACTTAGGCCGTTTCCAGGTTCTGGCTATTATGAATAAGGCCGCTATGAACATGGCTGAGCATATGTCCTTGCTGTGTGCTGGAGCATCTTCTGGGTATATTCCAAGGAGTGGAATATTGGGTCTTGAGGAAGCCCTGTTCCCAGTTTTCTGAGATTGCGCCAGATAGATTTCCAAAGTGGTTGTACTAGTTTGCATTCAGAAAGAGGGTTTAAAAACCTGTCTTCTCATTCTTTTTTTTTTTTTTTTTTTTTTTTTTGTCTATTTTTTTCTATTTAAGTAATTTATTCAGATTACATCTAAATTGTTACCTCCTCACTTGTATCTTCCCATTTTCCCCTCCCTCCCTCTTTCACCCTATTCTCCTCCTCTAGGTCTGTGACAGAAGGGGACCTCCTCCCCCACCATATAATCACAGCCTATCAGGTCTCACAGCTATCAGGTAGCCTGTTTACCCTTCCCTCTGAGTGTCACCAGGCCTCCCCACTGAGGGGAGGAGGTCAAATAGGGGGCAGAGTCAGTCCCCACTCTTCACACAACTGTGGAAAATGTGCTGTCCATTGGCTAAATCTGAATAGGGGGTCTAGGTTTATTGCATGCATTGTCCTTGGTTGGTACAGTAGTTTGAGCAGACCCCTCCAGGGTCCACATCTGCCAACCTTGATGGTCTTCTTGTAGGTTTCTAGGACTTTCTGGATCCTTCTATTTCCCCATTCTCCTGTACCTCTCTCAACTGAAGTCCCAATCTCCTGCTAAGTGAAGACTTTCAGGGGACATCCATGTTGGGCTAGTGTCTAATTATAAGTGAGTATATACCATGTGAATCTTTCTGGGTCTGGGTTAACTCACTCAGTATGATCATTTCTAGTTCTATCCATTTGCCTGCAAATTTCAGGATTTCCTTGTTTTTAATAGCTGAGTATTATTTGGACAAAATTCAAGTCCAAGTGGATTAAAGCCCTCAACATAAAACCAGAGACACTAAATTTGTTAGAAGAAAAAGTGGGGAAGAGTCTGGAACTCATTGGCACAGGAGACAACTTCCTGAACAGAACTCCACCAGCCCAGGCTCTAAGGTCAACAATTAATAAGTTGGACCTCATGAGGCTGAGAAGCTTCGGTAAGGCAGAAGACACTGTCAACAGAACAAAGTGACAGCCTGCAGACTGTGGAAAAAAGATCTTCACCAACCCTACATCTGACAAAGGACTGATATGCAAAATATATAAAGAGCTCAAGAAATTAAACACCACCACACCAAATAACCCAATTAAGAAATGGGGCTCAGGGGGCTGGAGAGATGGCTCAGAGGTTAAGAGCACTGTCTGCTCTTCCAGAGGCCCTGAGTTCGATTCCCAGCAACCACATGGTGGCTCACAGCCATCTATAATATGATCTGATGCCTTCATCTGGCCTGCAGGTATACATGCAGGCAGAGCAGTGTATACATAATAATAAATTAATAAATCTTAAAAAAAAGAGAGAGAGAGAGAAAGAAATGGGGCTCAGAATTAAACAGAGAATTCTCAACAGAGGAATATCAAATGGCTGAGAAACATTTAAAGAAATGCTCAACATCTTTAGTCATCCAAGAAATGCAAATCAAAACAACTCTGAGATTCCATCTTACACCCATCAGAATGGCTAAGATCAAAAACTCAAGCGACACCACATGCTGGCGAGGATGTGGAGAAAGGGGACCGCTCCTTCGTTGCTGGTGGGAGTGAAAACTAGTACAACCACTTTGGAAATCAATCTGGTGCTTTCTCAGAAAACTGGAAACAAGGCTACCTCAAGACCCAGCTATTCCACTCCTTGAAATATATCCAGATGTTCTACCACACAACAAGGACATTTGCTCAACCATGTTCATAGCAGCTTTATTCGTAATAGCCAGAATCTGGAAACAACCTAGATGTCCCTCAGTCAAAGAATGGATAAAGAAACTGTGGTACATTTACACTGTGTCTTCTCATTCTTTTTCCCTCCCCACACTAGTGGGGTGGAGCCTGTGCCATGGTGGCCTTCTGATTCAGACACCAGCAGCCTCTCTGAGCTCCCAGGTAACATATGTCTGCACACTGACAGCTGTGACTGAGAAGCCCTGATAGCCATGAAAATCCCAGCATACAGATGGGGAGGTGCTGTAATAAAATTGAAGTTCTTTAAGTTCTTTTTAAAAGAAAGCTCTTTTTAACCCATATCAGCTGTAAGATTTCTTAAATGTTTCTTTTTAGAACTAAACAGGACTTGGAGCATTCTAACTAGACAAATCTGTCTTGCCTGAAAAACATCTCAAGTCTGAAACATATCTATCACAAAAATGACCCACAGGAGAATCACCACACTGCACTGACTCCCACATGCTGCATGATATAAAAACACCATGAAAGGGGGAGAAGAGGCTCAGTCATTAAACGCTAATGCCATCAAAAACAGTACATTTCCTTACAGAAAGATACGGCTGGACGCAGGTTCAATTCTTAGCACCCACATGGCAGGTGTGCCTCAAACACCACTTCCAGTGAATTCTATGACCTCGCTGAACTCTATCGTTCCAATTCTACAGTGCATGCCCTTAATCTTACCGTACCAACTACCTTTCCCTATCACACACATGTCCAGGTGCCATTTTATAGTCACTATTCAATTACTCACAGTATGTCAATAAGTCCTGGGTTTGGACTCTCATTTTCTTCAACTGTAAATTTCTATCTGGAATCATCTGTCTGCTCCTGAGTGCCCCATAGCACTGCTGAGACCATAAGGCTAGGGAGGGGCTGACACAACGTTTCAGTTTGTATGGTTTGAAAATTAGCTTACCGCACCTGGATGATTAAACGGTATTTTCTCTAGGTAGTTGTTTTCTCTAAGATCTTTAAATATATTTGTCTCAGGGTTTCTATTTTTTTCCCACTATAAAACTGACAGTCAATGTAATTATTGCTATGTTGAGCACAGTTTTTCCAAGACTGGCTTCCAATAGTTCTACTATGATACACCTAGAAACCTTCTTGGGAGAAATGCTCAACTATAAATACTAAACACTTCTTTGTTTTATCTTGGATACAACTGTGGTTTCTGTGGGATTGTTAGCTTGTTTTTAAAACAAGATCTTACTATGTAGCCCTGGCTGGAACTGACTTCAGAGACTAAGGAGGACTTGAACTCAGGAACTGACCTGTCTCTCCCAAGTGCTAGATTTACAGGTGTGTTCACCATGCCCAGCCCTGTTTTAACACTGTAAACTTTTTTCTATTGCTTCATTTCTCTGTCATCATTTTGGAAGTTTCATTTTCTCCTATACCTAAAATCACCAATTTTCTCTTCAATTGTTTCGAATTCGCTTTTTTATTTTTAACCTAAGCATAGATTTTTAGCTTTGGTTATTCTATGTCTTAATTCTGTAATGCTCCTTTGGTTCATATGCACAACTCTCTCCATTGCTGGCTTCCATGACTATGTCTGAGCTTTGCACAGCCTGGCTTCTCTTTAAGTATCCATTTTCTGGGAAGCTTTTCTGGCCAGCAACATGTTAGTGTTGCCTTCTTCAGCTGGGTATGAAAAGAACCACTGTTGATTTTCGTTGCTGCTGCCATAGTCATGGTGGTAAGGATGGGATCTGGGCTGCATATGCAGCAGCAGAGATCTACCACTGAGCTCCAAGCCCCAGCCCAACCAGAGCGTGCGCGCGCAGAAGCTGGTCAAGTAATGTAGGAATGGGGCTATGTAAGGTCTCTGGTTTTGCTGAATATATAATTCTAGGTTGGCTGCCTTTTAAAGAATTTGCAAAGCTGTTCGAAGTTTCAGGAGACACCTACTCGTAGACACGCTGGGTCTTCAGCAGCCCTTCTACTAGGGCGAGACTCTGGGCCTGCTGCTCATCTTTCCGTCTCTCTCATCACTGATCTCTCAGTTGCCACAGGTTACAGGGCCAAAGGCTGTCTTCTCTCTCACTCGAAAGCCTGCCTGCTAAGACTCTGGAGCTGGGACTGCTCCCTCATTGCATGACTCAGTCTTCAGCAGTGCTCATTTTGCTTTTTGGTGTTTTTATGAAGACAATTCACCACCCCGTGCTGTATAACCACTACAGCTATCTACGTCCTTAATATGGCCACATTCCAAAAGAAAAATCTATAGCCACCAGCAAGCACTGCCCATTCCTCTTCTCCAGCCTCCAGAAAGCACTAACTTCCTTCTATGTAGATCTGTCTCCTGGACATTTTCTGTAATAGGAATGCGTAGCCTACACACTTGGTGGCTGGCTCTTCCCGCTTGGCAGCTTTGGGGGCCTCACTAATGCTACAGCAAGTGTCACTACTTTGCCCAAATGAACACACCACATGCTGCTCATCAGTTAGAGGTTGTTTTGATTGCTTCTGCCTCTTGGTTACTACAAATGATACTGTAAACACCTGTGGATTAGTTCCTGCTGAACATAGGGCCTCGTCTGTTTTAAATGATTTTGGTTAACATCTAATTCTAGGTTGGCTGCCTTTCTAAGAACTTGAGTGTTTCCCTACTGCTTCTGAACTTCCTCCCTCTCCCTTCCCCTCCTCCTCTTCTTCCTTCTCCCTGGCCTCTGGCATTTTTAATCAGGGTCTAAATGTAAAGCACACACTTTGTTGCTGCTTTTTAAATTCTGTCCTTGACTTTCAACAGTTTGGCTAGGATGAGTGGATGAGTGCAGGTGTGGCTCTCTTTGGAGTTTATCTCAGCTCCAAAAAGAACATTTAGCAAGTTTTATCATGACAAAATGTCAGAAAGTGGGAAATGAAGATATTAAAATCATCCAGATGGGGCTGGTGAGATGGCTCAGCAGTTACAAGTGCCTGCTGCTCTACCCTGACTGCTAGAGTTCAGAGCCTAGTACCCAGGTCTGGCTGCTCTTAAATGCTCCAATGCCAAGGGATCTGGCACCATCGTCTGGCCTCTGTAGGCACAGACACACACACACACACACACACACACACACACACACACACTTGTAAAATATATGAAGCCCAGATCCCATCCTTACCATCATGACTATGGCAGCAGCAACCAAAATCAACAGCTGTTTCTTTTCATGCTGCAGCTGAAGAAGGCAACACTAACATGGGAGGCAGACAAGAAGCTGTCCAGAAAAGCTCATCAGAAAATGGACACTTAAGAGACAAGCCAAGGGCTGGAGGGATGGCTCAGAGGTTAAGAGCACTGGCTGCTCTTCCAAAGGTCCTGAGTTCAATTCCCAGCAACCATGGTGGCTCACAACCATCTGTAATAGAATCTGATGCCCGCTTCTGGTGTGTACTCATACATGTTAAATAAATAAATAAACAAATCTTGAAAAAAAAAAAAAAAAAAGAGACAAGCGAAGCAGCCCATGACAGGACCGGGGCCTTTGCAAAGCTTGGACACAGTCATGGAAGCCAGCAATGGAGAGGATTGTGTGTATGTCTGAGGATGTCTGCATGCTCACAAAGAATTGAGGAGACTATGAGACTACCTACCTTTGGTGTTCACCATGAACAGGAAGTGAACTCTGAAGTCATGTGCCAACATGCACACTGGTAAAAAATCATACCAAAAGTCTCTACCTCTTGAGCTTTTAATTTTTTTCTATCCAGCTAGTATGAGATCTCTGTGAGTTCTATGCCAGCCAGGGCTACACAGAGACACTCTGTCTCCAATAAATACACACACACACACACACACACACACACACACACACACACACACACACACACACACACGGATAAGCTAGTAACAAGAGTGATGGCAGCAGAAATCACTAAGGAAGGAGAGAATGATTTCCAAAGTTGCTACATCACGTTGCTCAAAATGTCTCATCTTTAACCAAAATTTATGAAACATGGAAAATAAAACACACAAGAGAAACACTGCTCATACATGGATGAATTCAATAACTAAAAAACAATCAGCAGTAAAGGAGGAAGGGGGCTATGATCAGGATGTTAAGTGGATAAATAAATTAATTTTAAAAACACTTAAGAGTACCCTTCCCTGAGGGCAACACAGCGTTTGAGTTATTAGGAGGCTAGGTGACATTCGAGGAAATGTCTCGTTAAATAGAGTCCATCAGTGGAGGAACTGAGGTCATAAAACCAGCATGCAGAGAATACTCAAAAGTGCAACAGGACTGAAAAAGTCCTTAAGAGGGGCTTAACTGTGGGCAGATAAGAAAAAAAAAAAAAAAGAGTTGGCATACTTGGGGAGATATCAGCTAAGATTATTTAGAAATAATAAGAAGCAAAGAAAGAAATAAAAAGAAGAAAAATGGTGTCAGAGGTCCCTGGAGATAGGTCATCAAGTTCGCCAACACAGGTTTAATCAGAGTCCTGGAAGGAGAGGGAAAACGGACACTGACAACATGACGGCCAGGCTCTTCCCAGAGTGGATGGAAAACAAGATGCCTGAGAGGTATTTTTAACCTAGACTCACATTCTTCAGTTCTAAAGGATTTCTTGTATTATTTTTAGACTTCCTCTTTGCACTCACTTTTCCGTTTTCTCTTAAAAGATGGCATACTGGACTGTGCAGCTCACTCCTGTTCCCTGTGTTGCTTGCTGAGACAGTTCCTGGGATATCTCCAGGCTTAGTGGATTTGTAAAGCTCACCTGTGATTGTCCTTTGTTGTCCAGCTGCTTTTTATAAGCAGTGCCCTGTTAGGGAGCACATGCAGGCACATATTCCTTTCTTTTTCTTTTTTTAAATTTGATACAGGGGTTCTCTCTGTGTAGCCCTGGCTTTCCTGGACTCGCCTTGCAAACAAAGCTGGCCTCAAACTTACGAACTTACAGAGATCCGTCTGCCGCCTCCACCTCCCCAAGTACTGGGATTACAAGCATGTGCCACAGAGGCAGCACATCCTCCTTAGAGGTGTAAGTCACAACTTTGGCACTTTCCACTTCTGCAGCACCTGTTTCATCCGAGTTCCCTTGCTTCATGCTGCAGGCCTATCACAGGGGCCTGCTGGCCTTTCGCTTCTTTTGTTTTCTTCTAAATCACTTTTGAGATATACATTTCTTACTGTACACACTCATTTTAAGTGCACAGCTCAAGGGATTTTATAAGTCCCTATATCTATGCAGCCACTCCCACTGTTAAGATGAGAACCCTGCCACCCCACCATCCCTATCACTAAGAGGATCTGAGCCCAAGCTCTCGCTTCTACCCTCCTTTGCCCCGCCCATTCTGCCGGGTATAAGCCTCCACTCAGGTGACACTGCCTATAGAAAGTGACAGCCCACTCCCTCCAAAGAGACAAGTGACTGGTAGCAGATATGACAGTGTGGCCAGCCACACTTAGCCTGCCCTGTGCATACAACTGAGCACCATCCAGCCTTCCAAACAGTTCATTCTTAACACATGGACACTTGCCCCCACAAAAAGATTGGCACCCCAGTGTCAACTCCAACTTTATTCATAAGAGTCTGATCTGAGCACAACTCAGATCTCCATCAGCAGGCAGCTTAATCACAGAAGAGCAGTCAGCTATGAGAAGCCGCCTCTGCATCTCCTCAGAAACAGCTCAGCGGTGTGCTGACAGCCTAGAGACAGACTGACGGTGACTACAAACAAGCAGGAGAGAGGCACCCACCTAAGCTGAATTCTAAAATGGGCTCGTCCGGGTCTTGGATATTTCCTGGTAGAAGAGAAATGACAGGAAAAAGTCACCCAAAATAAATCTTTCCCCGGAATGTAGATTCTATTTGTTTTGTGCAAAAATGGAAACAAGAAACACTAATTCCTAGAGCCCACCCCCAAAATGTTACAGTAGATGATTTCTAATCTTTCAAACAGTTTAGAGATTCTGAAAAAAACTCTCAGACCCTGTTCCATTCTGCCCAGGGTGCTTGCCCAAACTGGAAAAACAAAAACAGAAAAACAAGACAATCAGTTTCACCAGACCAGTTCCCAGAAGCGCTAGCTGTCCCTTCTGTGTCCTGCTCCAACCAGAAGGCTACCACAGCAGGACACCCTGTCTCTAAGGCCTGGTCACCGGCTACCCCATGCCCTGCCAACACTGTTACAGCATGCAGCCTGCATCCCTCACGTTCACGCGCACACGTCAAGTACAGACCTGTGAGGCTCACCTGCCAGAGAGAGGCCCACCATGTCAGCCGCCACATCGACGGTGGCAGCCCGCTGCACCGCACGGGCCCTGGCCCCATGGCGAGGGCTGTGCTCTCTTGCTGTCATGCTGTCATTGGTGAGGATATGCTTCCTGTTCCTGGGTCACACCTCACCTGACTCCCCGAGGAAGAGCCGTCTCTGGGCCTTGGAGTCCTAAGGTGGAAGCAGCCCTGAGACATGGAAGCAAACACTGATCAGAGCCTGCAGTGTGCCCGTGAAGAAACTGTGTTCCTATGGGAAGAGAACAGGACCTAACCCTGGCGAGATGCTGAAGCCAGTGTCTTGTGACAGTGTGGAACTGGCTCAGATGTCTGACACGGTCTACTCTGCTCCTCCTCCCCAGTTCTCTACCCGGGGGTCCACTTTTAACAAGGTGGGCCGTAATACATGACGGCCTAACTATAAGCACAGAACAAGGCTTTCATGAGTTCCTTATTGCTCTCTACCGCCCTCCTATTGGCAGATGTCACAGAATCTTTACAATCTTCTATGAGCTCCCACAGCACAGCCTCAGCTAGAAGGACAAAGACTGTGTGAAGGCCTCTGCTGCCCAGGCCACTGCTCACCTTCAAACCAGACTGAGACAAAGCTTGAAGCTCCAGCGTGACTTTCTAGCTAAGTCCTGGTGTGCCTTGGTCTCAGACTTTCCCAAAGCATCAAGTAACAATCTACCCTTAACCAAAGGGGAGGATGTTGGGGATGGGAGAGGCTGTGACAGAACTCCACTGCAGCTGAGTTGGAGTGAGGCTGTCCTGGCTCAGCGCAGAGCTCCTACTATGTTTCAGGTTTAACAGCAAAAGCGGAGCTTCAGGCTTATCCAACCCCATGTACACTAAGCCCTGCTGGTTCTAGAAGGGACTAGCCTTCACAAGGTAGAATAGCTAACAGAGCCATTAGCCTTGTGAAGAGAACCCTCTCAAAGGTGTCCATAGACCCAAACACACCATCTCCTGCCCACACTTAAAGACCCAGGCTACTGTTCAAGTCAATTCACACCATCTCCTGTTCACACCTGAAGACCTGGGCTACTGTTCAAGTCAATTCAAACCATCTCCTGCTCACACCTGAAGACCTGGGCTACTGTTCAAGTCAATTCACACCATCTCCTGTTCACACCTGAAGACCTGGGCTACTGTTCAAGTCAATTCACACCATCTCCTGTTCACACCCGAAGACCTGGGCTACTGTTCAAGTCAATTCATATCATCTCCTGTTCACACCTGAAGACCTGGGCTACTGTTCAAGTCAATTCACACCATCTCCTGCTCACACCTGAAGACCTGGGCTACTGTTCAAGTCAATTCACACCATCTCTTGCTCACACCTGAAGACCTGGGCTACTACGCAAGTCAATTCGCACCATCTCCTGTTCACACTTGAAGGCCTGGCCTACTTCCCAAGTTTAAGAAGTGACTTACCAGACATGTTCGCTTTTGGACCACGAGGCATTGCTTCACAGGACACCCAAATCCACCATCTAGAAACAGAACAGCACAACTTGATGAGCATACCAAGCATCAAGCTCCCAAGGGCATGACACCTAGAATGGTAGCAAGCCAACAGTTATAGCTAACTTTTCACCCAAAAGAATGAGAAGGAAAAATGTATATTTCCTTCCACTCCAAGGATTATCTGTCATGGAGTATGGGCTTGCCCTCTCACCAGGCACAGAGCCCAGGAGGGGCTGCAGTGCAGCTCTGCAGCTCTGCTCTCTGGTGTCTATGACAAGGCTACCTGTACTGTCTCACAGAACTACAGTGAGAGCCAAATCCATAGTCGTGGGAGGGGGCTCAGTGCACTCCACTGGGCCACCACTGCACGGTGAGCAGGTACTTTCCTGTAGAACAGACCACTCAGGCCAGGGACTGCCCCGAGCCATTACAGCAGGTCTCAGGGCCCAGCAAGTTCTTTTGCAGGCTGCGCTTGTAACTTCCCCCTGGTGTACCCAAAGTTCTCTGTCCTCTGAGCCTCAGCCAACAGGGCTACAGACTGGCTGGAGAGGCACTCTAGATATTGCTAAAAGGAAGAAATTACTCACTGGTCTGCTATTACCAAAAGACACACATTTGCAAGGCAAACATTTAAACTTAGAAAGCACCAAGACTACCTCCGTGGCTGGTCTTGTCTTATCACAACCTTGAACCACAGCAGGAGAGGCTCAGCTGAGGCGTTATCTAGATTGTGTTGGTCTGTGGGTAAGCCTGTGGCAGATGCTCCTGATGGCTAACTGACCCCACCCACTGTGGGCAGTGCCATCTCCCACTGAAGAAAGCTAGCTGAGAAAGCGGTCGGTCAGTGACCAAGCGTGCACCTGCTTCTCTGCCTCTGCCTGCTTGAGCTCCAGCTTTGACTACCCCCACCCAGCCTATGATGTGATGCCCTTTGAACTGTAAGTCAAGTGAGCCCTTTCTTCTCTAAGTTGCTTTTGGTCAGTGTATGTGTCATAGCAACAGAAGTGACCCTAGGACATCTACTGAAGTCTGCAGTAACGCTGTAGGAATGAACAAAGCCATCGTGGTGCGCGCACCAAGAGAAAGAATTCAGGAAAGAGGAATATGTGTGGTAAATGCTTTGAAAAACTGTCAAACTCCAGCAAAGTAACACTAAATCCACCTAGCCCACCTAAGCTAATTCTCCAAGGTTGTCCAACTGTTCTACCAAAATAGATACTGCTGGCAGGCCTGGACCCTTCTATACTGGATACAACATTTTGTTGTGATACAAAAATTTCAGAATACAATTTATTACATTTTGTAAACAAAAAAATCTTGCCAAGCACTTCAAACATGGAAAAGACTCATGCACAGAACTGCTTACTGTAAATATGAACGCTAGAAGCAACCCAAGTGCCCAGCTACAGTACACTCTGGAACATCATGAGATACCAAAATGATTCTAAGACATCTAGGAGTCACACTCAATATAAACTGAAGCCATAAGCCTTGAGCAACCTTGTAAGTGGCTACAGTGATACAGACAGACAAAGCCAAGAGCTGACAAGGGTGTAGGACACTTGGAACCCATGCTGTGGTACAGCAGGACCAGTGGAGTTACTCTGGACAACTGGCAGTTCCGCCTCAAGTGGCACATATGATCTATCAACAACATGGGCTATGATTACGTAACTGCTAGCAGAAATGCTCATTTGTGTATATATGTACACACACACACACACACACACACACACACACACACACACACACGGCGGCGGGAGGGGAGACTGTTTAGAACAGTACAGTCATTGAGAGCAGGATGCTAGAGACAACAGAAATGTTCATCATCTGTAAAAAGTACAGAGCAAAACAGATGAGTCCCTGGGAAAGACGGCCACACCAAGCCCAACAGGGACAGCCCACTGATGTGATGGGCACGCAGAGGCCACAGAATCTATGCTGTGAAGTCAAGAAGGATTTCATGCAGGGCTGGGTGTCCACTACAAAGGTGTGCGTGGTTCTTGGCCTCTGAGAATGTTCTATCCTTGGCTGGGGTGCAGGTTCCCTGGGCAAGTCTATGAGTGGCACCTATGCACAGTTCACGAGCAGATTCTGTGCCTCAATGACAAGTGTACTTAATTCTTATACCGATGCTAACAGCACAGCACAGCAAATGCTCCCATCAGCTTTGCTCCACCCACAACAACTTAAAGACACAGGCACAGAGCCTGTGAAGGCTATAACAAGATGGCCACCAGGTCTGGCGTGGTTCCAGGGAACTGTTTTCTGTCTCCCATGCTGTGGTCTTCATATGTTTAAAAGGCTGCATTACACACTGGCGCTGGCTTGGTCTGTGTAAGGAGCTGTTGCCTCCTGACCCTCACTTCAGTGTACGCTCGGTACCCCATGCCCTGCCTGGCTGCCTTTCTCTGCATAACGGGAAGATGCAAGCGAGCCCTTCCCTTGGGTCAGCAGAGATGTGCCACTAACAGACAGCCCTATCTAAAGCCTGACATCTTGCCCCACACAGCTGACAACCCACCCTCTCTTTCCTGTCTCCTCCCCCTGCCCACCTGTCTCTGAGGAGGGTGGTTCGTGGCAGATGCACCGGGAGTTCTCCGAAGATGGAAATTCTCAGAAAGGGGTATTTTCATACTAATTTTATACTAGTTCATAGGTCACAGGAACTTTTAGGTCAATGACTTTCGCAGCTATTTCTCGTTCTATTTGGGGGCATTTAATTATAATCTACAATTTAAGTCATCAAGGCCCAGAACGCAAGGCAATTTGTACAGCTGAACTTGATTTCTTCCTTGGTCTCATTAATTTAAGATAATTCACCAAAGAATCCTAAATTCCCAGTGTTCCCAATTTTCCTCCCAGTTCTATTTGAAGACTGAAGTTCATTAGGAAGAAGAAAAATTGCACTTAAATCAAGGGGGACCTAGACTCTGAGGAGAGACTTAAGGAGCTGGAAGAAAGAAGGCAGCAGCCGGTGAAACCTGCCTCCTTCCAAGACTGCAGAGGATGGAATCCCTTCTGACAGGACAGCAAAAGTCATCAGAGAGAGAGAGGCCCTAAATACCAATGTCCTGAACCCCAAGCAGGGGCAGGGGCGATGCTGGAAAGGGTAGAAATATGGGAAACATCAGGATTCTTATAGGAAACAAACAGAATTTAAAAGATGGCAAGACCTGGTCTCAGAGGACAAGGAGGAGCTCAGTTCTGATGTGACTTGATGTGCTGAGGTGGATGGGGGGGGGGGGCAGGACTCCCCTTTCTGAAGACAAGGAGAGGGGGGATAGGGAGGAAAGGGTGGGAGGGGAGACCAGGAAGAGAGGAGCTATGATCGGATAAATTTAAAATAATTTTTTAAAAAAGAGAGAGAGAGATTGCAAGGCACCTCAGAGGCTTCTGAAGAGTCTTGGGAAGGCCTGCCTTCCTTCTCCTCACTGAAGCTAGGGAGTCTGAAGCTGAGAAGGGGCTGGGGCCTCCCTACAACTTAGCAACCTCCTGGAGGCTGAGGGCTGGCGCTGGCGGAGGAGGGTGAGCCACAGAGCTGTTCTAGCCCATCTTAGGACGATGGCATTTTTTCTAAAATTAGGCTCCTAAGAATGGGGCCAGGGAGCACTACATACAGGGAGCAAGCACCCTCTCAAAAATCACATGGAAGTGAAAGGTAGCCAAAGTAAAAAGAAAAAAAAAAAGGCCAAATATATAAATGGGACTCTCTCCCAGTCCAGCCCTACCGCGCACCCGTGTCTGCAGATCCCATGTCACTCTCTCCACACACAAGCAATGGGAGAGAAAGTAGCAAGAAAGCCGTGAGTCAGAGTGAGTCAGCAGGCCCTGAGGGAGAGCTTGCTCTAGAAGATGGAAATGAGGAATTTTCTCTTAAAGCCCCAAATCCAGAAGAGCTAAAAGTCGTAGATCACTGTGGCATCACCATTCACTGGTACCAAAAGTCACTATGAGTGACAACCACAAGAGACATGTGCCCTGAAGCCTGGATGTTGACTCTTGGTGAAAAGTCTCCCTGCCAAGTCCCAGCTCCTGAACACTACCTTCCAAGAGGAGAGCAGTCTGCACAACAGTCCAACACCAGAGCAACAGTTGCCGGGTGCTGGGAAAACCCTTTCCTCGGGGAGTCGTAACCAAAGCCCACCCTGGGCTTACTTACAGAGATGGGTGAGAGGCTGCTGGCAGGGGCAGAAGTGACCCCCAAACAGCTGCACTAGAAAGCCTTAACCCAGCACGGATGATGGCTTCCTCTCAGCCACACAGATGGAGGGAGCCACTCTCAACCTCCCTGCACCTATATGCTCCGCCCCCATCCTCCCTACCCCTCTATGCAAGCAGGGCAGAACCGCATTCCACTGTCTAGGCGGAGTGGCAGCGGGAAGCTGTGGTGGCCACTCACAGCAGAACTACTGTTCTCATCACACGGCGCTGTCCTGCTAAGAGGACCTCGTACTTCTACCAGTACAAGGTGTAAGTAAAGCTCTGCCTCAGGGCAGCCATGCCACAAAACAGCGCAGCATGGCTAGTGCTTAAAAAGCAGAGAAGAAAGGGCTTTAGAAATCAAGCACAAGCAAACACAAAGCACTAGCAATGCACAACTCTTCTCATCCATGGGCACAAGCAACTTCACCCAAACACCCCCACACACACACACACACAAACATACGCACACACATACACACACACACATGTGCACATGCACACACACGTGTGCGTGTGTGTGTGTGCGCGCTTGTTCTCACAGAGTCATCCAATTATTTACCTCCTGCTTCCCATTTCCTGTTTTCTGCTAACAACAATAAATAAATAATGATGGTGATGGCTTCAGACCACTTAAGTAACGTGCCTTGTAAGTTAATGAATATGGTAAGTGATATAATGCAGTGTCTGAACCCAGCTATCCCTATTCAAGAGCTCAGTCACTTAACGCACCCTCTACAATCATGTACTGAAATTCTGCTGTGAGTGGATGGCTTACCAGGTGGCCCTTTAGAAGCCAGGTGCCACAGCTCCGTCCTCATCGATAGGATGGGGGCTCTACAAGGGGCTAACATAGCTACCATTTCACACTTCTGTATCCCACCGTGTGAGGGCACAAGAAGAAGGCTCTCACCGGATACCAAGTGCTGCACCCCAACCTTGGAATTCAGAACGTAAGAAATAACGTTGATGAATCGCCTAGTCGCAGACACTTGGTTACGTGGTCGGAAAAGCCTGGCTGTGCCTTTACACAGGGCCGAGGAGTGCTCCAACACTAGTCTTGACTGCTTCCGCCTTCTTGCAGCACTCCAGCCCTCAAGTGCTCCCATCTCTGTGGATGGCACTCCCCTCCCGTCTCAGAACAGCATAGGTCCCCATTCTCCTCCCACACCGCCCTTCAGTCCATCACAGCTTCAGTGTGCTCAGCCCCTCAAGTCCCAGGACTTTCACAGACTCTTCTGTGTTCTAGTCTGTTCTGTCCACAAAAGCAACAGTGAGTGCTGGGCGCCTGCTGCACCCTCCTTTACACGCACTTTGCCTTGCACGGCTTTGGGCCTAGCCTATGACTGCTCTTCACACTACAGCCGGGGCTCCGTGAGAAGGCCGTCAGGGACAACCCAGTTCAGAGCCAGCACCCGGTCCTTGTGTCACTTTCAAACCATGACCCTTCAGGAGATTTTTCCATCAGAAGCAGCTTAAACACAAGATGCACTGGGGGAGTGCTTTAAGTCATGTATACTGAGCTAGCGCTGTGGCGTGATTCCAGAGCAGCCTGAAGTCTCAGCTAATCTGGAGGCTGAAGGAGGAGGATGGAGTTGTCTGTGGCCAGTTGAGACAAAAGGAAAGGAACTAAAGGGCTGGG